>NC_091136.1:19075478-19437978 GCF_041381155.1 Argopecten irradians
ACATATTATTGTATTTTAGTAAAGGTAAGTTAGGGAATATGAAAATGTGTACGCATTGTCGAGGCAAATTTGTCTCTCTGTACCAGACAATATATCCTATATGTTTCAGCACTGACTATATATTCTATCGTGTTGGCCTTGAGCATTCATAACGAAAAGTGAATTCAAATGGTAACATTCTATATATTCCGTATATGTTGGTGTATTAGATCATAGTTAAGAAACAAAACAGAAAATAAGTCCAAATACTAAACAATATATAGTAGTAAGAATTTAAGAACATTTTGATCTACCAGGGTCATTTCCATTCGTTTTACTTCGACAGTATTGGTGGAGTGAGACGAAGGGAAGTAGATTTGGTAGATAGTCATAAACGTATACATGTCATCTTTGGGGTACAAACAAAATCGTATCTTTAAATATAATATATATCAAATAACAAATAAAAAAGTAGAACAAAATAGTCTTGGTTTACAGTTATATCATAATAGGAGGATAAGATAAAACAAAGGGAAAATGTTACCAGATTCTCTAATAACATCGGCCATTTCCATAAATGGTAGCTGGAGTTTACTGCAGGTAATTTCTTCAAGAGAATGTTTTAGGTTTTCTCCTGCGAATATAGATATATATGTCTATATTGAACCTGATATGTTTTGCTAAAGTAACAATACAACTTAAATAATTAAATAAATAATTTAATTTAATTTTAGATTAGCAATATGTAAATATATGATAATGTATTGCTGAAATCATTGAACATTTGATCTGATTGCGTTACCACTTGGATAGAACATGTTTATGATTCATACAGATACATTAATATTACAATTAATAGTGTTTTGTAATGTATATAAACTGATATAAGGTGGATTTCACTTCAATACAAAATGTAATTATACTTTGAAAAACTCTAGCATAACATCTATCATAATAGCATGGTCGATTTTATTTTATAGACACATAAATCAGTAGCATACCGGTATTGAAATAGGTTGTAATATTTCTTATAATATTTTACTAATAGGAAGAGAACGTACTACGCACCTACGCATGTACTTGGTTGCCTGATATCCATTACAATACGCAGTTGTGTCCTGTTGCAGTAGAAGGCTTACGTGGCTAATCATCCTTCAACGATACCGTATGACATGGTACGGGATGTCTGTTTAATACCCTGTATGAAATATAAAAAAAAAGTATTCATCTGTAAGAAAAAAAATAACCAAGAATGACTAAACATATTTAGGTTAGATTAACTTGAAGGGAGGGAGGTTGTGTTCTTTTTCTTGTCCTGTTCGATTCTCGATTAAGTCTGATTTGAAAATGTTTTGTGATACCATGAAACTAAGGCTTGTCGATCTTGGTAGTGAATTATCTACCTAAAGATTAATATATTGTAAGAATTTTGAAATAACCCATATAATTATTATTTTGAATGTTTTAAATTCTTCAACTTACTCAAAAGATTAATTTTCAATTGCAGGTTGTTTAGCCAAGTTTTTGTTACTTAGCGTCTTACCGTCAGATAGAGTTTATAAGCTTGCTTAGTATTAACCTGGAACCCGTCTGACATTTAAGCTCAGAAGTTGAGATAGTTCACATATATCAATAATGACAATTTATAAAAAAAAGTAAAAAAAAAAAAAAACTAAAAAAAAACAACTAATTAATGTCAGCTTCAGATATATAGACTAGCTACTTCAGTGATCAACTATGATACATTTTGGAAGGATGATATTCTCTAAGCTTACAAGATGTTTAATGATACATAATAATAATAATAATAATTAGTAATAATGATAAGCCATCACCAAAAAACATTTAAATGAAAATTCATTAGATATATTAGAATTGAAGATTTGTCCACACTGTAGACTTGTGTCTAGGTTAGGAACTGTAGACTTGTGTCTAAGGTAGGAATTAATATGCCCCTTAGCACAGAAACAGAATTATATTTGTATTAGAGCAGCACACATATATCTAAGCAATTCTTAGTACCCCAAACTATTATCGGGTGTATTGGAGCGGGGGAAAGGGAGTGTTAATAGGCCGTATGAGTAAAATATTTAGGCATTGACACCTGTCGACATGCATTGGTGAACCTGGCATGTGAATGAAATTGAATGAAACAGAAACTGTTACTTTTAAAAACGACTTTACAACTTCACGTCTGCGAGATGTGTTAGCATATATACTAAAACATAAATGTAAAATAAATAAAGAAATGAACAATGGTGATGACATTAAGAAATGAATACTACCTGACGTCAATAACGAATGTAGATCCCTGGAATTACCAAACGTCAAAAACGAAAGTATATAGCGCCCTGGAATTACCAGACGTCAAAAACGAAAGTAGCGCCCTGGAATTACCAGACGTCAAAAACGAAAGTAGCGCCCTGGAATTACCAAGGTCAATAACGAAAGTAGCGCCCTGGAATTACCAAGGTCAATAACGAAAGTAGCGCCCTGGAATTACCAAGGTCAATAACGAAAGTAGCCCCCTGGAATTACCAAGGCCAATAAAGAAAGTAGCCCCCCTGAAATTACCCGAAGCCAATAAAAAATATAGCGCTCTATAAGTAAACACAGTAACACTAGTACTGCACAGCATTAGTTACTGTACAACAATGGCATTGTATTATTACATTATCGTACTCATATACACAGATATATGTAACAGATAATGCCAGGCTGTCGTTCATAGACAATACAGACACGATCATACGATCGCTGGGTCGTTATATCAACATTACCCTACGAGTATAGATATATACATACATACACCGACATCAAACATGGACTAAATGCAGCCAGACGTGTGTACATAAAATTTAGTAAATAATATGTACGCCTTAAAGGGAGTTGGTAGTGTGCCTTAAAATAATACCTGATCACCTGTCAGAGGTTTCTTTATCTGTTCATGATCATTCCATTAGTCTTTGTACTCCACACTACCCTAATAATCAATTTGATTCCAGAGTTTCAAAACAGACAAATATATCAGAGAGTTATTTCCCTTGAGTGTGTTTATGCAATGTAGGCATATCAACAAGATACAGTAATGTATAACACTAATTGTTGAAAGTAAATATCTGTCATGAAATACATTGAAAAGCATGTATTTTCTATACTTGGTGCAACTCAAAAAGGAACAAATTTAGTTGTTAATTACAACTAGCTTCCTAGTATTCACGGAAATTACTTGCAGTTAAGCTTATAATTGGTTCAAATTCTCATTGCCTACAATATATTAAAGTATACGTAGTTACATTGTACTTCATTCAGTAAGTTCACAGGAGTTTGACGTTCTGTCAATAATATATAGTAATAGTATAGATATATAAATACCCCTTTATACTATATGAAAAGTTAAAAACACCAGGAATGAAATGCATCGATGGCCAAATTTTTTACCGCCTTCGGTAAAAGTTCTGTAAAATTTGTTCTGAAGAATGTATGCATGTGTCACCGCGCTGATAATACAATAAGATGTACATGTTAACCCCATCACAATAAGTTTAATCCCAAGTCATTTTAAAAGTTTGCACATTTTAGCGGCCACTTTGTTTTGTTCCCGAAAGCATCCATCTTGACAACGGTGAAATCTTACTAAATTTACCGACACACCGTATATGTGGGGCCCAATAAATGTGTCGGATAATATTAGACGCTTTATACCCGTTTGCCACGGGTAATACACAACTTTGATAGAAAAGTGAAGTGAGTGTATGTGAGGGAGATAGAACAAACCTATCCTACCTTACTGACCTATACAGGTGAAGTTAAACCCCTGTCTTGTTTGTTTGTTTGATTTATTAACATCCTATTAACAGCTATGGTCATGTAAGGACGGCCTCCCATGTATGCGGTGTGTTGCGTGTATGTTGTGCGAGGTGAGTGTACTGGGAGACTGCGGTATGTTCGTGTTGTGTCTTCTTGTATAGTGGAACTGTTGCCCTTTTTATAGTGCTATATCACTGAAGCATGCCGCCGAAGACACCAAGCAACACACTCCACCCGGTCACATTATACTGACAACGGGCGAACCAGTCGTCCCACTCCCTGTATGCTGAACGCTAAGCAGGAGCAGAAACTACCACTTTTATAGACTTTGGTGTGTCTCGGCCAAGGGACAGAACCCAGAGCCTTCCTCACAGGGGCGAACGCTCAACTCAAGGCCAGAAGTGAGGCGGTGCCAAGGGAGGCATTAGGAAAGATAAAGTCAGTTAGGAAGAAGAGAAAAGATAAGATCCTAAATTTAGTCGCCTTTTACGATCATGCAATAGGGCAGCAGGTACAATTCTAACGTCCTACCTGCAGGGCCGAAACCCCTGTCTTTGGAACTTCGTGATAGTGTCATATACGCTGGCTCAACTCGGACAACTATTTTATTAGATCACAAAATTGAGATAGGCATGCTATGCGTCATATGGAGACGAACATATTTTAAGTACAGTAATATTTAGCAGTTTAGCTGTAAATTGCCAATACTGGCCTAGTTGAGTATTTATTGTAATGTTACATTTTAATCATCTATCAATAATCATGTGCACGTGGTTTTACGTAAGACGTACGGATATAAAATATTATTTTTCAATATTTGGTCCCTTTTGATCTGCTGATGCAAATTACAGTAGAAAACATATGTTTATAGTTCTTTTACAGGTAACTTTACATTGGCCATAAGTTACATTTATCATCAGCATTGCATGTAAACTTAATGCTTTATGACATTGAAGTATGGAGCCATTGGCACTAGCTATAGGTAGTGTAGATAAGAAAAAGTTCTCAACTTCTGGATCACAGGCTCGAAAGAAAAGTGAGACTGCAGAAGGTACAGATCATGGAACTTTATCCAAACAAATTACTCGGAATCTTAGTGATTGTGACGTCACTTTAAGCAGACATAATACCTCAATACACATGTCTGACAGGCGGTTTGTTCACGAAGAGAATGTAATCAAGATGAGAGCTTAATAATTCATACTTTGTGAAGTAACAATTATGTAAGAGAGTCTGTCATTATGGAATGTGATTGAAAAATAAGAATGTCACTTTCAAGTACTCGACTCCAAATCACAGCACAGTTGTTAGGTGAACGAAGAGTTCTCAGACTTTCACTGTAATTGCGCTAGAAAAAACATTGTTAGTTCATCAATAAAATAGGTTAAAAAGGCAATTTGTGGAATAAAGTCATTAGGCCTATATCTGCCTCGCACGATACAACATATTGCATGGACCCAATATATTTCTATATCACCCTTGTAAAACACTATATACGTAAGGCTATCCCTCTGCTGTACCGGGACACACATGGAGTCAGCAAACACAAACTTAGTACGATTATAAGGGTATATCGGTAAACTAGAGAACCATGCTGGTCTACAACGGACTCAACAATTACGACATATAACTGTATCCTATATAAAACATCATATTGTTAAACATTTAAACACCAACCTGTGAACAGCAGTATTGATTGATGAATGTCATATATTATATAGGCGCATGTACTGGCCACAGTAGAGGCACGGGGCATTATGCACTAGCCAATATATCATTATATTTCTCTCCATACAGTAAAACCTGTCTATAAAAACCAGTGAAGGAGAGACAGAAAATTGTCACTATAAACAGGTAGAAATATTGGAGGGTAACAATAATGTTTATTATACTTAAATCAGGACCGAATCAGCACATAGGTATCACAGTGTCCCCAGGGACTTTAAGTTATTCGATTTCCTGGTTTAATAATGTCTATGTGAATTCATAAGCAGAAGTTACCCTCTCTCCATGTTTAAAGCTGATATATCCATTTTCAATATCTGGTAACCGACGTTACAATAATTACAAATTTGAAATTTGTATATTTCTCAAAAAGATGAGGAGAACATGCTGCGGCAAGACAGGGACTCAAACCCAGCGCCTGTTAGATCTACTTCGTCATCGAATTTCGATCCTGTCAAATTCTGCTCAATTTCGATAGCCAATATTCAGAATTGCAACGTTGAGTTCTCCTTCACATCAACAGATTCCCGATATTGATAGATTGAAGATTCGCTTTTAGGAAAATAATGTTATTTTGTCCTGAATTTGACGATCATACATATATCCAAAATTGTGGTTTACAATTAGCAATCATAGGAACGTTATTGCAATATTTCATGAAAAGTTGTTTACTGATTTCTGAAAAAATAACTGAATGTATAAGAATCGATCACAAAGACCAAACCAAATGACGCTTTCCGTATCAATTGGTTTCCGAAATAGCGATGTAGTTTACTAACCACACTCTATTATCAGACACTGTGCTAATTGATTATGATTCTTACTTTCTACCTACATCCTGTGGAAGGCGTCCAAATGAACACATATCTGCTCTTTGTGGTTGCGAGTGTTTGTTATGTCATGTTAGGCTAATGAAAAAAATAAACAGGAACTATGTAAATGTTGTAATAGATTCCATACCGAAACAACCAATCTATATCCTACAAAAACAACAAATATCTCCGTATTATGTAATTTTAAGGCAGAGTATCCCACCGTTCTGTATATTATCATAAACAGTTCAAACGAAACTGATTTAATATGCTACACCGCTGACAAATGATCTTCTTTTCTCTATAAAAAAGGAGCAGACGAATTAATTTTGATCTTCAATTACAAAGTTACTTACTTTACTATATCATAACCACTGAAAAGTTTGAAATTTCTACATGTACTTGAAGATACAACTTTTAAAAATAATTAATTGCATCCCGAAAAAAAATCCATGGCACATTGTCCTATATGGAATGAAGTACTGATTGCGCATGTACCAAAAGCAAAATGAATTATTTTATTTGATTTTTTATGTTAATTACACAGTATTAAACGACAATTATTATTCAAATGATGAGTATCGTTTATGGTCTTTCGTAAATGTATTCATTTTAACGAATTATGTCATCATATGAATGCAGTGAATTCTTCAAAAATGATTTTATTTAGGTGTGACTTATTAAAAAGATATATCATCAAATGAAAACATGGATAACAATAAAAAATCCTTAACGAGCACTAATTTATCGTCTTTCATAGGTTTTGGATGTATAAGTTTAACAGCAAGGGGATACCTAAGCTGTGAAGGTGCAGGAAAGCCGAGGTACCCAGGGAGAACCACCGATCAGCGGTCAGTACCTGGCAACTACCCCACATGGGATTCGAGTTCGCGGGTGGATGGTTTGTGGTAATATGTCAGGACAGCTTTACCATTGCATACAACAGCGATGGATTTAGCAGAAAATTGAACAACTCATAGCGACAAATAAAATATATAAACAGGATATGACAACTTGTGTTTCCGTTACTGATGCACCCAGGCATTGTAGGGGTAGGTAATATGGTGTTGGTACTGGAGCTGATCTGTTCAATACCTTTCAATGATTTATACACTACGGGGCGGAGTCTGACAACTGGAACGACTCCGTGGTGTGTTGGTGACTGGCCATCTAGCATAGCTGCACAGAATCCTCCTCGATCTCTACAGTACAGATCAGTCAAAATGTTGGGCATAATGCTGCTTAAGAATTTACTACTATTATTTCTACACGGTAAGATATGTTTTGTTTTGTTGCTTTACATTCTTTTTTCTTTTTTTTATTATTCTATCAAGTTTGAGAATCATGTTGGATACGACTAAGAATTAATTTAGACCTGCAATATTAGTGTTAGTGTTCCGCAAAGCGGGATGATATCGTAAGTATTGGATATTAATTATTCTAATGGACCATTTGCAGATGAAGGATTGTCTTTGCATGATTGAAGGTGATGGCCAGAAAAAAAAGAAAAAAAAACGAATTTAAAAAATAAACAGACCAAGAGTTTTATATCTGAATTGGTTTGTCAAAAAAATCATAACATTTTAGTCACAAGAAGATATTCATATTAATATATACAAGGAGAATGTCCTCTTAATGATACCAAATTTAGAACAAGAGTACAAAACTACAGCAAGTTGATTGTCATCAGCGCTTTCAGGGGAAAATCTGCACGAAGAGTGTGACAGGTCAATGAAGACCATTGAGTGGTTTACTAAAAGGCCTCTTCATAAAAGGTATTGCATGCGCTTTAAAAGTATTTAACAATTAATACCTTTGTATTGAAATATATTTATGACGTATACTAATATTTACGCAACTAATAGCTGCTAAACTGTATGGGTACATATCTTGTGTTCATTATTTTCCTATATGTATTCTGTTATACTTTGCATTGATTTCTTGTCTGTCCAAAGATTGGTCTTTTTTATTACGTTGACCACCATTTTTTGTCTCTACTACATGTATGATTAAGTTTCAAACTAAGGGGAAACAATCTAGCTATCATTTGGTTGTCCCCCTCCTAGGGCTGTAACCTCTCCCCATCCGGCTCTCAAAATTATCTACCGTTACTTACCGTACAATAACTTATTACCACCTATGGCTTTGTTATTTGTATAAAACTTTAATCGCCTTTGTCTTGGTAAAGTTTCGTAAAATATCATTTTGGTTTCAAAGGTCATTTAATCAGCGCACCTGTACGGCGTCAAACTCGGCTTGATATCGGTGTGGAATGTTAATTGTCTCAAAAGCCAGACACTCGTAAATACGGCTGATATGGGCCACTCGTAAGAATGACAAAACAGTGACTTTAGGAAAGCAGTTGCCAAACGAGTCAAATAACAAAACATGTTGGCAAGTGAAAGCAGTTGCCATGACAATCACCACAAATGTGTGTACAAGTACAGTTTAGTAAAGCAGTTGCCATTTTGGCTGATATGGGCAATCGTAGTGTTCGTTCAAAGGTAGCAGTCGTTAAGTCATTCAGGAAACTAGTTAAGATGGCTGCTGAAAGGCATGAGGTGCACCGTGGTAGAATTCATTGACATTTATGCAGGTCTACAGATTATGAGAAAGGCTCAATATATAATTTAAACAAAGTTTAAGATTATAAATATGTCATCAAATCACAAGTAGTCTAATATAGTTTCCCCTTGATTTGATTGTTGTATCTGCAAATCTGCACTGTTTTAGTACTTTTAGTTCATGGACTTGACATACTAGGTCAATGTTCAGTTATTGGTTGCTCTGTTCGGTTAGTTTGCTAAATAAATAGTACAAGAAAACACCATCAAAAATAAATAAATATATTGCCGTATTAAAAGGTCAAATTCAACACTATCGATTCAGGCTGTTCATAGTTAGAACTTTAAAACAAGAAATACCTAATTATAGATGTTTATTTTGTTAGCCTATCCCATTGCTTAACAATGGCCGATTTTGATCAACGTTTATTTGTTTTAGAAAATCCATCATCCTGGTATTATATTCTCCATAGGAAATCTTTACAGATGTTCCCCTTCAATCAATGATTTCATTTTATGATGTTTGTATAGGACACTACGGAGCAAATTGTGGCGAGAACGTTTTAATAGGATTGAGTGGATTAGATTTAATAGTGTTATGAAATGTTAAAATTTGTCTTCTTCTGTGTATCGCTTTTAGAAAAGTATTGATGAATTTTGAACCCCCATCAATACGTCATTTCCTAACCTCATGTTGGAAAATGATGCTATCGAAGCGTCTGGTATATATATTAGAGGCATATGATGAAAATGAATTGATGATACTTTAATATACGACGATACTGTTGTTAACCTTAATTGTAAAATACAGGAGCAGTAATGCAAAACGAATAACTATAAACTAGAGATATGGTTATAGAACATCCTTTGTTCTATTTAACTAGCTAACAAGAGATATTCCCAATTCTACAAAGTGTAAAACACTGTAAAGATTCATTTTGAAACTAAAGCTGTCAAGCATTACCATATAGCTGCTAAAATATTGATGACCACGTCACGGTTATAGAAAACATTAAAACAAAGTGTCTTGTAAAATATGTATGTCGTACGGCTGAACTCTGATATGAGGTTTGTGTCGATGTGTGACATCAAGCATGACACATTATAATTGGCTATTACTTAGCAACGGAGAATGAAACGTTTATTCATGTATCTGTATTCTGCACCGTAATAACAATTCATTGAAGAAAAGTCTGGTAAGCTTTTTATTTGATTTAGAAAAAAAATCATATTACGTATGTATATGTTGTTTTGAAGGATTGATGTGACAATGCTTTAGCATATTTCGCAGGCAATAGGAAATTCCGAAAATTTATACCCGCAAGAATGTATCATTACAGTTCTTCGCGAAATAGTAACTCCAAAATTCAGTCCCAAACCATTTCGTTTTACAATATAAAATGTTTGTAGCTGTACGAAATTAGATATATTTTAAAGTCTGATATAACCATAGCACTATTGCTGTCTGATGTAAGCTTATACCATAAAAGGAAGTTACGATATTTCAAAGCTGCCTGCTTATTCATGTGCACTAAGGGAAGTTATTATCATTTGGCGGAATTGTATTGATTCCACGAAAACCTTAGAAACCCCATATATGAACACAATTTATGAAAACAACTGTTAAAGTCAAAGAATGTTATAGCCAAACATATAACAAATATGAGTAGACGATTGTTGTCTGATCATTAACTAACGTATTATAAATACTTTGAAGTATAAAATTAAATGTTCTCTGATATCATAGTTTGTATATATAACCTATCAGAAACGTTTTGATAAATGCTCCATTTACCAAGCTATAAATATCAAGGACAATTAAGTATTTATTTAATTTGTTTAAGCCATAAATTAAATAGCGGTTTATAGATGTATGATTGCAAAGGTCGAAATATGGCTCCAACTACTAAGGTCTGTGTGGTATTAATGGGAATATACAAACCGGAACGACCAATGCAAATATATAAATGAGGCAGATGATATAGAGAAAAAATAGTTTTATAGTTTTGCTTTATGCTAATACTACAGACATATCATTTTCATGTTTAATTATATTAAAAAACAACAACAAATAACAATAAAACAAATGAGAAAACAAACAAACAAAAACGAAACAGAAAGTGGTACATCTATGAAGGCTATGTTTTTGTTGCAAAGCATAATGTGAAATTAATAAGCAAGATACATCAGGTGTATTTGTTGACAGGAATGATATGTGAATACATTCACAGCCTTCTGTTGTATTACAGTTAAGTTATTGATTGAAATATAAACCTAAATATAACATAAGGTGGTAATGATTTATATAGATCCAATATTGGACATAAAACAAGTTTTTCAATGTTAACACTCTAATGAATTATTAATCACTTCACCTATGTTCAGTATTGATTTCTCTGGAAGTCATCAATATTGTCACAATGGATATTTTTTATCGCTTGTTATCTCTATCAAGTTAAGCACGAACATAACGTATGTTTGAAACAGGCAATTAAAATATCACCCCTGTCTGTTTCGGCCTTTGAAACATAGATAATGCCCGGTATATGGTCGTTATATGTGGTAAATTATCACACTTATTAAACGACAGGTAGTTCAATCACGTTTTTGTTATTGACTGACATTTCAAATAGATCAATAAGATAAAAACTAAAGTGGCCGACAGAGAAAATTTGAATCTTTAATTGACATTTTATAAGGTAAACTAGAAGGAATCACTTTATTAATGCAGACAAAAACCACAATAATTAATAAACAAAGTAATGAAATATGTTAGAAAAACAGACTTATGAATATATCGAATAAAGTTGAAGTATAGCGCAGGTTTTGTCACTATTTTACGCAAATTGTCAATTATGGTTTTTCAGTGTTGGTAAGAATAAATAAATAATAAAAAAAACCCACACTGGATGAAATGTTCAACACATGACAATATTCGCCCCCTACTATTGACATTTATTTTTAGATTGATGCATACCGCAGCTAAGCTAAAACTGTTTAAGACGTATATTTTGTTATGTGTAAAAAGAAACTGTATTTATTTGACTACGTTTAAGGCAGTACATAAAACAGGCTATTTCAATCATAATAAACTCTGTATATCTTTTTGAAGGTCTGGCGATCATGGCAGATGACTATTTCCGAGAGGATTTGATGAATACTGGGTACATGTTTCTTCCTTCTCTGATGAAAGAAACCCACTATTACTTGGAAGACTGCCTGTCACTTTGTGAGGTCACACCGATGTGTAATATCATCACCTTTGACCAGACAAGACAGATGTGTAGAGGATATGAAAATGTCTCACAAGCTGTTGGTTTTATTTCTGTACCCGGCACAAAGATATGGACTAGTAAGTATTTCAACTATTTTGAATTTGAATTTAAAACCATTATTATATCATTATCTTTATTACTGTTAGTCATTTACTGTAAACGTACCGATTGCAACACAGACAAATTTTAGCGCAAATCCAAAAAACTGTAAATTATGATGTATTTGCGTGTATATACAATTGCGTAATTCGATGGTTCAATATCGAATATACTATTTCACAAAATTTAGCGCTGTACATGAATACGCGCTTTAAAGACAGCATGAAAATCGGTAAAATAAAACTACCACTAAAATAAGTACATTTACAGTATTTTGACGTCATTATCATTGTGACGTGCCAACGATCACAAGAGATGATGTTAGGTCGTTAACGATGATGACAGATTCTTTCATTACAAGCGCAATATCGCGTTAGCTCTTATAATTGAACGTAATTCAATTTGACATTGATGGAACGACGAATGCCAACTTGACAAAAGTAAGTTAATGTATGCTAAAATTGTCGTTCACCAGTTGGCATTCATCCTTTCCTTTATTGCCAAATGGATGAAGTTCCAAGTGTATATGGAAGGTGCTAGTACATGTACAATATATACATATTATATCTATATTTTATCTATGTTATTGACAGCATGAGGTAAATTAACCGCTTCACTTGAAATACAGATATCATAGAAATATTACATAATATATTCATACACATGCGGATAATGAAAATAATGGAAATGTTCCTCCATTATCTTTTAGTTTGATTTATTTACACCTTTATCTTTGTGGAAACCTGTAATATGGTGATTGACTGACAGAAATCGAACGTAATTTACTTATTAACAGGACTCTCTACGAATGTAACGATGACTTGGTAACCCCGATAGAAAACTTTTATTTTCAACATGTTAGAATTACTCCATAATAAAGTGCGGTATTATTGATAAATGAGAAATAAACCCAATATAAAATGAATTTACTACTTTATTCGATTACTTACCAAACATCTCCCGTAAATCAATGTAAACAAATACCACTTGCGTAGATCATGTTGATACACGTGGTCGATCTATCGGCTGAGTCCGTCCATGGTTTGTGTACATGGGTGTCTCCTCTATACTACATAGTATGAAAAACACGTAAATATAGGACAGTTTGAAAGTGCATAACTAAAGCTCAGTACATGGATATATTCTGCCATAATACCATTTGAAAGTCAAAAATAATTTCCTGGCACACATGAAAAGCCTATGAGGAAATCAAGCGAGCCACCCAACCTGAAACTGTTGTACAGGAGGAAGGAGGTGCACCAACTCAAAATGCTTAAGATATCAGATGCTGGATTCTGTTATACCAAAACCATATAATGTATATCAGGACTTTAAAAAGAGTGTATTTCTATTATAGCCTACGAGCTTTCAAACACCCTCTGCCCCTTCAATATTGTTTAACATGACCATACGGTATGGTAACAGCGGCTAGGAATGACACACCCACTTGTGTACCCACGACACGTGTCGTCAGTGCACGTGCATTCTCGTACCGACATAGACATATTGTTCCCGCTATACTTAACGAAAAGCGGGAATATTTGAATACATGAGTTGCTGTAGCTCCGCCCTCAAGCAATCAGAATGCTTGTTAGTTGAAGTTTGAGAGTTCAAATTTAATATACTTGTATTCTGTTCACTTGTTTGGCGGAACATACTAGCTGTAAAATGTAGGTGTCGATTCCTACTTCCTAGGTTGACACTGCATGCCCCACTACAGCGAATTAGCTTATATTTGTTTGGCGAGTGTAAAAACGAAAATTATACTATTGTTTCAGACGTACGCAGTCCCATTAATTCAATTTTTGGAAAAGATATACAATATTTCAACATACAAAAACTTAGTTCAATAACTCTCTTGCACATTTTCAATATAGGTATTTTTTATATATTGGAACCTTAATTAAGTTGACCATGGTCGTCGTTTTAGTGAACCACAGCAAGTATCATTTTTAGTCGAACAATTTCGATATTGATACATGTACATGAACATTTGTATCTTACAGACAACCGGCAGAAGACAAAAAGATATGCCTACCCCGGTAAAACATGGATATCTGATCCATCTCGGGCAGGCGTCGTCTTCAGTCCTACAGCGTCGAGGGAGTTCCTGCCCCGACTTGACGAATGTGTGGATCGATGCCGAAATGATCCTGGTGGGTGTCACTATCTCACCTTTACAGAAAGTGGTGCCGATTGTCGCTCATTCACCGGCACACCAGATTACAACATATCAATGGCGGGAACAACAGTCTGGCTGAGTAAGTGAATGTTATGTTGTTGGTTTTATTTTGCTTTTATTTTTTTTTAAAGTTTGGAAAATAAATGTTCTGTACAGTATGGACAATGTGGCAACACTATGAATTGGACTGATTAATGTATCACGTGATATCGGATAACGTTTGTGCGGGACTATCGTTTCTATTGGCAATGGAATGACGCCTAAAGATTATATCACTCACTTACGTCATTTTGGAGTGATGCTTACGTAACGTTCCATCACCACTGAAGACACTAGCACAAAAGCTGTCGGGTATCACGTGGTACGTGAATCAGTCCCATTAAATGACAGTTAATTATGACCTTGTGTGTAAAAGCAAATATAATTATATACTTTTTGACATGTTGTGTTCTTTATTAATGTCCCACACTATCGTCTGATTTTAACCTATTTCAATTTATTGATCACCTTGAATGTGATGATTTTAACATCACTGTATATTTATCCATCACATACTTCATTCCACTCTCTCCTGCATTGTCTAATCATGTCAGACCCAAGAAAAGTTAACAGGATGAACGAAAATATCCATTTATAATTATAAATTGGTACAGAAAACATCTTGTCGGATCTAGATCTGTAAAGCTCAGCAGTACTGAAATGACACGAAATAGACAAGTACGGGCTCACGTGAAACATGTTGTTCATGACAGTTTTTTCATTATATAGAGTAAAACGATATATATTTAGTATGATTTGTTTCCCTTCACATGATCACGTAAAAAGGTTTAACGTTAGGTCGCAAATAATATATTATATTTTGACATATAATGAAAATTATTTCATGTCACCTTTGTGACGCCGTAGAAAAGAATCACGTTTTCGTTTACTAAGAAGTATTTTATTCGTATCTGAACAACATGTATGAAATAAGCGTTGTAATTAAATGTTTTATTGCTTCAAATGAAATGTCAATACAGGTATACATGTTTTCTTTTTCAAATTGATCTATTTTGCAGGCTATTCAGTAGAATCACAAAATGTTTGAGTTATTCAAATATACATTTCATATTTCAATAAGTCTTTTTAAATATTATATCTAAGAATATATGGGCCGTCAGCAAATAATACCTCAATTCATTACAACTATACAAATAAATTAAAGAACTAATTTACACAAATCTGTCAATAAAGGCTCATAAAATATATTTTAAAAACAAGCAAAAATGATCAATATCTTTATCGATTACATGACGTTTAAATAGGCAGCCTTCTCACAAAAATACAAAGAAATGGTATGCAGTTCAAAGACACACAAGAGCATACTTACTAAGATATTGGGTGATCAACAACGTTTCATCATTATAATTTCTATTGTCTCCTTTAAACGTGACATCCATTCGATGTGTTTTCTGTGCTTTTAGCTAATCGATGTTAGATTCTAGTGTGAACTTCCGATGCTACCAGTTTACTATTGTTTGAAATAAATGCTTTGTATTGCGATTGTTTATCAATAAAACTGAATATTTTAACTCATTTAATATTTATTATTAGTCTAAGTACTCTATTTCAGAATAGCACATTATATTTTGTAACTATTAACTGTATTGCAGATTTTCTAAAAAAGTTAATGGTTTTGATAAAGAAAAGCAACTTTAAGAAATTGATGTCTGGTGAAGGTAAAATGCAGTTAACTAACATCGCAAAATTCAAGGCTAATCGGACTTGTCATTGGGAATAAAATGTTATGCATTTCGAAGAAATTCCACTTGGTATTTGGCAAATATATGATCTGATCATAACATTTTCATGTGCAAATGAATAAGTCGATTGTGTCTATGCAATGTGCTGCTCTAACATTCGTTTGACATTACATCATTTCAGAATATAGAACTTAGCATAACATCACGACAATTTCTTTATTAAATATAATTCTGTTAGTAATCTATTCGCGTGTAAATATTTATAATAATTTCTCAAAATAATAATTTGTCAATATGTTCGTTCGAAGATAAAAGAACTAAATAACTTAGGTTAAAACTTGAACAAATTGACAGGAAGGTTTCTTTGGACATCAAGACACCTTAACTTTATATAGATACATGCAAAACTGTACTGGCGCGTTTAAATAATCTTAATTATTATTTAATTATTATGTATTTTATGAATAATTATGAAAATGCTTTGATTATTAATGTCAGATCCTAACCGTGGACGAGACCTTGAATCCTCAGAGTCGTTTTACCTGGTTGTGAAGGAAAGCCTCAACCGTGCTGATGCAAATGTAAGTACTACAAAGTGCCACAGTTTTATCATGATTGATTGTGGTGCGGAGATGTGAATGTCCTCTATCGAACCTTATAAATTACGTTAAAGTCCCTGACCTGTGGTACTGTTTCAACTTGGATCTGATACGTTATCTTTTGATGGTTAGAAGACAACTGTCTTAGTTCTGCACTGTATCAACACACGACGGTAACAAACATCTCGATAATTTTAAGAAGACTTTAACTGTTTATAAAGAATATGAAAGCAAATTCACGTCAGTTTATGCTTCATATGATTTTTACATTCAAAGCTAGTAAGACTATATATTGATGTTATTGATATTGGCTATATACTAACGTCGTATGGACAAACAACCATGTAACTTAGGACTACATTTCTATGCATATTACTTTAATTATCACTAATTTCATGACAAACAAATCAAAATTACAATTTAAAATTACAAAAATATAATAATAATTAAAAACAGTTTCTTAAAATGATTAAATAAATAAGAAGCATCAATATAAGATCATGGTTTATAACACCTTTGGCAGGCCTACTGTGCACAAGACGGTATATCTGGACATCTCCTGAAGGTCAACAATCCCGAAGAACAGGCCTTTCTTGATCTGAATGCAGCCTTCGATGGTATGATTGTCTTAGTGTTTATATAAATAATACTACATTTTATTTCTCTATTTTAGCTAACTTTAAGTCTTTTCGCTGTTTGTTTTTTCATCTGTAACCTTATCTGTGTAATTATCCAACACATTTTCTGCAAAAGAAGTCAGCACAAATATTTGTTTCCTTCTATATAGAACAAGTAGACATTTATATTTTTGTACCAAAAATATGTTTTCATAATTACCGAAATATGATGATTCATCACCAAAACACGCACATTAAAAGTTATATGTGCTGTACTTTTTTTCTCACATTTTTCACAGTGCTATTAGTACGGCGGCGTATTAGGGCCACTACAAACTTTTATTTATCTTGTACGTACAAGTTATTATCTTGTACGTACAAGTTAGTATCTTGTACGTACAAGATAGTATCTTGTACGTACAAGTTATTATCTTGTACGTACAACTTAGTATCTTGTACGTACAAGTTAGTATCTTGTACGTACAAGTTATTATCTTGTACGTACAACTTAGTATCTTGTACGTACAAGTTAGTATCTTGTACGTACAAGTTAGTATCTTGTACGTACAACTTAGTATCTTGTACGTACAACTTAGTATCTTGTACGTACAAGTTAGTATCTTGTACGTACAAGTTAGTATCTTGTACGTACAAGATAGTATAATGTTGAAACTCTCGGTATTAAAGGCTTTGGCTGGTTTACTCTCACAATGGCATTGCATGCTATACGTATATTACGTAAACTTTGTTTAAGCCAAAGGGAGAAAAGAATATATGTTGTGGAGTTGTAATGCTGTGATAAGTTTCCGAACACTTGTATGTAAATGTTTATAACAGAGTATTTACTATGATCATCATTTGGACAATAATTGATGTGTGTATATATGTCTAATAAACACAAAAACACATATGAAATATTTTGTTTTGCTTTTGTTGTCTTTGCAATCAGTAACTCATTCGAATTAGGGCATAATGCCTAGGATTTTTTTTCGGAGGCAGTTAATTATTTTCAATACTACTATTCTGAAGTAAAATAAATGCTCAAACATTTCCAATAATGGCACCATTGTGAAGTATTTAACTTTTATTACTGAAGAAAATTACGAATTTGTTTAATAGATCAAACTTATCATTCATCGGAGATAAATCATATCCGTTTTATCACTAAATATATCTTATCTATAAAACAAGCGACTATACAGTTTTCTCGAAAGGAACTATACAGTGTCAGTTTCAAAATAATGCAAGTGACTATACAGTTTCAACTCATAATCCGGCAATTTCAAATTACGATTGTGAAAAAGATATTGTTGCTTGAAGCAATGTAAAGTAGACCGACTATCTTTAATTACGAAAAATATCAGGCGGGTGACTCAATTCTGCGGTGATGAACAGCAGTTCAACTCAACTTGTATGTTCAAGATACTAAGTTGTACGTACAAGATACTATAAGTTGTACGTACAAGATAGTAACTTGTACGTACAAGATAGTAACTTGTACGTACAAGATACTAAGTTGTACGTACAAGATACTAACTTGTACGTACAAGATACTATCTTGTACGTACCAGATACTATCTTGTACGTACAAGATACTATCTTGTACGTACAAGATACTATCTTGTACGTACAAGATACTAAGTTGTACGTACAAGATACTAAGTTGTACGTACAAGATACTATCTTGTACGTACAAGATACTATCTTGTACGTACAAGATACTATCTTGTACGTACAAGATACTAAGTTGTACGTACAAGATACTAAGTTGTACGTACAAGATACTATCTTGTACGTACAAGATACTAACTTGTACGTACAAGATAATAACTTGTACTTACAAGATAAATAAAATTTTGTAGTGGCCCTAATACGCCGCCGTATATTGGTGATTGTAGTGAGACTTGTAGGTATGTTTTTATCTGAACATTCATACGGTATAAAACCGGAACTTTTACTATGCAAAATAGTGTGTTATAACCATTCATTTTGGCCTGTGCTTTTTAATTATTTTCACAGCTTTATGCGTCAAACTTGAAGATTTCAAAAAAAAAATAACTGAAGGAAACTTGCCATGTCAAAATTTCCCCTCAGTCACGGCAAATATAACTTTAAGATCTTATTCGGCGGACGGCGCACGACGACGGACTATGCATGATGACAATAGGTCATCCTAACCCTTAGGGTCTGATGACCATTCAAACAAAATCCCAATAAGAATGGATTCCGTTATATTACATTGTACACAATTACTAACTACGTATAGCATATTATCTACCGTGCATATATGTTATTGTCTCTTCAATAGGAACGACCACTGCCACTTTGTGGATGGATGCCGAAGCCAATACGGATGGTAGATTTCTATGGAATACCGGGAGGCCAGAATCCACGTATCTAAATATGGCTTATGGAGAGCCAAGTGACACGACCAACAAGAAATGCCTGACCATGGCGAAAGCGGACGGAAAATGGGCGAGTGCTGACTGCACATCCACCATGCACTTCGTGTGCGAAATGGAGTAAGTCATGTTAAGCAATTGTTAGTGGTAGATAGTCTCAGAATATGTTTACTGTTTGATTTTAGTTTGATATTGAAATAAACGGAAATGAATGCAGTAAAAGAGAATTTTGATATTTAACATACATGTATTAATTTACTTTAACGATTAAAAAATAAATTCATCATTGATATCAAGGTATGGCTTATTAAAGAACATTTTGAGTAAGAAATCGTAATAAATTATTCAACAAACGATTCCATGTACATGTAGCAGACATAATGATTTCTACCATAATAGGCGGTGTTATTCAACTCTCAGGACATTAAGTTAACACTGCAGCTGTTGATTAACAATTTGTTTATACCACACGTGGTCTATGTTTTGATCGTCGCTTGACGTCCAAAACTGCTGTTGGACCTTAAGTACTAATAATACATCTTGACGGACAAGAACTTCACCGATGAGTTTCGTAGATTTAACGTGTACGACACGAACTTGATCTTGATAGTAATGGCTTGATGATTATCTGACGGGAGACAGACGATGCCGTGTCGTGCGAATGCTTTTACATGTAGACATGTAGTCCGACATTGAGGTTTATTTTCTTGAAGCAACTATGAAGATTTGAACGCAATAAGACGTTAAATGAGTATTATTTAACCCTAAAGATGTTCTCAATTAGAAGAATGGATATGGATAGACTCTTAATCAAACTATGACATTTGAATACTAATTAGTGCCTTTTTGCTGATAAAAATATTACTACAAGTTATTTGCATATTTCGATAAATACACACTACCGTTTCACCACCGTCGTTCTATTGGCTAAAAACGAATATGATTGTGGTAGAAACAAGTCACACTACTCGTGGTTGTTGAGTATTAAATTTATTCCATGCGAGTGAGTTTTTTTGTAAAGTAACAAAAGACTCAGTCTTTATTTTATATGATTTATACACTTTTAATGTCAAAATGGATAATTGCTTCCCGATTTGCATGTTGCTGGAGAGTTTGTTAAAATGGCAATATTTAAAGTATATTGCTAACGCGAGATAACTCTTTGTCTACTTCATCCTCTCTGATTACATCATCATATGAACGTGATATATTTGGACAGTGCATTGGCTATAAATCACCTAATGACTTCTTCTTTTTCTTCGTTTAGCAAAATACTTTGGTGAGTGGACGTCGGGATATGGCATGACAGAAGGAACGTTCCTATATTCGGTCTCCATGTCTCTACATAGCATACGCAACAGGATATTGAATGTTTTAGGTTATCAAGACAGATTAATATAATTTGATTTTGATCATCATCATATTACCTTACAGATAATGTACATCGATTTCGTGCTTTTTATGACGCGTCGATTATGCATTATGACATTAACATTCGATTACAGTAAGAAGTTTAGCGTAGTTCTGAAAACTGCATATTTTGAAACATGAATTTGTGTTGATTACTAAACAAAGGATGATGATACTGTATATTCAATTTGAAAAAAAATGAGTTAAAAAGTTTCACCCATAGTCATGATTCTATCAACATTTGTAGGTAATAAAACACGGTGATGATAGACTTAAACTATATTCTGAAATGGTCAAAGAGATAAAAAGGAATTGCGTGTGATCTTCAAATTAACCACACAAAATAACAGAACTGACACAATATAATGTCACTGTCAATGATTACCGACACTCTTCATCACATACAGTACCAACATAGACCATGCACACTATTACACAACCAATGACAGTGTACTCAAATACAAACACACAATCACACGCTATGTTACTCGTACATTTACACACATTCCTACGATATGATGCCTGTATAACTTCACACATTCGCACACTATGGTTCCCATATAACTTCGAATGTTCACACGTTATGGTATCAATACATTTTCACACCTTCATATGATAATGTACTTACATACACACAATATTGTACCTACACAACCACACATTCACACACAACAGGATACACATATAACTTCACACATTCACACGATATGGTACCTATATAACTACATTCTTTCACAAAATATGGTTCACCTACAACTACACACATTCACTTCCTTATAGTACCTATACACCCAGACACCCAGACACACCCACACAACCACACACATTCCCATCATAGAATGATAGACAACCTACACAACCACTGATATATATATGGACCAAACAAAAAGTCACAATTCCAGCTTTGATATTCTCGGAAGGTGATGTAATTATTTTGAAATGTTTTCGAAGTAACTTCGATTATAATTCATTATTTTCGGTTATGGTGATTTTTTGTCGCCACGTCATTGTGGAAAAGAGGACTGTTCTGAGTCATAGTAGTTAATGATGTCTCGCGAGGTCTTCGCTGTGTGCACTGGATCGAATGGGAGCAACGCCATTTTTTAAAAATTATTTTGTGTTTGCAAATAGTTCATTTCCACACAAATTTTATTCAATTATGCTTGCACCCTGCATCAGTACGCTGTAGCAGTAAGGCATGCTTATCACCATGAGTGCTGGAATTACCATTATTCTTCATTTGGTCAGGGTATTTCAATGCATGCTAGGTCACAAATTCGACAACGAAAAATCACTCTTTATTTTTTTTCTCTTTTCAAAACACTTTATGTCTTTAACCTAAATATGAACAATCTGATATTCAACTTCAAAAGTTCTGAAAATAGATATAAAAGTACATCGATGAAACTTGTGAATATTCCTGACATTGACTAAATTTTAATTCTATATATCATTAGAAACGTTTATTCATATGCCATTGATATGTATAGCATATGATTGTGATCTGATTAGTGTTGATACACCTCGTAAAAAGATCAGTTCCAGACTCTTTTCATCATTATATCATTATTTGATTTACTTTGTAAAAACAAGTTTCATTCAATGGTCGTGCTGGTATTATAGTAGTGTATTAAATTTCATAGCTTTTTATAAGATATCTTTGTTGATACGAATGTTTTATTAAATTTCATAGTAGTTTTTGTTGAATTTTCTAACAAAAAAAAAGAGAAAAAAATCCTGTTTAATTTCCTAGTACTGATCTAAATCAAATGCCATTGGGACCAGCAGATTTGGGCGCTTGGTTATATGTCTGGATTACACAGGTCTTAATTATCATAAATACAATTTCGTCTAAGTATACCGGTTTACACAAGCAGCCGGGTTAGACTTAGATAAGGACCCAATTCAATTATATAACCTTTGAAATGTATCTTCGGAATATTTAATGTTGATATTAAAAAGGAATAATGCAGAAATACCAGCATCTGTGGATACATAAATAAAAAAGAGGAAACAATAAGGAATGACGTCATTAAATAAAACAAAAATATTTGTTGATTTCGACGTTATTGATTAATGGTTTTAAATGTAATAATCACATTGATATGTCATATGTTAATTTCAGCCCATTTGGTATACATCAACTTAATTTTAGACAGAGAGTAATTCCATGAATTAAGTCATTTGTTGGTAAACTGTATGCAAGTTATACAGTCTATACAATTGTATAATTTAATAGAAAAGTCTAATTTTAACTGGAAATAGTAATAATAATGGTTATAACAGCTTATTGGAAAACAATTATAAAGCTGCAATATCGTCAAATACATCCATTATGTAAATCTTTTGCGTAATTTGCGTCAATACAACCAGGTTCGTTGAAATTCAATTTGATTTGACATTTTGATATATTTTTGTGTTGTATAATACTATGTAACTTGTGTTTGTGAATACTGTCAACGTAATAAGCGATTTGTATGGCGAGTGTATTTTATAGCTACTCATTATATTGTAAAACTAAACTTCATATACTCATGATAAAAATGGTATCACGAAAAAGTGCAATAAGGTTTTTTTATTCCGATTTTTTAATTTTTTATTTATATATATATCAATGCCTTCTATTGCATAAAGTAATATTTTGTTAAATTCAGACAAAACAGTTCAGTTGCCATATCTTTATTGATGTTTTTGGTGTTTTTTATGTCATTTTTTATTTTAGAATTAATATTCTTTGTATACAAATGGATTTAGTATCTTTAGCGAATCGTCAAGTACAATTGTTTATGGAATTGCATGTATCAAATACTGTTTGAAATCTAATTAGGTGATTAAATAATTAATATTTATGATTATTTTGAATGCATTCCGAGGAACATTAACATTAGGAACCGATAATGCGCTAAAGGCACTCTATGCCTTGTGTTTCTACAATAAATTGCAGTGAAATACATCAAAAGTGCGAATAATCATGGTTGTTGGAAGTAAGTCTAAAATCCGAACTAATTATTGGTTTTCGTTTGATTGTTAATGGGGTTTCTTTGCAAATAAATGTTTGTTGTTTTAAAAATGTTATCATTATTTGCTTAATAGGTACATTGCACTAATTTGAGTTTATAGACATACAGGTGTCCTTGATAGTCTACTTGACTGTCCTTTGGTCTAAAGTCTCGCATGTTTTTTCCATCTCCTTTACTTTCGTACAGTAATAGCGATCATGGAACAGTCTTAAGCCTAAAACAGTCTAAAATTTAGACTTCGCCAATCACAGATGACGTTACGAATATGCGTCACTTTTTATTTGCTAAAAAAACCTTAAGTCTAAGACGTTTCATGATCCTGAGGCCTGGTTCTCAGCCATTCGAAGACACACATTACTTTCATGGTCATGGTATTTACTCAAGTTAACATTAATATAATCACATCTCTTTGACATACCAGTCCAGTCAAATGTGCAAAGTAATGTTTATTGCTAAGAACCTGAATAATAAAGCTTTGTTGTGAAATCATAATGGTTTCATGACATTTGAAGCACTGTGACGACATTAAAAATGGTATCTCAGACGTCCAAGGAAAGTGAAACGTAAAAGGTCAGTTATTAATCCATGGCTATTACATAAACTTGGTATTATATTACACCCTAGCAGCAGTCACAGCCTTCGACACAGCCTAAAATTTCAGTGATCCCTCGGGTTTATTCTTTTCTTATGAAAAAGTCTTGTGTTCTCATGTCTTTAGTTCAGCATATGGGATGTAGATCAACTGGTTCGCTGATTTCGATGAACAGTTATCATTAACATGCAGATAACAGAAATAATATAAGCCCCCATGGATCTCATAGACATGCTTTCGGTTTCATTGTAAAACATGTTGTTTTATAAAAGCCCAAACATCATTCTGTTACTTTTAAGCTATGATCATTTATATATTTTTGTTTCCTTACATCCATCAATTTAAAGGATGATAAGATATTAGCGACCATATACGTGTTTAAAAACTACAACACTGCAATCATCGATACATAATTTCACAAATAACATTTAATAACGTTTCTGAAAATAACAAACAATATCATTACAAAGCAATACGTTATATTATAAAATAACTATTGTGATATCTAAGATAAGTAATATCTGTGATGTATTTTATAATGTAAATACTGTATGGAAGTATCGTATCGTTTCCTGCTGATGAGACAAGCGAAAATACAGATCTTTATTATACTTCCTGGGCAAAAAACGGCAAACTGTCACAATACTTCATGGATTCTGTAATATTTCGAACATAGTTCATATAAGTAAATGCTGACTTATCTTTTCTTTGTATTTGTAATTTCAAAAGTGCGATTTCTACCAATATATATCACATAGGGAAAAAAACAAGTAATGCGATTTATTGCACATTGACTTATCCTGGAGTTGCAAAAACATGTTTGAAAATAGCCATCAAAAAACTTTGAAAGATGTATATACATAAAAAACATTTTAGTAAACGTTTGTATTTAAAATAAATACAACTAAATCAAAACTCAAAAAGAACAATAAGTGAACAAATGAATTAATATTTAATTGAATTCAAATAATGGAAATGAGGTCGGATGTTGATGTTTTGATGCTGACTACCAAGGCCTTTTTATTTAAGGTGCACTGACACTCGCACGTATTAAAAAATATGAAAGCCCATCACCTTTCCAAAACGCCTTTCGACTTTTAAAACGTGAATGCCAAACCAAACAGATAATTTTGTAGAGCCGCCAAAATTATAAGCTGAACATTAATACTATTATCACCTGCTGAACAATGTACGTGTAATTAAGATCAATTAAATATAAATGTTCAAATTCTGCTCGTCTCATGTTCCCCACCGTTGTTCGCCAGTGGCAAAACTGCGAAATGGAGCTTCACGTTTAATATAGATTACACAGGTAAATTTGCATTTGTTTGATCATCGATATTTTATCATCTGATTATTGTATTTTCTTAGCTTTGTTTTGGAAAGGTAATGAGCCTTTAAAATAATAAATAGAATTCATTTTAACGTCGTCAACAGTATACAAACATAGCTCCAAGAAAATATCACTACTAATTAACCCTGAATCTCAGTGGATCAAAACATGATACACTGGACAACTTTTAAATGCAATACGATTACGTTATATACAAATTACTGGCGTTGATACGTTATTGGGATATGATTTGAAGGTACAAATTCGAATGAAGCACATGTGAATTGATAAATACAAGTATTTTAAATTGAATAAGACATGTGCATTTACGTAATGAATTACAAATACCAATATGAAAGACTTCACACACTCGAAAAAGTAATCGGGTCTTTCTCCACTGTACTGCATGCTTGTTTTTTTATAAAAAAATGACACACAATTATTGACTAATGGCAAAATGTACAATGACAATGATGATCGACGTTAAGTTAACAATACCAACATATCGTTTCGCACAACTGTAATTTTAAAACCGTTATATAAATCTTTAAAGCAAACTGTTAGCCTGACTATGAAATGATAAAACTAATTAATATGTGAATCGTTGGGATTTATTAGAATTTCATAAAGAATGCAAATGTGCAGCATATTTACGTTAAGGTAGAATGTTTGAACCACTGATATTTCACAAAAACAATAGGTTTTTTTTCAAAGCCGGCGTTGTGCCCATTTGTTTTCTTTGAAAAAGGTAGAAAAGGGGGAATAACTCGTCATTAGTTATATTTTAAAGTAGCAGTCTACAAAATCAGTCTTGCGATAACCGTACTATATGGCATAAGTCGATATAGGTGCTAATACAGATGAAACAATATCATTCACCACTTTCATCAGCAATTCCATGATGTCACTAATGCTTGGTATATACACTTGTGAAACATTTATATTTCTGGCAAAATTAAATAATAAAATAATCCCTAAAAATGTTTGGAATAAAATGTAACAAACACGAAAAAAATATTACGACTGAGTGTAAATCTATTGGATATTGATAACTATTCTGTGTTTACGTCTTCCAGATGATTGTCTGGTAAATGTTTTTTCACTCGGTCAAGAGAGAACTGCCACAGCGTTTCCTGATCCTCTTCGATTCTGAAGAACAAAATAAATATCTATCATTAAGAGGACGGAAGGGTGTAATGAGCAAAATATCATCTCGAGTCAACTTAATGCTTTACAAAGCGAATATAAATATAAAAACGATAATGTTAATCCAAATTCCAAGTTAAATTTCAAATCTTAATTTATTTTTCGTACCCCCTTAAAGCTTAGATATAATTAAAACTCTGCAATGTTGGTCAGAGTGCTATTCTCAAAAACACCTAACATACTCTGTCATATAAAAAGAACGGGTAACGAAGTGTCTCAACTATCCAAACTAAGAATATGTATAAAAATATGTATTATCTCAAACAAAAATATATTGACGATGACAACAAACCAAGACCCCAGAGTATGAACAGTAATTTGTTACTGTGGAAAGGGCTCAATTAATGTACGATACACTTATTGCAAGTACAAGTAATGTCTTACAAGACAAACTTTAGGTGCGTTAGCTAACAGATAAAAACGCAATCGCGGTCAATTTGCTTTACCATGTAGAGCACCCTTTAATCTATGTGTGGTTTCAAATTCATTCGGTGTTTAAGGACGAATTTAGGATTATAACATTTGCATGTCTGTTCAGGTTGATAATAGCATGAACTATTCTCTCCAAACCATACTGACCAATAGTTACGCAACAAATCTTTATCCAACACCGAAGCACACGTGCTTCATTAGTGCAACCGTGTTTGATTGTATTAACGTTAACATAAGTCAGTCATTACAAGAAGCCGGCGATTAGAACTCTGGTAAGTATCGAAAGAGTCTTTTTATTGACATACCTGGCGTGGCGTTTGATTGTTTCCGGTTTTGAATCTGTATAGTAAACATCTCTGACTCCAGTAAATTTTGGATTTACCGCTGCATTGATTGAAGTCCAAGCTCCCTTTTCTGGAGACTTTGATATTCCTATAAAAATAGCAAGTGTTGATATATTGTATGGCATCATACAGCTGACAAGTGAAATAAAGAAAACCCGAGACAAACAACCATACACCAAACTAATGAAGCAGCCGAAACCTAAATATTGAATAGATAAAAACGTATTTGACGTAAGCATGGCAGCTCATATTACATAACCCTAAACCAAACTCTATTCTATATATGACGTCATCATGAAGGAATCAGCAATGAATAAGGGTTAGGAGTACGATTTCCTGATTTGAACTTCTCGTAAGTATTTATTATAAACAACTAACACGGAATTAATTTCACGATGCAATCAGTACTAAACTTGATCAGGACTTAATAAACCATTTAATGTTTCAGCAAAATATTGACCAAATATCGACCTGAAATTAGTCAAAAGAGTCCATCAGTGGTCAATTGAATGACAATATGTCTTGCAGTCAATATCATGTTAGGACAATTTACTTGTATGAAAATATTGCCCGATATCTTTATGTATAGAGGGATGAAGTGACCGACTTCACTATTCTGTGCATCATATAGAGGAATTGTTTAAATATATTAAGCAAATGATAAATCATTTATATCATATTAGTTAACAAACAATTCTGTCACCTACCTAAAGAGTTAATACAACCAATTACTCCTTTGTAAAGGCACGTGGCTTTGTCCTGAAACTCCTCCATCATATTGGTCCGTACGATTCCCGGACCTACACACGTGACCGTTACATCAGTAGGGTTCAATATTCTGTTCATCTTATACATCAACATAATCTGTAAGTAAAAACCCATTTCAGAAGGAATTTCGACGAAATGATTTTGAAAGCAACAAATTATAGTTTCTTACTGATCATGACTCATTTAATCATCAAGTGCTTTGGTGAGCTTTGGTAGCTTTAACCTTGTATTATCTCAACAGTTGCTACTCATTAACGTAATATCCCTTTTTCACGACAAGATTGCATGTCTAGAAAGCTGCCTCACTGTGGGGATAATACAAACATATTGAAGACATATATTTATTTATTTTGAATATAATTGATTGCAATAACTAGTACGTAAGACATGACTAAGTAGTGATAAAAATGTAAATAAAATACAATTTATGAAGATGAAAAAAGTAAATTATTACTCAGGCAATTTGTAGTCAAAACGCCTTATTTGATATCATTCTAATAAACAAAAGTATGCATGTATTTAACTTGTGCTTACCAGGTATAATTTACTTTTCTGGTAATAATGATCACTTTCATACGTGTCCCTAGTTTCCTTTTCTGCATTTATGGTGTCGATTTCAAATCTTCCGGATTTGTACCTATAAAAATCCATCAATTGCTACTGTATACATTTTGTGTGATTATTTGAATATTACAAAGTTATCTGCACTTGCAGGTAGGTATTAGTTGTCCTATTGTTCAGAATAAAGCGTGAAGGTTTTAGCTTGAAAACTAATAATGTTTACCTACCTGAAATGAAATATTAGTATGATGTTAATAAATCTTGTCAACTTTTATGTCCAACAGTCAATATAAATATCAACGTATTGAAAATATTTTAAAAAATATTAATAATACAGATGTAGAGGACTGCAAAATGAATGAAAATATTATCAATAATGTAGAAGGTTTAACACATACCAAGAGTAATGTTGAATTGAATATCAACTTTTATGTCCAACAGTCAATATAAATATCAACGTATTGAAGATATTTAAAAAATATTAATAATACAGATGTAGTGGACTGCAAAATGAATGAAAATATTATCAATAATGTAGAAGGTTTAACAGATACCAAGAGTAATGTTGAATTGAATATCAACTTTTATGTCCAACAGTCAATATAAATATCAACGTATTGAAGATATTTAAAAAATATTAATAATACAGATGTAGAGGACTGCAAAATGAATGAAAATATTATCAATAATCTAGGAAGTTTAACACATACCAAGAGTAATGTTTACTTAAGTAAAACTTGTGTTATTTCAAAGGTCTACGGTGTTTAACAATAGTGGAAACATATAACCAGGTATGACTCTGAATGGCATGTCAAGTCAGAGTTGTAACTTACCACAAACTCGATAGGAACACTATTCGGCAATCCGGTCCAGACATTTTCATTACCGGAAGTAGACTCACTGCCATCAAAAAGTGACTGAGATAGTTAACCTGTTGATAGAATTTACGTATGTAAAAGTGGAGAGTGTCCTGTTATACAATAAATAATATAACTTAAGAATTCAATCGCTAATTTACGCTTCAACTTTATTTGTTGCAATAATTTAATCATAATACTGCAGAATATGACGTCGTCAGATTTTATTAACTTGTGACCTTTACCATATATACATCTATATTATCTGCACAATGAAAACATACCTGAAAAAGTAGTTCATTCCCATCCTCCGTTATGGCTGAAACATTTGCATGAACTATTATTCCAATATACAAAAAAGGGTCACTAGAATCTCTAATGATATCAGTTGGATTATGTGAATTAAATCGTGAAGTCGTAGAATGACCCCTGCTCGCTCGAAATATATTATTTATTTTATTTTTTTGCGTAATTCATTCGTTTTTTTTAATTTGCTAAAATTGTCGCAGAACTTCAATACGCAAAGGTATACCGTGTGATCTGCAAATAGCAAAATTAAATATCCGTGAAATTATATCGTTGGGCATGGAAACGCACAATTCTTTCGCCGCGAAAATAAATTTGTTTATGAAATACCGTTGTCAATAAAAACAGTATGTACTGTAATATTTTCTTTTATTTTCATACAAGACTTGATACAAATCAAATTCATGCTGAGAGAATTAAATGAGAAAGAATATGTTTCTTTGTTTCAAATTGGAAGGTCTGACATCATCAATTACAAAGATCCATTTTTTCCAAACGCCATTGTTATTTCAACGGGTATTTTGCTTCTCTCAACAAAGCATCTGAATGGCCAGGGCCTTAGAACCAGATTTATAGCGATTATTATTTAAACAAAATCTTATGATTAAAAAAATTGTCAAAAGCTCATAGACAAAATGGGAGGAACGGTATTCTAATTAGTTAAGACTTTTTATGTGATACTTACTCTTGTCAACAGTATTAATCCCTGCATTACAAATTAGCACATGTAGTTGTTTTCCAATAGCTTTGAATTCATCTATGAATTCTCTCACTGACTTCATCGATGCTAAATCTAGCTTCATGAACTCCACACTTAGGTTGTCGTACTTAGCAATACCGGGTGTTCCTTTCTCCTTCTCAGCTTGAAACTCTTGATTCATATCCTCGATGGCCTGAAATGAAATAACGCAACTTAAACACCTTAAGTATGTGTCCCAAGTAATAAACTAGCAATGATGACAATAGAATCCTGGTATTTCAACAACCTAATTAAAAAAAGCGAATAATTGTGATTACATTTCAATTTTACACACGCGAAGTACAGAAGGTTTTTAGCGTGGTATTTTTTAATTAATCATAATAAATGCAATGCAAATTATGGAATGGAATAAAGATTAAAAGGAACTTTAACATATTCCTCCGTGATAACGTACACTATAGAAATCACAAAAGGCGTGAGGGGGTTAGTCAATTTTTGTCAATACATATAAGTTTGTGGTTTTGGCAAAGAAGTGCTAAAACATAGGAGACATTGCAATATCGTCAAACACACGGATCACAAGGAATTTTCTATAATGTACTTGTATTTGATAGCTAACGTAGTCTTTATATAATATATAGGTTACGCCATGTTGCAGGTTACTACGGGAAATTGTTAACCTGAAACTGATCAATGATTATTCCCCGTAATTAAAACCTACAAAAAGAAATCAGCTGTTTAATATGCAATGCATGAAACGCTAAAATTATTACTACTTTTACCGTAAACGACCAAAATAAAAAAAAGAGTCAATAATTTGGAAATTCCATGTATCTGCATTATGTATTTATGGTGCGGGCTTCCGGATTAGTGATGTTCACCTATGAACGAGAAAAAACCCTGTTACTATTAATCACCAAGGATGCTGCATTTGCGATACAAACCCATGGTCATGTGTTTGTCTCTCTCAGGTTAACATTTTATTATCATTTAATGATGTCAAGATTAGATCGAGCAGTCTCGACCAATCCGAAATAAAGCACAAATCACCATTTAACGTGTTTAAATAAAGATCACAACTTGTAGGAGAGATCAATCTATAAGGAATTATAGGATATTTTATCTTACGTATGTAGTATTGCTATGTAAAGGGGACTATGCTTACCTTGTTAGCTTTAAATTCAGACCGACAGGCAAGTATAACCGTTGCTCCCATCATGGCGATCCATTTCGCTGTGTGGTAACCGATTCCTACAAACCAAGGGACCATGTAATTATATAAGTGGCACATACTGCCTGATAAATTAATATGAAGCAAAAAACAGTATAGGGTTTTGGAAAGGTTGTTCGTTTAACAAAGAAACATCTTATATATTTAATATACACATTGATCCTTAGAACAAAACACAATATTCAAACCACATGATATATAAATCCCTGTGGAGAGAGCTTTTTCGATGAATAATTGCTTATTGTCACCGGCCAACCAAAATGGCTAATAGCAATATGTTGATTTTCAATATTTCTGAACATGTATGTCGGACACATGTATATCACTAATATAGAAATAAATTATTAGTTATATTCATAGTACGACACTTAGTCGTTAAAATTAAATAAAAGTATATTTATCAATATAAAGGGTATGAACAGGGAAATTGCAATTTTAAGGAAAAAGCGGCATGTGGTTACCGTCTCATTATGTGATTAGGCCAAATTTGATCAAGGCAAATCAATTCGTTCTGTTTAATATTCCACATTTTCAATTAATCAAAGACTGAAAGATATACATGTATATCTGTGTATTTGTGTGTGAGTGTATGTGTGTGTGAGGGTGTGTGTGTGTGTTTGGTTGTATGCCTTCTTTTGTAAAACAATGTCTTTCTATTACCATAAACAATTATTGGCAATGTCTTTGTAGTTCAACCTACAATGATAATGATAACAAAAGCACGGGGTTTGTATTTACTGAGACATACGGCATTAATAAGTTCGGTCGGTCAAATATTATGGTATCGATTTAATTTTGTTTGAATTATTACTGTAACCCAAGGGTTAGTTATAACGAAAGGCAAAGATATTCTTCTTTACTTCATTATTAAGCGAAAATATGATCGTATAGTGTCTGTCTCTCCAACACGTTGTCAAGCTGTCTCAGGTATAGGGCTTTCAACTCATTACAGTACGGTCAAAATTTACTAAATTTATACTAAAACCAGACTTTCTGGTGTCCAAATTAGATTTATGAAACTATTTTGTTTTTAATAAATGCAGGTGTTCCAAAAAACCACCCTGTCGGATGTAGCTCTAGCTGGATATTCCGACTGAGATCATCATATGTGGTCAAATATGTTACGCTGACCTTTGAATTATACAACTCTCGTCAGATAAGTATACACCACTACACATGGTATATCCTTATACCTATCTAAACACTTATCATATAGCCTAGAAAACATAAAAAGGGAATGCTGACAAAAATATCTAACACTTATAAAAAATTTTTCCAAACATAACCTCCAACAACTATTTGACATTGTTTCGTCACGGGATTCCTGTCGAACTAATATCAAACATTTGATCTATTATAAATGGGACTTGAGTAGGGCAATCAGTCTGCCAACCTCTGTCTGGTTACACTTATGTCAGAGCTATAAAGAAACTCGTCGTTACTGCAAATCAACTTTCTTACGCGTGCGAATTATTTCCGCAAATTTCACGATCAAAATAGTTTCGCGAAAATCTACCTCTGAAAATTGGTTTCTTAGACAATTTTTACACAATTAAATTCAAATATATCTCCATTCCATTTTAAATCTGCGAAACGTAATCTCCGGGAAAATGATTTGAAATTGAAATCGCGAAATTTATTATCCGCGAAAGAAAGCTGGTTTGCACTATCATATACCTGTTGAAGGGTACCGCATGTTGCTCATTGTCTTTTTACAATTTTATTCGAATATTTATTATTGGTTTTGTACTCTTGGCAGACCTAGACTTGACTAGGCAAAATTTTACACAAAGTTTAAATGTTCGTTTCATAGACCGATGTGAATATTATTTCGTTTTTAAATATCATTTTATTCCCCGTCGAAAATTATTATTGTTGGACACTTTAAAAAAGTGTTAGCCAAAGTACACGGAGTCTGAGATGTAGATAGTAAACATCTGACGGAGTGAGGTATTTCGAAGGAAAATAAAATGATATTTAAGTATACCTTGTGAAGAAGGTTATTATAAAACAAACAAAACTAAATTCGTAACTTAAAATATTGATATTGAAAAAGTGATTACAGATGCTCGTAAAAGTATCATACATACTGTTGGCAAAGATTAGCACCTCGTGTGTCCTTTACCAAGAAAATCAGAGAAACATAAGATGTACTTACTATACAAATGGATTGCTAAAAACACAACCTGGTCATAATATTTTTGTAAGTTTCGCAAATTTCTCGTTTATACATAACAGGTGAAATTTACCGTATGGTGTATGCGGGCTTTACCTGTAGGGCATGAAAGACATGGGGAATTAGAAAAATTGTTTAACGATTTACGGACCATTGTAGCTACTATGCATCATTCAAAACTGAAATGCTATCTATGACATCTCCACGTGATGTAATAATTAGTTAACGTGAGCGCCATTATAGCAGTAATTTCCATTTACAGCTTATAGGTTTTGATTTCCTTTCCTTAGAAAACAAATGTTATATATACCGTAGCGTCAAATGTTGAAATAATTTCCGCAGCTTTTTTAATGAAACTTTGTTCCGTTTTGTTCGAATTTGTTTCGTTTTGCTTTCGTTTCGCAATTTACATGTACATATGTACCTAATAAACTATTTCTCTTTGATAGGAACAGCTGCGACATTGAACTACAATGTATAGTTTTATTGCTATCATTGCGAACATCCTGTGTAGCGTTAAAATTTTCCAGATGTTAAACTAGTATTTATACAATGTATTCAACGCTTCATTAAACCTATGCGAAAAAGACTATACTGTGACCTCTTTGGTTTACGTCAGAAAGATCAAATGTTAAAACATACGGCGTGGAGTAGAAATTCCGTGGCGTATTTACGGAAGTTTATGATAACAAACAGTAAAATTAGACCCAATTTGACAATTGGAGTCTTCCTGTGTTCGGATCATCCATATGGCTAATGTAATTTCCACAACTCAGAGGTCAGCACCAGATGGAAGAGGAAATGGTTTGAGCCCTCTGAAAATCTCAAATAAAACGAACAGAAAATATGATCTGTTGATGATTATAACATCGTTTGAACAAATTTTGCATGTTTGTGCAAAAGTTGGATTAATTGCATACGTTTCCATGACTTGGAGAACGCATTTGCTTCGCTGCTATACGTCTTCGGCAATGGGCCATAAAACATAAATAATGTTTGTTTGGCAACGAATGCGTCAAGATGGTGCCCATTATGACAAATGTACATATGTTTTGAATAAATATGTTTAATCTCATATTAATAGCCATGGACATTTAAAGGAGCATTACCTTTCAAAAATGTTTTTGAAATGTAAATGTAAAAAGGAGATTGGTGATTTTTATAGACTCTTAAAAGATATTAGCTTATCTTAATGTATCAATTCTCCACAATTTAATTAAAATGAATCAAATACTAAATATTCTACCTCAGATCGTGCTATATTTCCTATGGCCGCGGTGGCCGAGTGGTTAAGATGTCTCGACATATTGTCACAAGTCCTCCACCTCTGAGTCATGATTTTGAATCCCATGTGGGGCAAATGGGGTTATTTCTCCGGAAACTCCGGCTTTCCTCAACCAACAAACCTGGCACGTCTGTACATGACCTTGGTTGTTATTAGGACTTAAAACTAATACATGTAAAATCATTTATATTTCCCGTGCCCGATGTCAAGCCATAAAATAAATCTTCCCTGTTAGTTAATTCTGCATTTTTTTCGTGTTGGAAGCTCACCTTAGGTCATCGATATATATCTTATTATCGTTTTAAGACACAATTATTACTTCTGTTTGTTTTGAAACGGCAGTAGGTCTTAGCGTCAAGTCAGGTTTTGGAGGAAGAGGAAAGACGGAGTACCCGAAGAGAAACCACGTATGTACAGAGTTCCTGGTAAATTGCCAGCAAATCTCAATGCCTGTCAAAAGTATAAAGCAAATGAGTGACTACGCTTGATTTTTCCACAATAGAACCACTGATATTCGCTGGTGACCGTTATATAATACGCTTTTTTAATTTTTTTTTTAGTTTCTCTATTTTTTCTGCGAGTGTAGACTCCACATCAGTTGTATTGATACAATAGAACCACTGATATTCACTGGTGACCGTTATGTAATAGTTTTTTTTTTTTTTTTTTTTTTTTTAATTTTCTCTATTTTGTCTGCGAGTGTAGACTACACATCAGTTGTATTGATAAAAGATAATGTACGTGATCCTTCTTTCGTGATATTGTCCCGTTGGTATAATTAATAATGCTTAAACAGGTGATATATTATCTTTACAACATACAGTATTCGTATAGATAATGCCTTGTTGTTAGAAATGTATCGACGAGACTTTATTGCTAAGCAGGTATCAAATGAAATTCCTTTAAACTGAACTGCCGTCGAGCATTCTACGTCCGACATAAAGTAACCTAATAAATTTCATTGGGGTTAAAACATGTCATATAGTAATATTTACAGTCAGTGGTGAATATAAACCCAGTTGAATTTAACCAAAGGCTGCTCAACTTTATTTCTCAATAAATTGAGTATGGCATGTGCAATTTGGAGCCACGCGGATGAAAATATATAGGCCTATATGATGGTCCGCATCAGAAAATATTAGTGTTTTCAGTACCGATCATACGATCGAAGAACATATATCAAAATAATTTTGAACACAAATATGTTCATGTGTAAATACAAAAAAATGTAAGTTACATTATTTATGTTACAACCGTATCGCTTTGTGGTTCATTCCAAATATCGATACCCTACTCAACTTACTCCTTCGATAAATCCATCAGAAAGATACTTTAATCCCTAAATAAACTACTCTTTTAATATAATATACCTCCTGTTTCATTGTATATTACAGGCCTAAACACTTTAAATGATGTTATAAATATTTGTATTTCAGAACAATTCACGAATGTTTTTTTTTTATTAAATACATGAACGATTTAAGCACAATTCTGATGCAATAACTTACATTATTATATTAAAACATTGAAATATATTTCTTTATTCAATAATATTAGAAACACAAATTCAAATAATTGCTTTGGGCACATCAACGATACGATCAGCGTGTCATTGTGTACTTACCTGTCATATTGTAAATGCTATAATGTTACATTCATTGTTCTTCAAGCGATAGAACGAACGTGATATATTAATACATTCATAGTTGTGTATACCCTACTTCATGTAAATGGCATATGTCTTTATGGAAACTTTAATCAACTATTTATCCTATTTCAAACTAGGTTTCAATATGCCCAGGGTTAAAATACATATTAAGAACGACACAGTGATTCATAACGATTAAAATATTTATAAAGACAATCTTGTACTACATACATAAATTGTGTTGCATTATCTTATGATATAAGGGTTCGGGTGTACTCTGTTTCCATCCCAGCTTCGGTATCCGGGTAGCATATTTTAGATATTCATATATGAGAAAGATTCGAATCTTTCTTCATCTGCGATAAGAATATATTTCATACTTTCCATTGTTGTGTAAATTTGATATCTGAGGATGAGTGGTTCGTGAGGAAATGATTAATATGTTATTCATTTTTCATGAAAAGTAATCGGGTACGATATGATATTCCGGAATGATCCCACACTTAAATCATTGTATACCCCGCCCCCTAACAAAGTCACCCAACGTATACATAAGGGTATATGTGACAATGGATTTAAATTCTATACTTTAAAATAAACCATGAGTCTGTGTAGTGAATCATCAAATGTTGCTTGGACACTTTTTTCGAGAAAGCATACACCTGTTTAGTACGCACACAATATAACTATTATCAAGTCAAGTGAATTAGACCATGCATTAAATTTTGTATTCCTCACCAATGTAACACTACCCCGACATTGATATTTTAATGGGTTTATGGGCTTGATTAGTTTAACTTCCTATTAACAGCCAGATTTGAAGTGAAGATACTCAAATTTCTGTAGGAAGCTGCGGTGCTCCATTTTCCTCTCTCGTCACATATTAATGAATGTATTTTGCTAAGGCAAACGGACGTTGGAAATTCAAGTATATGAAACATCAACTTTATTATGGATTTTACAGACCGATAACATGTTAATATGAAATTTTATTCATCCTTAAGATTCATTCCTTCTGTACGTGAATAAAGAGTTCTTTTGAGTTTTTTGGCCATGTGTTATTGATAATAAACGATAAAAAAATGATAACCCTTAATAATTTCAGTATTTATTTATTCAAATCGATGAGATGTTTCATGTACGTGTGAAACGCATTTTTTTTGTTCGGCAACTTTCAAAAAAAACAAACAAATTATTCAACATATCAATTTAAATAAAGTAAATTGCTCCTATTTTAATTCAGTCTAGGTCACTTCTTATAAGTCCATTGTCATAAAAGCTATGTTATCCTATGTGTCGATGGTCAAAATAAAAGTATTTCAATCCAATATACTATATTGATGAATTGTGTTTATTGATATATTCCTTATGATGAGTTTAATACATGCACACAGTTCTTAAAAGAGACCACCATCAAACCTGGCACGTCCTTGCCTGACCCTTGCTGTAAATGGGTTGTTAAACTATTAACCCAGTACTAATGTCGGTAATGTACGCTACCATTTTGTGATAGCCTTTAGAAATTTACTTCTCTTTCATTTTCGAATTTAACATCTTTATGTGACGTTTCTTTATTGTATATTAATTATAATGGCAACATATTGCTACAGTAGATTAACCGATGTGTACTTCATAATTTACAAGAAAAAACAAAGCAATGATATTATATATTTAGAAACAGAACTAAACAAGTTTTCTTAGATATACTAGTAAAAAGCGACCACATCCATCTTCCTAAATACGTACACTACATACGCATTGTCATTGAGGTCAAAACAAATCGAGTAACATATAATTCATATACAACAAATCTAAACAGTATTCATAGACAAGGAAAACAAACATAGTTTAAGCATTATGAGCAGTACTCAATGGAAGTGTTTGTCTGATAAATATACATAAGTGATGAAGAAAGTTTACGGTCACTATAAAAGAAGAATGCACCAGACGGCAATATCGATTTTTGTATATTGGGCGTCTATGACTAACTTACCTTGATTTCCTCCCGTAATGATAACGATCCGCTCCCTCGGGAGGGGTACAACAGGAAAAGACTGTCTCCCTCCCATAAAAAACCTGGATGAACAAAGGCCGGGTACTGTTTACTTTATCGACTGCTAAGTTGGTTCTGACTGTCTGTCGACGATACACAGTAACAATAGACGCTTTAGTTAGGTCTCAGGTAAAATATATCTCACAGGTATTTTATATCTATGCTACCCACGTCGCCTACCAGGCAGCCTTATTGTATTTATAGGGATTCCGGTATTTAAATGTCTAGCTGCCTTATCCCAAGAAATACAATCCTTCGTACGTCACAGAATGCCTTTCGCTGTACAATGGGTCCACACAAGTCGATCAACGTCAGAGAAAAGGATGTAAGTAAACAAAGCGTGGGGAGCCATGCGAATGAAATTAGCATGTTAAAGAGAACGGAAGTCAGTTGATATTTGATTACTCTAGATATATAACATCTGGGAAGTATCAAATGTTATTATATAGTCTTTTCTCGTAATTTTGCAGTTGTTAAGATAACATTCATTGTAATTTTGGTCTTTGATTTAATTAAGTGATATATAGAAGAACGACCTATTGTTTTAAGTGCAATGCGCGCTCACTGCCTCAGTCTGTTTATTGTTTATAATGTAAGACAATGTCATACGTAATGTGGCAAAAGAGATATTTATGAATGCTTCGTGCACTTAGATATACATATAAACTATTGTCACTATACACAGTTGTCGAGTTTGGTATTCCGTCTTTGCATATTACAGAGTTACATGTACCTTCCTCGGGTATGTATCCAGTGGCGTCGTTATTTCATGAGCAAAATTGACGCCTTTTTCTCTGATAATTATGACGTAACATTCGTAAACACATTGCGTCACAATCAATACCTACCCGCAAGGGCAGATAACTCTGTAATATGTAAATACAGAATATTTTATGTAAACCTCTTGACAATTTTGTTCATGCGAATGTAATTTCGTTACCTTTATAATAAATCGTGTTGCATACAATGTATATAGATTGAAATGATAGAAAAACAACAATTTTGTAACATATACAGAAAAAACACGTTTATAACGAGTACTCATATAACGAATCTGTAATAATTGTCATTGCTCATCTATGTTCCTATTACGATATTTATATATTCCCTACTTAGTTTGTGTTTAACGAACTACGTTTATAACGAAGTTGTTTGTGCTAGTCCCCAGATGTACGTTATAACCGTATATAATGAAATAAATTAAAAACAAAATGCTGTACGATTCCAATGATAATTAAACAATATTATAAAGGCACTTTTCATGAATTACATTCAGTCAATATAACCAAATGTATGTCAAAACAATGATTATAGTAAGATAACAATTTTACATTATTAAGCACGATATCAGAATTTGTTTTAAATTCATCGGGATTGAAATTAGAAAGTAGCAACATTAATGCTTATAATCATTTTTAAGACCACTTTATAATATAAATTACACTTAAACGTACGATTCCACTGATTTTCCTGGGGAATATTTTCCCCCATTAACGTCGATGCCTCTATTGCGACGAAACGATAATGTCGGGTTTTCGCGCCATTTTCGAATTCATGCTTCATAGATGAATTGAACAAACAATCGGCCAATCGAAAAGTAGGATTAAGTATGAAAAATGAAAATAAAAACACGTTATACAATTAACATGATTGATAGAAAATGAGACAAAAACAAAACCGTACATGACTCAAAAGTATGGTTTTCGTAACAAAATGTATCTATTGGCGTTTTCCATCGATACCTCGCTTACAGAAAATTGATCTGTTATTATTGACCTATTGTAGTGCTCGCTTTGTCGATCAATGCAACGTGTGAAAAGAAAACCTCCATCAGACCCGTCGTCGTTTAATATCACCTTACAAGATGTTAGTCACTGACATCTGGTAGACAAACATAACAATCAAACACAATCAAAAGTATTGATATAGCGTAACTTGTAAATTCGATGTTACCTGCGTGTATTCTCTCGCGAGATGATGTCTCGAAAGAACGTGGTTTTTAGTTTTATGATCCTGTTCTCGTTAGTATATGCGGTGTGGGTGGGGACACAGTATGGTGTATGTAAGATAGAAAATGGAAGGTAAGATTTAATTATTAATTTCTTTTAACGCTATTTAATTTTTGCTCTCATCTATTGATGCTACATATATGCAGTTTTCCACTTGTTGTTAACAAACATTGATAGTTCATGGAATTGTAAAGCTTCGCTTGCCTTTTGTTGGATACGTATTAACTTTAATGATTTTGCTTTATATTTGCTAATTTTATTAATACATTTTTATGTATACATGTAAATGAATTTAATACCATTATCTTTGTATTACATGTTGAATAATTTAGACAATTGATTTCCTTCGTAAAGCACTTCCTGACCAAAAATATGTCTTCATCATTAGCCACATACACACCATCCTGTATACTCCAGGGGTTACTATCACTGACGTTATATGCCCCTAGACTATCTCATAGTAAAACTGGAGGAAGTTCAGAAGAAAAGACTTACCAATCACAGGCCTTATATATTCTTCTTTTGAAATGACAGAGAGAGAGTGATGCCCGAACCCATACAGGCAACTACAGCGTACTGCTATGCGTCTCTTTTGATGAACATCAAAATACTACTTAGTAAATTACTTGCTCCGGTTTTACTATGAGATACTCTAGGTGTAGTGTAGTGACATTAATTGTTCAAGGTGTGTTGTCGCTACATCATGTGTAACCTTGTCCGCTTTTAGGATAACGTCCGGAACTCTGTATCCGGTTTCCGGGTTTTACTGTTAGAATAAATTAGTAGTAAGATCACCGCCATTTGCACGAGTTGTGTTTTGAATATCGACGGAACCCAAGATATTACAACTGGCGACGAGGCTGATTTTGTCGAATAATCAACTCAGTGTTTATGTAGATAAGCACTATGGCAAAAGTAGGACGGATAGGCGAGTTCGTGGAGGGGAAAGAAGATTTCAATTGTTACATCGAACGGCTCGAGCAATTTTTTGCAGCCAATGACATTGCCGATGATAAACGTGTTGCTGTGTTTCTAGCCGTGGTAGGGGCTGACACATACGCGTTATTGAGAAACATTCTGACCCCCAGACCTCCCAAGTACGAAGTCCTATGATGAAATAAAGACTGCATTGTCAGGACATTTCGCCCCAAAACCCCTCGTAATAGCTGAACGGTTTAAGTTTCACAGTAGGAAACAGCAAGTGGGGGAATCCGTGTCTGATTATGTTGTGAGTCTTAAGAAATTAGCCAAAGACTGTGACTTTCAAGATTTTCTTAATCAAGCCCTACGTGATAGACTGGTTTGTGGGTTAATGAGTGAGGTAATCCAAAAGAAACTGTTGGCCGAAAAAGATTTGGATCTTGCCAAGGCAACCGAGATAGCGTTAGATGTAGAGATGGCGACCAAAACACAGAGGAGATGGGACAGCCTGTATCAGTAACTCAGTCGGTCAATTATGTAAACCGTAAGTCGAATCGGTGTCGTATGGGTAAGTCTTTGAAACTAGGTCAAAGTGAAGTCTAAAAAGCCGGACAATCCAAAGTCGTGTTTTCGGTGTGGAGGAAAGCATGCACAGTCGGACTGTAAGTTTATCAAAGAGAAGTGCTACTCTTGTCAGCAGATTGGACATATCGGGAAAAAAATGTCCAAACAAAAGGTCCAAAGGTCATGTAGGTGCTCAGAATAAGTATGTCGAAGTAGAGGAATGTGACAGGGACAATGACGATGAAGATGGATTCTTATTTGGACTATATTCAGTGAATGATTCGGACAATTCAGGACACAAGGTAAATCTTAAGCTGGACGGTAATCCGGTCGAGTTCGAGATTGATACGGGTGCGGCAGTAACCGTGTGTGCGGAGAATGTGTACGACCAGTACTTTTCTCATCTGCCCTTGCAAAAACCGACCGTAAGGCTTAGAGACTATGGAGAAGGACGCGTACCATTACTTGGTGAGATATCAGTTCCAGTGAACTACGGTAGTCAGAATTATGTGTTACCATTATCGTGTTGTTTTTGTGGCGATCGACCGTCATTGCTAGGTAGGCTTAAACACGTGAAGTTAGACTGGCCAAGTATTTTTGCCTTGAAGTGTTATCCGAAATCCAATGGTGTGAAATCTGAAGTCGAAAGCTGCTTGCGAAGCATCATAAACTGTTTGAAAAGGGTTTAGGAACCATAACCGAGTTCAAAGCGCAGGTCAAGGTCAAAGATGGTGCGCAGCCGATATTTTGTAAGGCAAGACCGGTGCCTTTCTCATTGAAGGAATGCGTTGAGAAAGAACTCGAACGACTACAGAGCGAAGGAGCTTTATCGCGAGTCGAGCGAAGCGATTGGGCGACCCCGATAGTTGTCGTGCGTGGAGGAAAGCATGCACAGTCGGACTGTAAGTTTATCAAAGAGAAGTGCTACTCTTGTCAGCAGATTGGACATATCGGGAAAAAAATGTCCAAACAAAAGGTCCAAAGGTCATGTAGGTGCTCAGAATAAGTATGTCGAAGTAGAGGAATGTGACAGGGACAATGACGATGAAGATGGATTCTTATTTGGACTATATTCAGTGAATGATTCGGACAATTCAGGACACAAGGTAAATCTTAAGCTGGACGGTAATCCGGTCGAGTTCGAGATTGATACGGGTGCGGCAGTAACCGTGTGTGCGGAGAATGTGTACGACCAGTACTTTTCTCATCTGCCCTTGCAAAAACCGACCGTAAGGCTTAGAGACTATGGAGAAGGACGCGTATCATTACTTGGTGAGATATCAGTTCCAGTGAACTACGGTAGTCAGAATTATGTGTTACCATTACGTGTTGTTTGTGGCGATCGACCGTCATTGCTAGGTAGAAACTGGCTTAAACACGTGAAGTTAGACTGGCCAAGTATTTTTGCCTTGAAGTGTTATCCGAAATCCGATGGTGTGAAATCTGAAGTCGACAAGCTGCTTGCGAAGCATCATAAACTGTTTGAAAAGGGTTTAGGAACCATAACCGAGTTCAAAGCGCAGGTCAAGGTCAAAGATGGTGCGCAGCCGATATTTTGTAAGGCAAGACCGGTGCCTTTCTCATTGAAGGAACGCGTTGAGAAAGAACTCGAACGACTACAGAGCGAAGGAGCTTTATCGCGAGTCGAGCGAAGCGATTGGGCGACCCCGATAGTTGTCGTGCCAAAATCGGACAAATCGATACGCCTCTGTGGCGATTTCAAAGTGACGGTGAATAGGTGTCTGGACGAACAGCAATATCCACTACCAAATGTGGAAGAGATGTTTGCTCAACTAGCCGGTGGACAAAAATTCACGAAGTTGGATCTATCGCAGGCATATCAGCAATTGAGCCTGGACGAACAATCAAAGCAATACCTGACAATCAACACACATCTAGGTCTGTTTCGATATCACAAATTAGCGTTTGGTGTGTCGTCAGCTCCAGCCATCTTCCAGTCAGTCATGGATCAAATTCTACAAGGAATACCGCATGTAATGTGTCGTATAGACGATATCTTGATAACCGCTCCGACCGATCGTGAACACATAGAAATCCTGAGCGAGGTATTGAGCCGACTCGACAAGCACAATGTTCGGTTGCGTAAAGACAAATGCCTGTTCATGCAAGATTCTGTGGTTTATATGGGCCATAGGGTTGACAGTGATGGAATTCACCCTACCGAGGCTAAAGTCGAAGCAATTAAGGAAGCAACAAGTCCAACGAATGTAACTGAACTGAAATCGTTTCTCGGGCTTTTGAACTATTATGGTCAGTATCTTCCAAATCTCTCGACTACGCTCCAGCCATTACATGAGCTGTTGAGGCAAGACAAACCATGGAACTGGACATCAGATTGTGAAGAAGCGTTCAAAGCATGTAAGTTTCAGTTGTCCGATGAGCGTGTTCTAGTACATTACGACATCAACAAGCCTTTGAGATTGGCTTGTGACGCGTCTGCCTACGGAGTAGGAGCTGTGATCTCCCATATCAGCGAAACTGGTGAGGAACGACCGATAGCCTATGCATCGAGGACACTTTCGAAGAGTGAAAAGAACTATGCCCAAATCGAAAAAGAGGCACTCGCGTTAGTGTTCGGGGTCAGGAAATTTCAAAAGTACCTCTATGGCCGTAGGTTTACGTTAGTGACTGATCACAAACCGTTAACAACGATTCTGGGTCCGAAGAACGGTGTTCCGACATTAGCTGCTGCTCGCATGCAGAGGTGGGCTCTCATCTTATCTGCGTATCAGTACGATATTGTATACCGGAAATCCGAGGATCATGTGAATGCTGATGCATTATCGCGCTTGCCACTCAAGTCTGATGAGAAGTCTGAAGAATTGGACATTTACCATTTCACACTACTGGACGACTTGCCGATTATGTCTGATGATATAGCGACAGAGACACGACGCGACCCTGTACTCTCGAAAGTACTTGACTACACCCTTAGGGGATGGCCGAATTATACATCAGATAGCGATCTACAGCCGTACTTCCAACGCAAAGATGAACTATCAAGTGAGCAAGGATGCGTGTTGTGGGGTTTGCGTGTTGTTATACCGCCAACTTATCGCGAGAGACTTCTGTCAGATCTTCATGACCAACATGTTGGAATGAGTCGTATGAAAGCGCTAGGCCGGAGTTATCTGTGGTGGCCTAATCTGGACAAAGACATTGAGAGCATGGTGAAAGCCTGTAGTGCTTGTCAGGCTACGCGAAACATGTCTCCGGTAGCTCCGCTTCATTCCTGGTCATGGCCTACACGTGTGTGGCAACGTCTACATATAGACTTTGCGGAGAAAGACAAACAAAACTTTTTGGTCGTTATTGATAGTCATTCAAAGTGGATCGAGGTGACTCACATGACAACGACCACCGCTAGTAGAACGATTGAGGTTCTGCGTTCACTGTTTAGTTCGTATGGTCTACCAGAGGAGATTGTCTCCGACAATGGGCCGCAATTCACATCCAGTGAATTTGAACTGTTCCTTAGCAAAAACGGAGTGAAGCATACGCTCGTGGCACCGTACCATCCCGCTTCCAACGGAGCTGCCGAACGATCGGTACAGATACTTAAGCGTGCGCTCGAGAAGCAAGTTTTTGATGGGAATGGTCAGCTTTCTATTCAGCATAGACTCAGTAATTTCTTGCTGAAGTATCGATCCACACCGCATTCGGTAACTGGAGTATCGCCTGCTGAATTGTTTCTTAAGCGACAAATCCGAACCCAGTTATCAATGCTGAAACCAGATCTAGGAAGGCGTGTGGCAGGTAAGCAAGCCGAACAGAAACGCCAACATGACAAAGGACGCGTCAAAGTTCGAACATTCTCGCCTAAGCAGACTGTACGTGTTAGGAATTTCCGTGGTGGTCATGAGAAATGGATTCCGGGCAAGATTGTGAAGCAATTAGGTCCTCTTACGTACCTCGTGCGCGTCGGACCAAACATTCGTTACGCACATGTCGATCACATCTTAGCATCGGGGGAAGAACTGTTAAATGAGATAGTGCCTATGACAAAAGACAGTCCATTTGTGTTACCCGAGACAATCGCTAGATCTCCGAAAATAGTCGTTTCTTTACCGCCAGAATCTCTAAATGTAAAGGAACCTCCAGCGATGCCCTCTCCGGCAAAAGTAACACATAATGACAGTAGTCCAAAAGGAGTTCTGCCAGCTCCCACCACCAGTCCTATGCCTATTGCAAGCCCGCCAAATCCCAGTACGGTGACTCCTGTACGCCGCAATCCACCAAGGACGCGCCAGGCACCATCAAGACTTGATCTGTGAACTGTTGATTGTGTTAAATAATATTAACTGTTTTTAAAGTGTTTTTCTAAGAGTTTTGATAAAAAGTTAAATTTGGAAAAAGATAATGAAGATCAAGTATGTCTTTTGAGGATAATTTTTTATTGACAGTGTAAGTTGATTTGTTCAGCAAGTTTGTGAATGACTTTAAAGATTTCTGAACGATACATACTGGGCTCTGTGTCAGGAACATTAACGTTAAAAGGGTGAGGAGTGTAGTGTAGTGACATTAATTGTTCAAGGTGTGTTGTCGCTACATCATGTGTAACCTTGTCCGCTTTTAGGATGACGTCCGGAACTCCGTATCCGGTTTCCGGGTTTTACTGTTAGAATAAATTAGTAGTAAGATCACCGCCATTTGCACGAGTTGTGTTTTGAATATCGACGGAACCCAAGATATTACACTAGGGGTGTATATAATTATAGTAATAGTAACTGTTAGAGTATTGAAGATGCATGCACACTTATGATCATTATCGATCTTGGCATTTAAAGAGCTGTTACCTTTATATTGATGACGTACATGATGTTATTTCTTGTCAATATGAGATCTGAGATAACGGCGGTGAGCATAATTTTTTGTCATGCTTTCCTCTGCACTAATTGACAAAGTGTTTTATGTCAATATGAGATCAGAGATAACACAGCGTTCAACATAATTCTTTTTGTCATGCTTTCCTATTGAAAAAGTTTTTTATGTCAATATGAGATCAGAGATAACTTAGCAGTCAACGTAATTATTTTTGTCATGTTTTCTTCTGGACGTATTAATAATATGTTTGATGAACACATACCGTTACTGTGAAACACGTACATGATATATCACATCATCGTTAGCCTCAGCATATTCGCCAATATATCCATCTTCAAATTTTGTAATAACGTTCAAAAATAATAAACGTAATATAGGAATTCTAGTTTTCAGCTTTCAGAAGTTTGACATGTGTACTGATACACCTATTTTTTCTTCGATGACTCCATTGACTAAATTGATTTCCATCAAAACCATCTAGTGTGTCAAGTGTGTCATTTAGATTGTGGATAATTTGATTTAATTGTGAGAGGAAACATAGCCAGATGCTTATATTCTATTTTTCTATTGAATAATAACGATATGTGTATAATGTACTTTTCTCTTGAAAGATTTTATTTTAATTTTTGCCAGACGCGGCGAGAAAAATGAGTTTCATGAAATTACCCAAAACATATTCCAAATTCTTACATTTAGGAGCATATACATGTCAATATTTGTAGATAAATATCCGGTGGGTGCAGCAGTGTTGTTATCATATCTCCGTAAACTAACGTCATGTTATTGTTCCCTGGTATTAGTCATTACTTTTATCGTGACGTAAGAACAATTTTATGCACGACAAGTCAGTGCAAATAAAAAAAAAACCAATCCAGGTTATATCCCCATAGTGACATACAGAAATAGTAGACGACTAAAGTCATCGGATATCAGGCAGATTATTTGATTGCATGCAGCTATGTTACTGTTACTGTTCTTTTATAGATTCGACAAGCCTATCATATCCCCGCCTGTTGTAACTAGAGAGAAGCATAATAAAAACTATAACATCCTTCTTGTCGGCTACCTACGCGGAGGAACCACATTCACGGGAAACATTCTGGGACTACGACGAGGAAACTTCTATATATATGAACCTCTGCACGCGCAGAACACGTGGGGATACTACAAACCAGGCCATACGTGCAGTATAAAGGAGGAATCCTGCATGTACGTATACATGTAATGGCATTTTACCTATACATGTCTAAATCTCACAATTTTCAATCATCTTTAGTTCCCATTTGTTATTTACTTTCATGACACAACTAAGCATTACACTCGGTATGTTCATAACGTACATCCTCTCATTTTCACGGGTATAAATTTTCTGGCTTCTAGAGTGTTTATATATATATATATAAATAATATATGCATTTCTTATCATTTGTCAGGTATAAAATTTTCCTCGACCTTGTCACTGTCGTCCATGAAAATAAGCGTATCTCCGCGAAAATACTGCGAAAATAATCTGCTACATGGTATTTCGAAAAGATAGTTTATATGCCGATAAGTCAACTTAGCTATCGCCACAAAATCTACGATTAATGACAGTTACCCGTAATATTGTAAATATTGTAAATAAAGTACAGTGGAATCAGACGTTACCAAATCGTTAACAAATCCGGATATAATGACAATTATCATAGTTACTGTTAGCGGCATTTTATACAAAGATAAAGGAATAATGTAAATTGGTTTATTTTTCATCATGGAACAAATGTCGCGATTTTCTCTTTGATACCCATTCACGGACAGAAATATCCTTTTGTCTCATACAGTAATAAGATATATGCGTCATCTTACTTATCAGTCTCTGCATTTTACTCGTGGGTTCGCGCGAAAATTTACTTACTGCGAATATATATATATAGCAAAGTAAGAGGTCAAGAAAAAAAATCAATCGTACAGCATACCAGATTATGCGACAGATGAATGTTCCCAAATATTGTAAGATGGCTGGTCATATTTGATACTTGCTTGAACACAAGATCGTGTCATAAACAATTCCAGCTTTAAATGACAACGAATGTTATTTGCAAAGCTGTGGACGCTGTTATAGGGGTTGATCAATTACTGAAGATGACATCTGTCGTTGCTTTCGTGTCTGCGAACACCTGGCCATTGATTTCACAACATCTTGATTTAGCATCAAATAAGTCATGAACAGTATATTTATTACCTAACCTTAGAAACCATCCTAGTGTGACACAAATTACAGTTCCGTTAGATGTTAAAGTAGCATAGTATATATTACTGAAACTTTGAATAAATTACTTTTTATTAATACAATGAAAATATCATGAACAAATTAACCTCGGCTTCCAACATCACAACAAGAAACAGTAATTAATAGGTAATTAGATCAATGAAAAGAAATAAAAACATTGTGTAAATACAATAGAGCATTGAAAATATCTTCGCTGTAACCCATGGCAACACAATACATGACTTTGATAACTTTTAACTTTACTTTTTCGATATCTATTTCGATACTGATTGCCTGACTTATGTAAAATATATTTCATTTTATTATTTTAAGTCTTTTATTAAACAAAACATAAAATATCGGAGTTTGCAAAATTGGAAAACGTTTCATTTGAAAATCATTTGCAATCGCCAAAACATTTCATTGAAAACCATTTCAGCAAAGAATGTTTATAAAATCAATTTCCATGTTTCATAAAAGAATAAATATCAATGCGGTTACAGCCTGTTAACATAAAACCCCTTGAAATGTGTACAGTGACATCTGCCTTTAATGCACGGGTATCTAACATTGCTATCAATGGTTAACCGTAAAATTGAAAAGTAATCGCAAAATCAATACCAAATCTTATACAGTGCAGTGAAATACGAGATGATGTATTGTTGTTAAATACAATCGTGTACAGTGAATTTTCTATCGTTTTTCAAATTACTTGTGTCCTTTCAAAACGTTGTATTTCATACTGTATTCGGCAAATATATATTTCATGATAACAAAATATCTGCGTTCAATAATACATGAAGAGCTGAGTCAAACCTTCAGCCACACTCTCATCTAGGCCGATTACTTACAAAACTTAATCTAAACAGTTTTATTAAAGAACCCACTCGCAATACTCCTACCTCTTCTTCCTCTATTGACATTGTTCTATCTAACAACAATCATCTTCTAAGGGATACAAATGCTCTTGCTCCAATTTGCAGTGATCATTGTCTTATTAACTTTTGTATATCATATTCAGTATATAGACAAACTGCATATAGGAAAACGATATATAAATATGATGGTGCTAATACTGATAGGATTAATGGTAATATTAGTAATATTGACTGGATCTCTGTCTCACAAAATAATGATGTATATGAATTTAATGATATTCTAGTTGAAACAATTTATACACAAAAAATGACCATGTATCACAAAAATATTAACAGTGCGACCAAATGATAGACCTTGGTGTACAAACATTATTAGATTGAAAATTAGACAAGGAACCGCATCCACAAAAAAGCTATTAATTCCAATTCACCGACTCACTTCTGTTAGAGTCTGTTCACTTAGAAGCCGCTTGGATTATAACGGGATTGCGCAGAGGTACCTCCCATGATATACTTTATAAAGAACTAGCTTGGGAATCTCTCCCTGATCGGCGTCAAAAGCACAAACTTATTCTTATGTTTAAGATACTTCTTTGCTTTGCTCCACAGCATTTGATTGAAATTGCACAACCATTTTTATATCAGCCTGAAAATGAGAGATATATATAGATTAAGAGATATTTTATATTCCTATGTGCAGCACTGTAAGTTACGTTACTAGTTTTTTTTCAAGTACTTTTAGGGAATTCATTCTTTCGCTTTAAACTTAGACTTATCTAATGTTGCCATCTTGTTGTTTATTTCCTATAGAAAATGCATTTCATTATTTTTTCCAGTGTGACCAATTTAATGACCACCGTGTTATACTTATGAGAAAATTGTCTTTGTATAATACAAATATCAATTTGAAGTTGATACACTTAGTCCAAAAGATAATGAAAGCATACGCCTGAAATTCCAAGAAGATAAAAGAAATACCAATCGTTTTGTTTCATCTAACAACATTCCCTGGTTGCTAGATGATAATTGCTGGTATTTCGTTGTCAAAATTTGTTTCATGATATTTTTCAAAAGAAAATTAATGCCAAAATGTATTTGTAAGATATTCATTGTAAAATCATCATTATTATATATAATTTTAGATTGTTTACAAAATTAATGTTCAATTGTACGGAATTAGTCACGTCATGAATATCAAATAATAAAAGTAAGTTTACATGTAGTTATAAAATGCGGTTGCTGGTAAGGTTAAATAAATCAAATGTGACTACCAATAATTGTTCATTTTTGTTTGTTATTTATTTATTTCTTTTACATAGAATTTGATATACAATCATTAATGCTGCTAATGTATGATTTATTGTGTAACATCATATATATTTGTATGGGAGAGGGCAATTCTACAACTGGTGCCTATTCCTTTTGACATTCTTCAAATAAAATATGGTTAACTAGATATTTAGCAGGACATGGTTCAGCGCGCGCATGCAGCACGAGCTCGAGGTCAAAGGTGATGCATAATGTCTAATCGTCGGGTTGCACATGTTAATGTTTGTTTATCTATAACATTTTACAACTTCCTGTCTATCACGCGTGTATGTTCTACACATGAGACTGTCATGTCCTGCTTAAGACTTCAGAAACCTTACCAACCCGGCAGTGTAGATGTCCAATGTGGCAGAAATTTTTTTTTAGTTCTGCTTGCAAACACAATGAATAGCTTTCTATTTAATATATATTTTGATGGTTACGTTACATTTGTCTACTTTTTATTTTTCTTTATTTTCTAGAAAATCAAATGGCACTGATGCACTCATCTTAGCTACTCTCCGGGGACTTTTTAACTGCGACAGTAATACATTAAAACGGTCATTACTAATCTGGCAAGTTTTAAAAGGAAAGGGGTATGATGGAGGCCTGGGTAATCAAGAATGGATTAAATATGTTCCGGAATGTCATGGCGAAGAAAGAAACTGTGTTGAAAATTTCGTAAATTATTGTATGAATTCAAGTGCCGTAGTTAGCAAAATACCTCGGATTAGTTTAGGACTAGCGTCCGAATTATTAAACACGGAGCCCAATCTAAAGATAATCCACCTATTGAGGGACCCACGAGGTATAATGCAATCGAGAAATGTTTTGAAATGGACACCCCCACCCGGTGGTTCGATTTCCCTTTGTAATAAAATGACTGATGATTACGCTACTTCTGATATTATAAGGGAAACACACCCTGGGCGCTTACTGACTATATTCTATGAAGATCTTGTGACTTTGCCGACAGAGACTGTTAGAAGGATGTACGAGTTTGCGGGTTTTGATTTCGATAAAAGCGAACAGATTCGTCTTGGGGAATTGACTGGAGTAAATACCAACAACATGCTGACTTCAAGTAATAAACAGACATCGCTACAAGTTGCCATGGGCTGGAGGACAAGAATAAATCAAAACTTCTTGGATGCAATAGATCCTGGATGTACGAACCTTTATAAACTTTTAGGATATCCTCCACTGAACGGTCCAGAAGAACTACAAAATTCAAGTATACCTTTACGAATGCCAACCATAAAAGATTCGAGCATTTAGATGACAAAATATATCTATTTCTTACTTTTTATTATTGTTTAGATGGTATTAAAGTAATTCCCTATGGCGTTATGCATATACATTATGTATATCTAATGGTAGATATATGTCAAAGTGCATGTTAAGTTGGACAATTAAGACAAGGAATTACTAAGAAACAGATCTTGATAGGTTATTTACTATGCTATTTTATGTTATCAATTTACTTTCTTACATCATCTACATACATGTATATAAACAATATACATCGGTACTATTTTGCTTTTGTTTGCTAAATTGTACAATGACATTGATTTTAAAAAGACTGGTTTTTCCAAAATAAATTTTTAGTTTTTATCCTATTATGAATAATTGTGATGAATATCTAAAGACAAAACAGTTCGTCAAGCTTACATTATTTATTTAAATGTGTAATGTTGAACATGCAGTAAAGTTCATTTAAAGCAAAAATTAAAATGATGCACAATATGATACCTGTATATAACAGATACTTATATTTTTATCATTATCATTTTGCACCATTGTCTGTCAAGGACAACATTTCATTTATCTTTTCACTATAGATCACACATATGTACATTACATATATATATATATAGGCTCGTATATGAGTGTATATTTCATATGAGATTTCATGAAATGCGTCTAAGACTTTTTAAATTCACGGTACTTTTTATCATATATAAATACAACAATCTACATTTCAAAGAATTTCACGTCAAAATGTAATGCGAAAATATCAGTGGAAGCCGCCATATTGTCCCTCGAAATTCTGGTGTCATTTTATAGTTTCTGCCATGACGCCACAAACAAAATTGTTCCAGATCGTATTACACTAGTGTCATAAGCAAGAAGATTACAGGCGAAATAATTGAACATAAGACGGATTGTGTGATCATAACAACTCCAGATTACTGAGTAAATACAGAATGTAACATCATTGGTTTGAATACTCAAATTACGTCGTTTTGCATAAAACATTACAATAAGATTACAATAAGCTTACAAATCTACAACACATAAGGCCGAAAAACAGACACTTGTAGCAATCGATGAAGTATAATCACAATTCACAATGATATATTAGATGTCATGCCGCTTCTGAAAATATACATAATGTTAAAAAACTCACAAACATTATAATCAATGGAAAGACAAAGCGTATATGAGGAAAGCAGACAAAGTACGTAACCTAACAATATAAACATATACACCCATTCCATAATTATGAACATATCAATAAATTGTACCATGAACATATCTTAGAATTCAAATGACTCAATTTGAAAACGGTACTTGAAAATGTACAACTTTCTATTTGACTTCAAAACTATGTCAAACGATGAACATTGCACGTGTGTGAGATTATTTAGGTAAAAAAAATCACTTCCTTATTTTATAGGGTATGATATTTTTCTTGTGATTTCTTTTTGTTTTCAAATACAGCGATTATCGATTTGATACATCAAAGAACACCGTGGTTGTGTTATATCTATTATATTCTGCCGTAGCTATGTCATGTAAATCCATATATATACATTATAAATTTTCAATACTTATAGCTCATATAACCTGAGGTTTTAAATAAAAAAAATGTTGACAACGATTTCGCACACTATTTATGAAATCCACTTCCATGCTAGTCACACTTTTCCCTTTGTATTTCAAAACAAATGAAAAAAAACCTCTTGATCAAATGGAAAATGTTCTCATAATTGTATGATTTTTACTTAGATTGTACAAGTTAAATACTTCGAAATAATCAATCCAAATTTTCTTTATGTCACCACTACGGAATCTACACCGAAATTATGTGAAGAAAAAAGAGTGGGACGAAAGAACTTACGAATGTACAAATTGAGCAATGTATTTGTATTTTTTTTTTGTAATCGATAGCAATGTGTTTTAGGACATCTTTTATCAAAGGCGATATCTAAAGAGAATATTCTTGTTTCCTGGTAGTTTTCGGTTATAATTCATCGGGTGAGGAGGAAACTATGAAACTTTTGACGAGAACGAAGCACGATCGAAGAATATTAACGTTTCTTCCTAACAAAGTGAAATACAGTGTATTACTGATATCCATCATGGAACAAAAACTATTCTTTTTTTATTACAAGAGCATTTGTTTTCTCGCTTTTATTTACAAAAAACCATCACTACTGATTTCGCCAAAGGTAACCCCGCCATAATATTGTATAGAGTTATTTGCCCTTGCGATTAATATATACGTTTACGTCGTGTTTTTGAGGGCATAACGTCATATTTCTACACAAAATATGACGTAAATTTTGTGCACACACTAATGATGTAACAATCAAAATGATATTTTCACTGTCAATGCTGCATTCCGATTGGTCAAAAGCGAGTGACAATATCAAAATTGAATTTTTCACTAGAGTGAAGTATATCGCTTTTATGCTCAACGAAAAGCCTTATATTTCAGTGCGCAAAATGAAATAAAACATTATATTAAAAAAAAACAAAAACAAAAACAATTCATTAAAATATATATATAACGTATGATGAGACAGACACGTTTAAGACACGTTCCTAAGCTGTGTAGGGAACATCCAACTAAATGAAAAACATATTCTTTCGAAATGATGCATGTGTATAGAGAATTGAACACTGAAAAGAATTTTGACCTAGACACTGGTTCGCTGATAAATTATGAATTTCCGAAGTAAAAATAGTTCTGATAGGTAAGTATCCTTTTTAATATTGATATCAATTTGAAAATCCAACCATTGAAATTTAGTTTTCAATGTATCAATTTTTATCTTGAATATTTAAAAACACCAGGGCAAAATATCATTATCTTAAGAATGGTTACCCTGGTTTTGGATAGAGCTGGTGGACTTTTTTTAGCTAGAGTTATATCCTTTGGACGGCCGGCAGAACTCGAACCTGACTCAATAACGATAGTAAGTCATAACAAATGCCATTTATGAAAACAGTTTGCATCTGTATTTCAGTTTGATGCCATTTTCACTATTAAAACAAACACCTACGGAAAACAAGCAAAAACTGTGTCTGAAACCTGCGAGTGAGATATTTTTTTTGAAATCGGTGTTACTTATCCCTTCCTTTTCACTTTCTCTCTATTTTCCCTTACTTTGATATCTCCTCTATCGTTTGAGACTATCCGCATATCTGTATCCTGACAAAGAAGCTCACAATAACAGGTTTGTGACACTATAATTCGGATTTTAGACCTCAATTTTTGACTTATTTGGGCATGTTAAAAATGATTAGTGACGTTACTAATACAATGACCGAATCAATATTGACACATTACATCGTGATTAACATCTCCTTTCTAAATAAAACTAGTACTGAGTTGCCTAGGATCTCAGTGGGGCTATAGATGGATACGACCGTCCAACGGATATGAGTATGAGAATCTAGACTTTGATTATAGAACGTAATAGCTAACAAATATTCAGTTGTTTTAACAATGCATAGTACATCACAAAATTTTAACACTGTGGACTAAGTAAAAGAATTACGTTGGTGGGTTTCTTGTTCAAAATCAATTTATGACATACATTGAAACCGTCTCTGTTCGTGGTATCATGTGATGTATATGTTGAACTTGAAAATCTATTTGATACCTCCACTCTTTCCAAGCAGGTTATATGAGTTTTTCGCAGACATATTTGTAAGATAGATTACAGTTGTCCTTTGACAGTCGTCCGAGACTGTCCATGCTAACGCAGCTTCCACCCAAATCGCCATCAATAATAACCGTTGTGTTTGTCATGAGCCATTTCATTTCCATTGTTGATGGATCACGCAGGCCTCCTAACCATGCTATTGTATAAAAAAAGAAATAAATACATAAATAAACAATGTATTGTGTAACGAAGCAAAGAAATAAAACCCCAGATACAAAATAAATTGTATAAAAAAGCAAAGAGATGAAAACACAAATAAAGGATAAATTGTGTAACAAAACAAATAAGTAAACACACTTATAAACAATAAATTATGTAACAAAACAGAGATAAATACGCAAATAAACAATGTATTCTGTAACACAACATAGAAATCAATAAACAAATAAACAATGCATTAGATAATACACCATAGAAATCAATACACAAATAAACAATGCGTTAGAGAACACAACATAGAAATCAATACACAAAATAATCAATACATTAGATAACACAACATAGAAATCAACACACAAAAATAATCAATACATTAAATAACACAACATAAAATTCAATACACAAATAAACAATATATTACAATACACAAAAAAACAATGCATTGGATAATACAACATAGAAATCAATACACAAATAAACAATATATTAGATAACACAACATAGAAATCAATACACAAATAAACAATGCATTGGATAACACAACATAGAAAATGCATTAGATAACACAACATAAAATCAATACACAAATTAACAATATATTGTGTAACACAACAAAGAAATCAATACACTAATAAACAATGTATTGTGTAACACAACAAAGAAATCAATACACAAATAAACAATGTATTGTGTAACACAACAAAGAAATCAATACACAAATAAACAATGTATTGTGTAACACAACAAAGAAATCAATACACAAATAAACAATGCATTGGATAACACAACATAGAAATCAATACACAAATAAACATTGCATTGGATAACACAACATAGAAATCAATACACAAATAAACAATGTTTTGTGTAACACAACAAAGAAATCAATACACAAATAAACAATGCATTGGATATCACAACGTAGAAATCAATACACAAATAAACAATGCATTAGATAACACAACATAGAAATCAATACACAAATAAACAATGCATTAGATAACATAACATAGAAATCAATACACAAATAAACAATGCATTAGATAACATAACATAGAAATCAATACACAAATAAACAATGCATTAGATAACATAACATAGAAATCATAACACAGGTAAACAATGCATTAGATAACATAACATAGAAATCAATACACAAATAAACAATGCATTAGATAACATAACATAGAAATCAAAACACAGGTAAACAATGCATTAGATAACATAACATAGAAATCAATACACAAATAAACAATGCATTAGATAACATAACATAGAAATCAAAACACAGGTAAACAATGCATTAGATAACATAACATAGAAATCAATACACAAATAAACAATGCATTAGATAACATAACATAGAAATCAATACACAAATAAACAATGCATTAGATAACATAACATAGAAATCAATACACAAATAAACAATGCATTAGATAACATAACATAGAAATCAAAACACAGGTAAACAATGCATTAGATAACATAACATAGAAATCAATACACAAATAAACAATGCATTAGATAACATAACATAGAAATCAATACACAAATAAACAATGCATTAGATAACATAACATAGAAATCAATACACAAATAAACAATGCATTAGATAACATAACATAGAAATCAATACACAAATAAACAATGCATTAGATAACATAACATAGAAATCAATACACAAATAAACAATGCATTAGATAACATAACATAGAAATCAAAACACAGGTAAACAATGCATTAGATAACATAACATAGAAATCAAAACACAGGTAAACAATGCATTAGATAACATAACATAGAAATCAAAACACAGATAAACAATGCATTAGATAACATAACATAGAAATCAAAACACAGATAAACAAGGCATTAGATAACATAACATAGAAATCAAAACACAGATAAACAATGTACATGTATTGTACAGCAAAGCAAAGAGATAGATACACAAATAAAGAAATATGAACGAGGACGGATTGAATTAACCATTTGTTAACTGATCATTCCTTTGTCGTGTGTTTAAACTTTTTTTACAAGAAAATAGCATGACATGTACAACAAATATCTTGTCATGTACTATATTACTATATTATTATTGCTAGGCAGAGGGGTCATATGCTAGAATAGTTAGCTTTTGTGTACATAAATATATCATTTCCGCCTAAAACTAAAGTGATAGAGGGTACAGGGTAGTAGAGTGCACGTGGTCGGGATATGGTAAAGGGTAGGAGTAGGGGGTACAGGGTAGGAGGTTGAATGTATAGGGTAGGGGATAGAGGGTATTTGGGAGGAATAAAGGTACGGGGTAGAGGGAACATAGTTTTTGGTAGAGGGTACAGGGTACAGGGTAGGGGTAGATAGTACAGGATAGGGGATAAAGTGTATAGGATATAGGGTAAATTGCAGAGGGTACTAGAAACAGTTACAGCATGTTACCTCTTTGAATGAATTATTTTAGCATAAAATAATACTAACACTATACTAAGACAGCAGTATCCGGAGTCATCATAGCCTGTTAACATTTTTAATATAGGTATATGATGTGATCGAATGTTACGCAAGAGTTATCTACCTTAGCAGGGATACCAACGTGTTTAATATATGTGTCAAGGAAAGTATATTTACAACAATTAAGCTTTACCAAATTATATCGAATTACCTTTTCCTCCGTCAAGTATTAATAATGGTTTCAAGGATTCTTCTAGAATTCGTCTTTTCTCAGCACTGTCTGCTCTTGCTAAAAGTCCGCCATGAGTCGCGCAGGCTGCAATAGCATTATTCCATATCGCTGTTGATGTATCTATATGGATACAGTAATCAGCCTCATCGTGATAGGTGAATTGTAATCCAGTGCACCAAGTAGGAACTGCAATATGGAAATCGTATATATAAACTCTCTAGGATTGATTTCGGTTTTATTTGTTTAACACCTTCATATGAAACATGTACGGCATGGGAAGATTCAAGCTTCTCTTCTATTATATTTCAAGAGAATCGAACTAAAATGAGGTATAAATCGAATTGTTCTAATGTTATTACTGGAGTTATACAAAGCACTGTATAGATATATAAAAGACTGATATTTTGAAATCACATATTCTTATCAATTGGCATTAAACTGTTATGTTACTTGATGAAAAAATCAAGAGAAAAAGTCGTAACAGCATGTATAATAAAAATTGTATATAGACATAACGGCCGCCTCTGATCCCGAGGGTTATTTTATAGTCAAACCAATTTAACAATTTCGAGTCCCAACTACAACTATGAGTACAAAATAAGCTCCACATTGAGGCAAATGTATTTTCTACTTGTAACATAGTTCACGAGCCGAGACCATGGACGAAATAATAATTGCATGATTTGATTTCAATCTGAAGCATACACTGCCTACATGTACATGGTTATAACGATAAATCGTGATAAAAGTTATTTCGTCTATAACAGTGATGTTTCCGCTCCTGCTTAGCTATCAGCATAATGGGAGTGTGACGACTGGTTCGCTCGTCGCCAGTATAATGTTACTAAGTGTGGTGTGTTGCTTGGTTTCTTTAGCGGTATGTCTCAGTGATATAGCACTTGAAAAGGGGCAAGAGTTTCATTATACAAGAAGACACAAAATATAAGTATATTGCATTCCCCCGCAACACACACCACGCACTTCACACATGCTACACACCACATACATGGGAGGCCGTCCTTACATGACCCTGGCTGTTAATAGGACGGTTGTGGTTGTTTAATCCAACAAACAAACCAGTGTAATACACATTTTATTGTTTAAAGGATAATTTAGTAATTATTTAATGACAATTATGGAAAATCTGTATACGTTGGAGTACAAATTACCGTTTATATCAACAAATGTTATCAATGAGAGATTTTACCTGTACCACCTGAAGGAGGGTTTACATTAGGAACGGGGGACGTGATGATGTCTGGAACCGAAGAGTTAAGAGTCAGTAAACCTTTATCTGATAAACACAACTCTAAACTGTTTTATTTTAGAACATAAATTAATAATTAGGTTACATGTATGCAGGAAACAAAGTATTTTATTGTTTAAATTATTAATGATAATTTATTATCAATTAATTCATAATCACATTTACAATGAAAGCATCAGATAGACATTGAAAACACATATTGTAACAGGCTAAACGCATCATAGACGCAGGATTTCATAATAGACACATTTTCATTTTATTCTCATTGTTATGAAAAAATGAAATTTTTATGAAAGACTTAGTCATTAATAAAAAGAATGATTCCATGTTGTTGTAACAGTTGTTTCAGTAGATACACTTAAACTTGGTTGCCGAGAAGCTGCATATTGTCAGTGGTCATAATAGTGTACGGAAGTGATTTTTTACCATTTATTCTTAGTAAAATTATATGTTCAAAATTTCTTTCTAGAAGCCAATTGCAATCGTAAAAACTTTAATGTTGGCAACATAATAGCTATTTATCTAGCGTTTATTTAGAAATAATATAATGTTCTTTCTTTACACTATGTACAGTTGGGAGCAAGCTAAACTTGGTAGTGAAGTGCACTGGAGTGCACAAGTAAAGTTAACTCCGGTTCAATAGCTAGTGCACTAGAGTTAACATCGTAGTGCACTAGAGTTAACATCGTAGTGCACTAGAGTTCACATTGTAGTGCACTTAAGTTCACATTGTATTGCACTAGAGTTAACATCGTAGTGCACTTGAGTTCACATTGTAGTGCACTTAAGTTCACATTGTATTGCACTAGAGTTAACATCGTAGTGCACTTGAGTTCACATTGTAGTGCACTTAAGTTCACATTGTATTGCACTAGAGTTCACATTGTAGTGCACTTATGTTCACATTGTATTGCACTAGAGTTAACAACGTAGTGCCCATCAGGTGTACGAGGTAGTGCACAAGAGGTGTACGAGGTGTGAGAGATAATATTCAAATAACGTTTGATGACATCATCATATCCGTCTTTGTCAATAGAAGAATGGCATCATAAAACATAAAATTACATGTCTAGCTTCAAGATCGATTTCTCAAGAAGTATGGCATTGATATTATTTTGGATAATTTAGATAGGATGCAACTATACTTCTTAGTCATCAAATAAAATCCTGTTACAGTTAGTTAGGAATATCATTAAAAATATGTTGAATAAGTAAGAATATTAAGTAAAATATTCACTTGCGATCTGTATTATGACAACTGACTGTATGCTTTGTGCTTTTTGGACACCTTACCTGACACAGGGCTTGTTGTTGGGCTGTTGTTCAATATAGAGACTTGCTCTTCTGTAATATCAAAAAATGATTATGTGAACCAATCTTAGGCCATCGATATTTATTTATTTATTTATTTATCTATTTATTTTATTTTATTTCATTTATTTATTTATCTATTTAATTAATCAATTTGATTTTTTTGTTATTGTTATTTTTTAAGAAACTTTTAAATTTTGAATTATTTGACACAAGGTTTTATGATGTAGTAAGGAGTTTGATGGCTACAAAGTTTGTTTTGCATTTTTTGTTTCTGATAGACTAACAAAGATTAGATCGATCACTGCGAACGTGACATTGTTGGAGTCATGTAAAAGTTGTTTGTTGCTATTACAGTTAGTTAGGAATATCATTAAAATATGTTAAATAACTAAGCATATATAGTAAAATGTTCACTGGCGAACTGTATTATGACAACTGTCTGTATGCTTTGTGCTTTTTTGACACTTTACCTGACACAGGGCTTGTTGTTGGGCTGGTGTTCAATATAGAGACTTGCTCTTCTGTAATATCAAAAAAAAAAATAATGTGAACCAATCTTAGGCCATCGATATTTATTTATTTATTTATTTATTTATTTATTTATTTATTTTATTTTATTTTATTTTATTTATTTATTTATTTAATTCAATAATCAATTTGATTTTTTTGTTATTGTTATTTTTTAAGAAACTTTTAAATTTTGAATTATTTGACACAAGGTTTTATGATGTAGTAAGGCGTTTGATGGCTACAAAGTTTGTTTTGCATTTTATGTTTCAGATAGACTAATAAAGATAAGATCGATCCCTGCGAACGTGACATTGTTGGAGTCATGTAAAACTTGTTTGTAGCTGTTACAGTTAGTTAGGAATATCATTAAAGATATGTTAAATAACTAAGAATATATAGTAAAATATTCACTTGCGAACTGTATTATGACAACTGACTGTATGCTTTATGCTTTTTGGACACTTTACCTGACACAGGGATTGTTGTTGGGCTGGTGTTCAATATAGAGACTTGCTCTTCTGTAATATCAAAAAATGATTATGTGAACCAATCTTAGGCCATCGATATTTATTTATTTATTTATTTATTTATTTTATTTTATTTCATTTATCTATTTATCTATTTAATTAATCAATTTGATTTTTTTGTTATTGTTATTTTTTAAGAAACTTTTAAATTTTGAATTATTTGACACAAGGTTTTATGATGTAGTAAGGAGTTTGATGGCTACAAAGTTTGTTTTGCATTTTTTGTTTCTGATAGACTAACAAAGATTAGATCGATCACTGCGAACGTGACATTGTTGGAGTCATGTAAAAGTTGTTTGTTGCTATTACAGTTAGTTAGGAATATCATTAAAATATGTTAAATAACTAAGCATATATAGTAAAATGTTCACTGGCGAACTGTATTATGACAACTGTCTGTATGCTTTGTGCTTTTTTGACACTTTACCTGACACAGGGCTTGTTGTTGGGCTGGTGTTCAATATAGAGACTTGCTCTTCTGTAATATCAAAAAATGATAATGTGAACCAATCTTAGGCCATCGATATTTATTTATTTATTTATTTATTTATTTTATTTTATTTCATTTATTTATTTATCTATTTAATTAATCAATTTGATTTTTTTGTTATTGTTATTTTTTAAGAAACTTTTAAATTTTGAATTATTTGACACAAGGTTTTATGATGTAGTAAGGAGTTTGATGGCTACAAAGTTTGTTTTGCATTTTTTGTTTCTGATAGACTAACAAAGATTCGATCGATCACTGCGAACGTGACATTGTTGGAGTCATGTAAAAGTTGTTTGCTACTATTACAGTTAGTTAGGAATATCATTAAAATATGTTAAATAACTAAGCATATATAGTAAAATGTTCACTGGCGAACTGTATTATGACAACTGTCTGTATGCTTTGTGCTTTTTTGACACTTTACCTGACACAGGGCTTGTTGTTGGGCTGGTGTTCAATATAGAGACTTGCTCTTCTGTAATATCAAAAAATGATTATGTGAACCAATCTTAGGCCATCGATATTTATTTATTTATTCATTTATTTATTTATTTATTTATTTTATTTTATTTCATTTATCTATTTATCTATTTAATTAATCAATTTGATTTTTTTGTTATTGTTGTTTTTTAAGAAACTTTTAAATTTTGAATTATTTGACACAAGGTTTTATGATGTAGTAAGGAGTTTGATGGCTACAAAGTTTGTTTTGCATTTTTTGTTTCTGATAGACTAACAAAGATTAGATCGATCACTGCGAACGTGACATTGTTGGAGTCATGTAAAAGTTGTTTGTTGCTATTACAGTTAGTTAGGAATATCATTAAAATATGTTAAATAACTAAGCATATATAGTAAAATGTTCACTGGCGAACTGTATTATGACAACTGTCTGTATGCTTTGTGCTTTTTGGACACTTTACCTGACACAGGGCTTGTTGTTGGGCTGGTGTTCAATATAGAGACTTGCTCTTCTGTAATATCAAAAAATGATAATGTGAACCAATCTTAGGCCATCGATATTTATTTATTTATTTAATTTATTTATTTTATTTTATTTTATTTTATTTTATTTTATTTATTTATCTATTTAATTAATCAATTTGATTTTTTTGTTATTGTTATTTTTTAAGAAACTTTTAAATTTTGAATTATTTGACACAAGGTTTTATGATGTAGTAAGGAGTTTGATGGCTACAAAGTTTGTTTTGCATTTTATGTTTCAGATAGACTAACAAAGATAAGATCGATCCCTGCGAACGTGACATTGTTGGAGTCATGTAAAAGTTGTTTGTTGCTATTACAGTTAGTTAGGAATATCATTAAAATATGTTAAATAACTAAGCATATATAGTAAAATGTTCACTGGCGAACTGTATTATGACAACTGTCTGTATGCTTTGTGCTTTTTTGACACTTTACCTGACACAGGGCTTGTTGTTGGGCTGGTGTTCAATATAGAGACTTGCTCTTCTGTAATATCAAAAAATGATAATGTGAACCAATCTTAGGCCATCGATATTTTATTTATTTATTTATTTATTATTTATTTTATTTCATTTATCTATTTTCTATTTAATTAATCAATTTGATTTTTTTTTGTTATTGTTTATTTTTTAAGAAACTTTTAAATTTTGAATTATTTGACACAAGGTTTTATGATGTAGTAAGGAGTTTGATGGCTACAAAGTTTGTTTTGCATTTTATGTTTCAGATAGACTAACAAAGATAAGATCGATCCCTGCGAACGTGACATTGTTGGAGTCATGTAAAAGTTGTTTGTTGCTATTACAGTTAGTTAGGAATATCATTAAAATATGTTAAATAACTAAGCATATATAGTAAAATGTTCACTTGCGAACTGTATTATGACAACTGTCTGTATGCTTTGTGCTTTTTTGACACCTTACCTGACACAGGGCTTGTTGTTGGGCTGGTGTTCAATATAGAGACTTGCTCTTCTGTAATATCAAAAAATGATAATGTGAACCAATCTTAGGCCATCGATATTTATTTATTTATTTATTTATTTATTTTATTTTATTTCATTTATCTATTTTCTTATCTATTTAATTAATCAATTTGATTTTTTTGTTATTGTTATTTTTTAAGAAACTTTTAAATTTTGAATTATTTGACACAAGGTTTTATGATGTAGTAAGGAGTTTGATGGCTACAAAGTTTGTTTTGCATTTTTTGTTTCTGATAGACTAACAAAGATTAGATCGATCACTGCGAACGTGACATTGTTGGAGTCATGTAAAAGTTGTTTGTTGCTATTACAGTTAGTTAGGAATATCATTAAAATATGTTAAATAACTAAGCATATATAGTAAAATGTTCACTGGCGAACTGTATTATGACAACTGTCTGTATGCTTTGTGCTTTTTGGACACTTTACCTGACACAGGGCTTTTTGTTGGGCTGGTGTTCAATATAGAGACTTGCTCTTCTGTAATATCAAAAAATGATAATGTGAACCAATCTTAGGCCATCGATATTTATTTATCTATTTTATTTATTCATTTTATTTTATTTATTTATTTTTTATTCTATTTAATTTAATTAATCAATTTGATTTTTTTGTTATTGTTATTTTTTAAGAAACTTTTAAATTTTGAATTATTTGACACAAGGTTTTATGATGTAGTAAGGAGTTTGATGGCTACAAAGTTTGGTTTGCATTTTATGTTTCTGATAGACTAACAAAGATTAGATCGATCTAAGCATATATAGTAAAATGTTCACTGGCGAACTGTATTATGACAACTGTCTGTATGCTTTGTGCTTTTTTGACACTTTACCTGGCACAGGGCTTGTTGTTGGGCTGGTGTTCAATATAGAGACTTGCTCTTCTGTAATATCAAAAAATGATAATGTGAACCAATCTTAGGCCATCGATATTTATTTATTTATTTATTATTTATTTATTTATTTATTTATTTATTTATTTAATCAATTTGATTTTTTTGTTATTGTTGTTTTTTAAGAAACGTTTAAATTTTGAATTATTTGACACAAGGTTTTATGATGTAGTAAGGCGTTTGATGGCTACAAAGTTTGTTTTGCATTTTTTGTTTCAGATAGACTAACAAAGATTAGATCGATCCCTGCGAACGTGACATTGTTGGAGTCATGTAAAATTTGTTTGTTTTTACCCACAAAATATTTTTGATGAGGATTTTTTTATTGATTTGCTCATGTTTTTACATTGTGTTGGTACTGTTGTTGACGTGAAAAAATAAACAAAACGTTAGAAAACGTCACATGGGAATCAACTAAAAGTATGGGTTCCCAAGTATATCATAAGCATATAAAATTATATTTTTATTTTGTTTTGTATCAGTCAAGTGCTTTACGTTCACATAAGATTTTAGAAGTAATTTGAAACGTAAAATATATATTACAAGTTAAATAGTTTGTTTTTATATTGGTTTAGAATAATTCTAAGACAGAGATACATATTTTAATAGCTAGATCAAATTACTTCATAAATTTAATTTCTAAGGCCAGACTCCTAACTTATAAATACGAAAGCGTATTAGCTATAGGCTTACATAGGAAAATGATTTTCAGGTTAACGAAAAAGTTTTATTTGGCGGCAACCATATAACTGTACGCTTCCGCCGATACAGTACAGAGAAAAAAAGAGTTATATTTTTGTGCAAATGAGCGCATACAAACGGACGCCCAATCTTTGATTATTGTTGTCAGTGGACATATGTGAACCTGATATATTTTTATATTTCTTTACCGATGCATATGCTCCCGCTTCGAAGTTCAACACAGGTAGTATTTGGCACCGAACAGCCCATCGAGAAGCAGTCACCTGTCTGATGAAAACAGATACACCTTAAAGATGCATCGACGAATAGTAATTTTCGGTATCAAAAACAGGAGTAAACAAATTTGAATTTTTCTTCATTTACAAAATTACTAATTTAACACCATTACCACCACTGAAAAATTTGGTCTGATTTTAGTAAGATAAAAATATTGAAAATAATCAATTGCATCTCGAAAAAAGGCCATGATACAAATGTACTATGCCGTATATGGAATTACGAATAGATTGTGCATGGACAAAAAGCAAAATCAATCATTCAATATGCATTTTGGTGTTAATTAGACATATATAAAGACGATTTAACATTATTTTTTTCCAATGATGGATATCGTTTATGCTCTGTCGATGGTGGTACATATCTAATTTTAATATCATACAACAAATTTGTTTGATATGATTAAATGGTCCTTTTATTAAGAGCTACTGTTATTTGCATATACATGTACCTTGTCTTTGGAATATATACCAATCGCAACTTTTAAAAGGCTTCGGTGTACATGTATACATTGGTTTTTTAGAGAAATCTAATTATACATTTCTCTTATGATATTCCCTCTACTAAGCGTTAAAGAGGAATGAAGGAATATTGCTTTGGCATGATAGGAGCAGATTTATCCCATAACTATGCATGTTTCACAATGGAAAAACCATGTGATAAATTCCATAGCATGTTTACACACTCCAGTAGAGCTAAAGTTATGGGATAAATAAGTTCCCAAACGCGTGACTGCTGTTTACCATGTTTATCGCTAAAGCTGGTATCTTTTCAAAATTTGAAAATTAACTAACTCGAGTTTGATAAACATGATAAACAACAGTCACTTGTTGGGGAACCTCTATTATAAAAGTGACATAATTAAGCTAAGAACATTGGCATGCTAATTTGGTCTTTGATAATCTATTGAAAATCAGTATTCAAAATGCATTTGAGCTGTTATGTGAATTTGGCAAACCAAAATTTATTCATGGTAAGTAATTTAATTCTTTTTGGTAGAGAATAAAATGTTAAAAGCTTTACTTGCATCGTCAGTATGAAAATTCCGGCAAATGTAATTTTAAAGCATCATAATAAGGGCAAAGTATATTCGCTACCATCAAAACCGCCTGTCTGTAAACAGTATCAACGACCAAAAAAGATATTAATTTATTAAGACGATTACCTCCCTTCGTAAGTCAATCGGTCACTTTTGATTGTTCGTATTGTGAAATTGGATATTTACCTGTCGTACAAGAGTCTTTAGGATAGGTCTTCCGGCGTAAATGTAATCGTGATGGTCAGTCAGATGGGTATCGTTTCGAAGGTTGTCTAAATTTAGCTCACAAATAAGATGTAATTTATTATAGTTGACACTCTTACAGTATTTTCTGTTTCTGCACATCTCGAAACAATGATGTATACCGCATTCGTTTTTGATCAAGAATGTCTGTCCGTCGAGTCGTAGGCCATGCTGAACAGTTGACAGGTCCATCCAATGATTTTGACCCGTAACAGACGCTTTAAAAACGAAATACGATGTAGTAGATAATATTAATTTATAAAACCGCATTTGCATAAGCATGATAATACGTTGATGACGTTACTTGCGAACACCTTAAAGAATTTGCGGTAGACTTTTAATTTGTCGACACATAGGAAATAGTGAGTAACATGTAATCAGCAGTTTCATCAACTAAAACAAAATAGCACTTATACTTAAAATTGAATGTCGGTAGAAGAAAACGAAAACGACGACTGAATCATTAATTGTTAGTACAATATAATGTATAAGTATATTGGAAGACTCTATAGCAGTCGATGCAAAGAGGGCTACAAACCTTCCTGCAATATTCCTCTCGGGGAGAATTAGCACGCGGAGCTACATTTTTGTCCGATACGATTGGCGTTTCTGGTTCCGTTTTACAACGTACATATTGATTGTTATCAGTTGGACTATCACTTACGATGTTACTGGAATTGGTAGCGGGACCTTTTCAATTTTACTTAGCCTTTCAAAGGTGCTTTACAGCCAGCAGTTAACGCATAATTATTTGTTATCAATTTAAAACTAAAACAGGCGAATTAGTGTTTTTAAGAAAAGATAATCAAGAACAAAATTATGGAAAATATTGATGACAAAAACGGCAGATTATATCTACTGTCTATATATATCCATATCCATGAAAAAAACACAGATCACATGTAATTGAAAGTAATTCGGCATTACATGATTGTTTGTAATGTAATTGATTAAATTACCATTACGTGCAATTGAAGCTTGCCTCAATTACACATAACATTCAATTATTTGAAAAAATGCAATAAATTACAATTGATCATCATTATATTTTTAATACTATATTGAAAAAGCTATCCTATAAGTAGTTTTGAAATCTGTTTTAAGAGAAACATTTTAAAAGACAAACATAAAAGAGAAACATATTCTGAAATATATATCTGATTAACCAAGTGTGTTTAAACAAGTGTTTATTAGAAAATACAAAGGAAACAGGTAATCTACAAATGTTAATGCAAATAACGAAGAGAGGAGGTTAAACCTAACTCATTTAAAAATATAATAAATTCTAAAAAAAGACTTTATATAAAAAAGATGCCGGTAATTAAACACGATATGTATCTTAAGTGTGATGTGAAATTTGTAAGTGTATATTCGAGGTATTTCTACTTACCTAAAAGTAGTAAAGCCGTGATACCAAATCTGGCTACCGATGTTCTCATCTTTACATTTCTACCAGGTAACTTCATCTGCGCTCAATACTCGTCGGAATTAGACAAACATCATATAATCTGCATATTATTTCTAAAGTCAGCCAGCGATGAATGGTTAACATTGATTAAAATAAAAAGCAAGATGAAAGGAAAAAAATCGTCAAAGACAACCTCGGCATTAAACACCAATCTCGGTTTGTGTTATGCATATATTTTCCTCAATGTCCCTATAACAATACATCGATGAACTAAACAATCCAATATCACGATGAAAAGGATATAATGAAAGAATAAATCACATTGCTTGAAAACCGTTCATTAGTCTGTTATCATAACCTTCTGAAATTGTTAATTTTGCCGCCGCACAAGGTTTTGAATTTATTAATCAACATTCTAGTTATATTGATTTTCAAACATTACTCATTGTTTCCTTTCTGAAGAGCAGTTTTGCCGTTTATAGCAGTAGTTATCTAAAATAATGAAAAAAAACCATGAAATGGCTGTATCTGAACTGTAAAAATCCCAGCTAGATTTGCATTATAGATTGTTAATACGTTAACAATAGAAATCAATTTTCATAGGATGTTTAACTTATAAAAACGTGTCTATACAGTAGACATTTATATCCGCAAAGAGAAGGTTGAACAAAAATAGATACTAAAGTACAACACGTGTACATGCGGTATTTACACAGAGTATCTATTTTTCGGCTTTTTACATGATATGTTGTAATTGAGACTAGAAAACAAAAAACATTATTTATTTTTTTGTAGACGACTCTGTTATCGTTTGTAAAAATCCGTGTTAAAGTAAACAAGAGCTGAAAATGATTTTTGACAGTACTGCTGAAAATCTGTATTCAGTTTCATCTACAACATAGTGAAATGAGCACATGCGGACAGCCCATGATGCGAAGTTCTGGTCTACAATTTCATTTTACATATTTACAATGTTATTGATAATTGTTAAATTGATTTCTTCAGGTATGTTTCCATCTAAATAGATATAGGGCATTAAAACTAGAATTTTTCAATGTATAACTTCTATGTAGGAACTAATGTTTATAGGGCAACATGCAGGTGTGTCTACCTGTTTGAATGTTTTCAAAAGGTAATTCATTAAACCTGATGGTTTAAAATAGATTATTGAAGAAAAATTAGCATGTCAAAAGTGTCCATCACTTACGGCACATATATCTTTAAGTGGAATTTTCAAGTATTGAACGCTGTTTTCGAAAATGTCATTCTTATATACTGGTAAATTGAGATTGAAACATATTCTATTTCGGGCTGCCGTGAAATCTGGAGTCTCCAAGGAAAAACCAACGATCTACGTTCAGTACCAGACAAATATCAAACGTGACATTCAAAATCAAAGCGAAGTAGCCCCTCAAACATTGGGGTTATAGGACTAATGATAATTATAGAATTTGTATCGAACGTTAACAGCAAGTTGCACTTCTTGTTTCTTTAGTCAAAAAGTGAGACGTCTGTCGTTGTATTTGATCTGAATAGAAAGACGTTATTTTGATAACTGTTATACCGAGTGTGTTGTTCTGAATTTCCAACAATTCTTTGTTTTATTAGTATAATGTCCTATCAATGGGGTCAATTAAAAACGTGCCAAGTTAATTGGTGGAGGAAATCCCGAAAAAAAAACCCTACTAGCAGTCAATACCTAGCAACTGCCCCATATGGGAGTTGAAGTCGCTAGGCCTACCCAGCAATGGAGGGTTTGTGGTAATATGACGTGCCATCTTATCCAGTCGGCCACCACGGCTCTTACAATACATATTGATTAAGTAGCCTAAGGTAAGATATATACATAGTTATATCACGGTAGTATACAGCATACCGTCACAACATATTAACATGTTTACACATACAAATATTTTCAGGTGAATTTGACATAAAATAGCTTGTCATGATCACGATCCGGAAAGTAGGTCTATTTGAAAAACCCATGTCGATTTAGAGTCAACCCAAGGTAAACGCCCTTTATCTTTTTACATCAAAAATTGAACTTAACGAAATATATTCAACAATGATTGGCTCAAGAATACCGTTACAGCACTAATATTTTTTATTTTGGTCTTCAAATGCGACGACAAAACATGTCTTGCATTTTGGCATTCACCTTCATTACCTGAAATATTTCTTAGTAGCCTCAAGTACTACCAAAATGAATTGATGCTTGGAAGTTTAAATTCAAAATTGATTAAAATATACTATCAATAGTATAAAAAATGTAACTTAAGGTGGTTCGATACAGTTAGGCCTAAAAATGTCCCCTCGTTTAATTTTCTTTAAAATTTTCTCACTGAAAGATTGGTTGATAAACTGTTTGTTAAGGTTTTTATTTGAAATTTGACAGTGCGGTTTTGAATTATTGTACTCTCAATAACCCGACTTTACCGTCTATTTTTCTCAAAAAACAATTTTACACACATATTTTCAAAGCTTGGTAATTGACTGAAATATTACACACAACAACATTTTTTTTATCTTTAATATGTAAGTTTTTATGGCTATCAATGACCTCATTGTAGTTTCCACTCTTAAAAATACATTAATTGTGAATTTTTCCCGCGAATGCGTGTAAATGAGGCCTAAAAGGGTCTGTATCTGTAGTTTTATACTAGAGGATTACTCGGCAAAATTGGAATATCTTGATTTAATTATGCATCTCCCTTAAAATACATGTATTTTAAGTGTCAAATGTTCACAGTTTTAACTGAGTTGAACAGAAAATGTTTTTAATCACTTGATTGTTATGAAATCTCATTTTATTCAGTAAAGATGGAGACCGTATCGGCATATATCAGTCCGTTTGTATGAGTTATGTAATTTGCTTCTCAAAAGATACATGTAGCTTCATGTTATATTAGCCTAGCCAAATTCAAAGATCTGACAACATTATTTTTTCTAGTTTGTCGAAACTAGGTCCTACACCTACCGTACAAACTTTAATTTTCACCCCGTATCAAGCTTTTGGCAAACCGAACGAAGTATGATATCGACATATACGCTGTTTATCGACTAAACTATCCTGATTTTAACGTTAAAAGGTAAGATATCATTAGACGGATAACATATAGATCGCTATTCATCATAATCTTAGTCGCAAAAGAGTTTTCATGTGAAGTTCCGAATACACTCATTGACCCGAGGAGGTCCGAACAAACAGCGCATTCGATCACTGTTCGGAACGTCCTTAACATAGATGTTTATGGAAATTTCAATGTATTAATTTTTTTCCTTGCACGTTATTACTTTCTATTAGCATATGAATGCAATTACGTGATAGGGCCCTTCCTATAAAGCAGAAAAATATTTTGATCAATACAATGCATTTTATCATTCATATCCCACTTTTGCTATGATTATAAAGACGTGCTATACAAAACTACCCATTAACGATTGCAGATATATTGCGATGTTCTTAAATTGTATTTTATAATCTTATATTTGAGTATATGGACAACATATGACTTGTGAAACATTAATGAATAATTTGAAATGACTTGGTGTGCCAGGGATAATGATATGCATTTAGAAAAATATTAATTTAGGGTGTTGTTAACAAAAACAACAAAATGATATTTAAGAACAGCTAGCCATGTACATGAATGTTGCATGTAGAGAGTGAATATATTTTTCAGAGAATGCAATATGATCGTGATCTGTATTCATATATCAGGAACCATGACATATATCGTAGAAATTCAATGGTGTTAAATACGGCAAATGAATATGACTTAGAAACTCTCAACTCAACCAGAGATGACCAGTTAATGACAAAAGTGTGTATTGTATATTAAATATTTGCCCCAGATGTGGTAATTTGATTATTATTATGATAAAGTTAGTGAGAAGACCTTTTTTAACTCATTACTTACTTTATTATACTAATTGAGAACCTTGGTATCACGGTATCACGCTTTTTGCTGGTAACCTTCGTGCAACGGAAACATCAAACAATAAACATGTTGATAATGCATATCAGCATTAGACAGGACGTATAAATACTGAATAGAAAAATGTCCTCATTTACGTGACATAAAAAAATGTCTTCATTTACGTGCAAGCAAACCACCTTTTCATGCACAAGTGCAAAAAAAATATTATATGGTTGAAGTCTATGGATATGTCATATATATATAATGCAACGCAAACATGCATGTTATTCGGTTCAGAAGCTTAAATAATTTTTATGATCACCAAAAGCTAAACGCTGTCAATGTAAGCAGTAGAAAGTGATGAAAAAAGCAGAGTTATTATCCAGTTTTTATAAATTATTACGTTTGTATGCTGTACACGTGAGACTGTCTTGTCCTGGTTAAGACACTTGTGAAATCTAAGCCTCACCAGATTTGCACATGTAGAAGTATTGGGCCTTTGTTTGCTCTATTGCTAGAGAATAATGACATTGATTTTAATCAGACTGGTTTGTTCAAAAATTGATTTGTAGTTTTCATCCTATTATGAGTAATTGTGATGAATATAAAAAGGAAAATAAGCTTTCAAATTTACACAATTTATTTGTAATGTAAAAGATGCTGTGAAATTTATTTAAAATAAAAATCACAATGATGCACAATATGATAACTGTATGTAACGGATAAGGGTAACGGATACTTATACGTCTAAGTATATCATTCTGCTTCTATTGTCTGTCAAGAACTTGTACGTTTCATTTACAAATGTATTTGTTCAGTATAGACCACACGTACGTACATTACTATATATATAAGGTCGTAAATGAGTGTTCATTTCATATGAGATTAGGCATAGATACAAGTAACGTCCAACACCATTTGGTTTGAATACCGAAATTGTCGTTTTGGCATGAAAAATTAACATTAACCCGTACAATTCTTTACAATATATATGGCTGGATATACAGTCACGCTCGAGCATATGGTCTTGAAGTATAAACACAAAATCCACATATGTTATACTGATGATTATATCGCTTCTGAAAACAATACGTAATGTTAAACAACTTAACCACAACGTTATTCATTCGAGGGAACGACAACGTCGCTTAATTAAGAAAACAGACAACATCCATTGTCTAAAAATAAATAAAGCACTACACACCATTCCTGTTATTAATGAAAAATATCAATTAAAATGTACAATAAGCATTATCTTTGGATTTCAAATGACTCTAATTGAAAACAGCACCTTGAAAGAAATTTAATGTACCCAACTTTCTATTTGACTCCAAAACTACGTCCCATGGGAGACATTGCCACATGTGTGGGAGTTGGTTAGGTTTGAGAAAAAATCACCTCTGTTTTAAAGGCAGTGGTATTGATCTTTTTTGTGATAAATTCTTTTATCAAATATAATGGTTTATCTGATGTTGAACATCAAAGAACACCTGGTTGAGTAATAAATCTACTTTAGTTCTGGGCGTGGCTTATGTCTTTGTTAGTTCCATATATACATATGCTATGTTCTATACATCATACCTGATATAACCTAGGATGTTTTTAATTTAAAAAATGTTGACAGCGAGTTCGCATAAACTTTTTCTGAAATTCTCTTTGAATTTGAAACAATGTTACATTTGAAAGTATATTACAAAACAAAGTTGAAAAAAAACCTTAATCCGGGGGTGGTGTCGGGAGTAAGTAGAAGATTCTTTCGGAGTGAAACAGTCTTGAGAATTAATCTAATATTTGCCTGTTTTAATGCTGGTGATATTCGTCATTCCGCAGTCGTTTTGGTCATTATCAAGCGGAGGCCGACATTTTTGATATTATTTTTATTATTTTTATACTGTTTGGTTCGAGGATTATATTTTTAATAAATATAACACTACAAAATATTTCCAAAAAGCACTATATTGCGCAAATAATGATTGGTGGATATATTATGACATAAGGAGGATTTCCGCTTAGGTACATGTCCGACACTAGTATTATCAACTGGGTTTTACAATTTTTTTTCTTTCTACCATTTACTGAAAAATTACTACAAAGTTTCCGCAAAAGGTGAGTCCGCCATTGTTTTGTACAGATATTGGCCCTTGCGATTATTACGTCGTATTTTGTGACCATAACGTCATATCTAGCACAAATTTATGACTGTAAAAATTTGCATGTAACAATGTCCATCACTTATGATGTATATCTTTAAGAATTTTCAAGTATTGAACGCAACAAAATTCTGAAAAATGTCAATTCATTCCGATTTGGTAAAGCGAGAATATTAAAAAATGTTTTTCACATCAATTCTATTTTGGTAAAAGCGAGTGAAATCTGGAGTCTCAAAAAGGACAATGATAAAACCAACGATCTTCACGTTCAGTAAAACAACGAGTTTTTCAATATCAAAAATATTTTGAATGCTGCATTCAAAATCAAAAATGAAAAAACAAAAGTGCATCCTCAAACATGGGGTTATTGGTCAAAAGCGAGTACAATGATTCAAAAGATATTTTCAAAATGCGAAATTGGTAACAAGCAGTGACAATTTGATCAAAAGTGACATTTTTCACTGGCAATGCTTGCACATTCCGATTGGTCAAAAGCGAGTGACAAAAAAAGTGACATTTTCACTGTCAATGCTGTTCCGATTGGTCAAAAGCGAGTGACAAATCTCAAAAGTCAAAGACATTTTTCACTGTGATTTGCATTCCGATTTGGTCAAAAACACCGAGTGACAATATCAAAAGTGACATTTTCACTGTCTATATTCATTGTAAGTCAATGTGATATTCATTGCATGTTCAATAGCGAGTGAAACTAAAAGTGATTTTTTAATTTTCAAATGCTGCATTCCGATTCAAACAATGACATTATCAAAAGTGATATTTTCAAATTCTTTTGTTTTCAAAAGCGATTATTAATATCAAAATGTCATTTTCACTGTCAATGGGTCAATTAAAAAAGTGATATTTTCACTGTCAATGCTGTACTTGATTGGTGGAGGAAATCAAAAGTAAAACTGCCTACTAGATTCAAAAGCGAGTCAATACCTAAAACACAAAAAAAAGTATTTCCAATATGGGATTTGAATCGCTATTGTCATGATCACGATCCGGAAAGTAGGTCTATTTGAAAAACCCATGTCGATTTAGAGTCAACCCCAGGTAAACGCCCTTTATCTTTTTACATCAAAAATTGAACTTAACGAAATATATTCAACAATGATTGGCTCATGCCAACGCAGTTTCCACCCAAATCCGACATCAATCATAACCACTGTGTTTGTCATGTACCATTCCAAGTCGCATGTTGATAGATTTTGTGCACCTCCTAACCAAGCTATTGCATAACATAGAGATAAATACACAAATAAACAATAAATTGTATAAAAAAGAGATAAATCCACAAATAAACAAATTGTATAAAAGCATGGAGATAAATACACGGATTAACAATAAGTTGTCTTAACACATAGAGATAAATACACAGGTTAATAATAAATTGTCTTAATACATAGAGATGGATCCACAAATAAACAATAAATCGTATAAAAACATAAATATAAATACACAAATAAACAATAAATTGTATAAAAACAAAGAAATACACAAATAAACAATAAATTGGCCAAAAACAAAGAGATAAATACACAAATAAACAATAAATTGTATAAAACAAAGAGGTAAATACACAAATAAACAAAAAATTGTATAAAAACAAAGAGATAAATACACAGATTGACAATAAATAGTAGAAACACATAGAGGTAAATACATAAATTAACAATAAATTGTATAAAACAAAGAAATAAATACACAGATTAACAATAAATTTTATAAACAAATAGAGGTAAATACCCAAATAAACAATAAATTGTACGAAAACAAAGATAAATGCACAAATAAACAATAAATTGTTTAAACACATAGAGATAAAAATATAAATAAACAATGAATTATATAAACACAAAGAAATACACTAATAAACAATAAATTGTATAAACACATACAATACCCAAATAAACAATAAATTGTACAAAAACAAAGAGATAAATACACAAATAAACAATAAATTGCACAAAAACAAAGAGATAAATACACAAATAAACAATAAATTGTATAAAAAAGAGATAAATACACAAATAAACAATAAATTGTATAAACACAAAGGGATAAATACACAGATTAACAATAAATAGTATAAACACATAGAGATAAATACAAAAATAAACAATAAATTGTAAAATATAACAAAGAGATAAATGCACAAATAAACAATAAATCGTATAAAAACATGGAGATAAATTCACAGATTAACGATAAAAAAAGAGATAAATAAGCATTTTTTGTGCATCGTACATAAGATTGAGGAACAAAAATGTTGAACGAGGACGGAATGAATCAACCATTACTGATTTCAGTTTCGTGTGTTTAAATTTTCAGAACGACGTATGATTAACAAGAAAATAGCATGAAATGCACTACAAATATCTATATTATGTTATTATCGCTATACATGGCGGGGACATATGCTAGAATGCTTAGCAATTTTGTACTTAAATATAGCGTTTTCGCCTCGAAGTGTTGGGTAAAGAGTATAGGGTCGGGGTAGAGTGTATAGGGTCGGGGGTAGGTGGTAAAGGGTACAAGGTACATGGTAGGGATATAATATATATGGCAGGGGAAAAGGGTATATGGTAGGGGGTAGAGTGTACACGGTCGGATAGTAAAGGGTAGTAGTAGAAGGTACAGGGTAGGGGTATAAGGTACATGGTAGGGATAGAAGGGTAAAGGTAGGGGTAGAGGGTAAAGGTAGGGGGTAGAGTGTACACGGCCGGATGGTAAAGGGTAGGAGTAGAAGGTACAGAGTAGGGTTAGAGTGTATATTGTTGAGTTAGAAGGTACATGGAAGGGGTTGAGAGTACAGAACAGGGGTAAAGCCAACATGGTAGGATTGGAGGGTATATGGTAGAGGGTAGATCGTAGAGGGTACTAGAATCAGTTACAGCATGCTTTGAAAGAATGATTTCAGCGTAACCCTATATGGAATGGTCTTAAGCCATGTTCTTTTTGTATTTATTTTTTGAACATGTTATTCTAGATTTGGGAACAAAATATCTATAACATGAAAACCGAGACCAATAATAATCAAAAAGTACCCGGTGTATTATAGCCCGTTGACAAATTTTTCCGTTAAAGCTTTTAAAGTAAATGATGTTATCGAATATTTATCAAGAATTAGTAACCTTAGCACGGACATCGACGTTTGTGATAACCAATGAACAAGCGTTATATGTGCCAGAGATATATTATTTACAGCAATGTGAATGTAAATATATCGATTTACCTGTTTCATCTTGTAGTAATATTGGGTTCAAAGATTCGCGTATAATATTTCTTTTCACAGCATTGTCTGCTATCGCTAGGAGTCCGCCATGGGAACTGCAGGCGTCAACAGCATTTTGCCATGCGGCTGTCGATACCTCGATATGGATACAGAAATCCGCCTCCGCATGATACGTGAAATGTAACCCAGTGCACCAAGTAGCGGCTGCAATATGGAAATCGTTTATAGACACTGCCTAGGTTTGATTTTGGTTTTATTAGTTTAACGTCCTAATATGAATATAAATCAAGCACGACATGAAAAGAGTCAAGCTTGTTTTCTACGCTATTTCAAGAAAAATGAACCAAAATGAGGTATACATCGAATTGTTCTTATGTTTAGACTCGCGATATACGTAGTGTTGATATATAAAATACTGATATTTTTTAAATCACATATCCTTATTAATTGGCATTAGAATTAAACCGACACTCAAAAGTTCGTGTTATTTCAACATCGTAAAGAAAAAGTCGTAAGCATGAATAACAGAAATTGTATATAGCCATAACGGCCGCCTCTGATCCCGAGGGATATTCTGTAGTCTAATCAATGTAACAGCTTTGATTCCAACTACAACTTCAATATAAGCATAAAACCAATCTCCGCATTGCGGCAAGCGAATGTTCTACAATTGTATTCAAACCAGATTAATAATTAATATTAATCTTCAAAATCACACACAGTCATAGTCAACATACCATAACTCATCAAAATACGCTGCAAAGCTACACAAGTACGCCCACACGCATACTTATACATATCTAAAACAATTAAACAGTTAATCCTTCATTCAATACACAATCTCACAATGTAATATATTACCATTTGCAGTTGTATAAAACATAACTCTTTAAAGCACACATCCCCTACACATTCCTTGGAACATTCACAAAAAACTATATCATATACTTTTTATCCTTTTTGGATTGGGAGTAAATGACTATAAACAAAATATTCGGCTCCGTTTTTTCAATAAAATTCACTTTTATCACATTGCTTACTGAATGGTTACAAGAACATCTGGCTGTGCCCTTTAAAACGGCATTGCATTCGGTCATTACATTTCGCCTGTTTTGATAAAGATAATATTCATGATCGTTGTTGCATTTATTGTAATTCCAGACGTTGTCGTGATCAGGTTATGATATGTCACTCACGACGACATTGTTTATGCAAATCAACTGACAAATTAGGTTGACGAAAAATGCATCGATACTGTAACTTTACTGAAGTTAATGGCTACCGATCCTTATCATGGCTCTGAGGCTGTTATATACTGACCGGTAGCTGTAAACTTTATACAATACGTTCATTCCAAAGTGTCCATTAAAAAGGCCATAACTAACGTGATCTACGCCAACCGAACTATCGAAGAGCAAACTTGAAACCATTTAGGTAGTTCCATAAATGTAAGCTATGCATATACTTAAATTCTGCACAGATAGACGCTATGGAAATATCGTCAATGTACTAATATGTAATCAACATGGTAGGAGTTCTGTAGAATATACACAAAATGCAGCATATGTTTACATCAAATACATTTATACAATATATTTGCATATTACAGAGTTATCTGTCCTTGCATGTAGACATTCCTATTTCTCGCACTTTGGTCAAGGAAATCTCACATGCAACCCAGTGCTAGAATTTACCTTTATATGATTTTTTGCGGAATTTTACCACATTCACCTAACAGTCCGCTCGTTGACGTCACATACTTCAGATAATCAATATTATTAAAAAATATATGAACTAAATCATTTACCATAAATTGCTTGGTTGTTTTTTTCTTATTATCAAAATAGTTTGTACCGATTGATTATCGTTTTTATTTGATACAACCAAACTATAGTTTTACTGAGAATGCGCAGACGAAATGGGTATTATGCTTTTGACCAGGAGGCCAAAGACGTGATAATTCTACAATCTGGACGCGGCTTGTGTTATATCTTAGAGGCAAGAGAAAACAATATATTACATGTAAGTAATCGAGATCGGGTATTTAAGTCTCGGGCTAAGATTATGTAATTATGCTAAAAAAATCTTAGCTTTCTACTGAGATAACCCGATCTAGATCACTTCCATGTAATATATATTTTTCGGAAGTGTAACGGCGTACTTTTTAGAGAAAGTGACGTAAATTTGGTTGACAAAATAATGATGTCACAACGGATATCTACACGCAAGGGAGGTAACTTTGCAATATGCAAACACGAAATATAGGATGAGTCACAGACAAAACTTCTCCCTGCTTTCACTGTACATTTCCTGTTATGTTTTCGAGAGTTAAATGTTTATTTCTGTTGGCGTATAGATGTGTAATACATTCTCTATACATAACAGGGAAATTCAGTATCTTTGGTATAACTTATATTAATCGTTTAATGACAGTTATGGAAAATACTTATATTTCAGTGGGCAAATTTACATTTATATCAACAAATGTTATCAATGATGGGTTTTAAATTGGTGTTACATATAGGAGGTGGTGTATCAGGGACGGCGGTCGTAAGGACGTCTGGAGCTGAAATATAGTAAATCTAGGTAGTGAAAAGGCCTTTATCTGACAAAGTCAACTCTAAACTGTTTTATTACAACACATGAATCAATGATTAGGTTATGAGGTAAAACAAAGTATCTAATTATTATTATCAATAACAATTTATTTTAGATAAAATAATAATCAATTTTTGTAGAAACAAAGTAATTAATCAGTAAATTATCAATACTTATTTGTCATTAATAATTCATAATTAAATTTTAGAGTTAAAACATTACATAAATATTAAAAACACATTTTGGAATAAGTCAAACGTATCACAGGCACAGGAATTCTTATAGTTTGATACGGCACACTGATCTCATCATTATGAAAAAAACGAAATTCCGATGAAAGATTCGTCATGAAAAAGATGCTCAAAAAGACTCCTTGCTGTTATCAGTATATTTTCGCGGCAATTCTACAATGTAACCTTACCTAGCGCAGTTGATATTCATCATGCTATGAACTACCATCCGCTTATTATGACGTCATTATCATGTGACGTCACAATTGTCATACCAGCGATTACGAAGATGGCTGTTCAAATGGCTGTTTTGTCTTTGATGATAATAGATTATCTTTTCATTATATATGTATATGCAAAATGTTTTGGGTTATTATAATAAAATTGTTATCAAATGAAATAAAAGCATTCAGCGTCTTTCAGTTGGCATTTAATTTGCCTCTATTCAGTTGGCATTCATATTGATTGTGTCCAATTGAAAGAATTTTAATGCTCCAGGAATCCATTGCAAACGTAAAAACTTCAAAGTTTACAAGAAAAAAGTTAGTGACCTAGCCCTTATTCGGAAACAATTTTAATGATTTTGCGTTGCTATTTGTTCGAGTTGTGAGTGATTGTCAATAGCAACTTTTTGTGACGTCGCCATTTCCTTCTTCGTCAATAGTAAAATGGCGTCATTAAAATTTATACCGTCTAGAATTAAGATATATTTCTCAATATATATGGCACGGAAAATATAGTTCTGAGTCAGTAAATAAAATCCTGATACGATTTAAGGCAAAAATATGTTTGTAAAAGCAATAAAAATATGTTAAATAACTAAGAATATATAGCAAAATGTTCACTTGCGAACTGTATTATGACCACTGACTTCATGTGGTATATTACCCGGATACTTTACCTGGCACAGGGCTTGTTGTTGGGTTGGTGTTCAATATAGAGACTGACTCTTCTGCAATATCATAAAATGTAGAAATACAGCAATCTAAATGCAAACAAATGTAATGAAACAGACAAAATATTTTTATTGGGAGTAGGGAGGAACATGGTGGTATATAAAACTTGTTTACTTTACTTTTTTTTTTATTTCACTCACAAAACATGTTTTCCTTGAATACATGGATGAAGGGTTTATATGCCTTGCTGCCATTTCTGTGATTTGCTCGTATTTTTATATTGCGTAGTTACTGATGTTGAAGTAAACGTTGGAAACCGTCAACGAGGAATCGACTAAAAGAATGGGTTCCCACGTATATGCGCTCTAATAAACATATAGATTTATATTCTTATGTTCACATCGGTTCAAAAAGTAATTTAAAATATAAATGATACATCACAAGTTAAATATTTTGTATTCATTATGGTTTAAAATACTTCTAAGAAAGATTTAAATATATATTGATAGCCAAGTCTCTTAATCAAATTACTTCATATATTAAATTCTAAGACAGGGCTCATGATTAATGCATACGATAGCGTATTAGGCCCACCTAGAATAATAATTTTCAGGAAAACGAAAATTTCTCCTTAGTTTGCGGCCGCGATATAACTATACGCTTCCGTAAACACATCATAGCTAAAAAGTTATATATGTTTGTTCAAGTTAGCGCAAACAAACGGAAACCCTATCTTTTAATATTACAAGCGTTAACCTGAGCTTTGCATTGTTTCTCTACCTATACATATACTCCCGATTTGAAGCTCAACACAGGCAGTATTTGGCGCCAAGCAGACCGTCGAGTAGCAGTCACCTGTCTGAAAAATACAAATACACCCGATTTTTTTTATCATAAAACAATTGGTTTGATATGTTTTAATGTTTCGGAACATTTGCTTTAATATTAAGGAACATTTGATTCAATGTTCCGGGACATTTGCTGAAATGTTAAGGACTATTTGATTCAATTTTCTGGAATATTTGATTCAATGTTCAAGAACATTTGATTCAATGTTCAGGAACATTGGATTCAATGTTCTGAAACATTTGATTCAATGTGTCTGAACATCTTATCAAGAACTAATGTTATTTAGTTATACATACTTGTTCCGTAGGAGATAAACCATTTGCTACATTTTAAGGCTTTATTGTATAGGTATACAAGGGTTATGTAGGCAAATCTAATGAGACATACAGCTGATGATGAATAACGTCATGTGCTTTAAGCTACATTTCTCTGACGATATCCCCTATACGTTAAAAAAGAAAAAAAAATGTTGCTATGGCATGATAGGAGCAGATTTAGAACACTAAAAATGCATGTTCTTAAACTACTTTAACATAATATCATTATAAAGCATGTTATTTCAAGGTCATTATTAAAGTTAAATGTGTGCGAAAAAATGGCATGCTAGTTTGGTCTTTGGTAATCTATTGAAAATCATAATTCACGATGCATTTTAGCTGTTATGTGAATTAACAAATAAAAACTTATGCCTGGTTAGTTATGCAATTCTCAGGATATTGGTAACTTTTGGTAGTGAATGAAATGTTAATTTTTTCTTGTGACTCGTCAGTATGACAGTTACGGCGCCTATACATTAAAATCTTATAATAATGAAATAGTATAGAAACTATCATCACAACGGTCTGTTTACAAAACAATACAATCGAGACATTCGAAGGATAGAATAAACAAAGACGATAACCTCCCTTGGCAAGTTTAAAATGACTGTCTTATCAAATTGCTCACTTTTCCATTATGCTTATTGTGAGAATGCATATTTACCTCTCGTATCAGTTTTTTCACGATTGGTTTTCCGGCGTAAAAGTAATCATGATGTTCAGTCAGTAGGGTGGCGTCTAGGGGGTTGTCTAAATTCAACTCACAAATAAGATGTAATTTGTTATAGTTGACACTTTTACAGAATTTCCTGTTTATGCACATCTCGAAACAATGATGTATACCGCATTCTTTTTCGATCAGGAATGTTTGCCCGGTGAGTCGTCTACCATGCTTCACAAGTGAAAGATCAACCCAATGATGTTGACCCGTGACAGACACTTTAAAAGAAAATGAAATACCGTTTAGCCGGTTATTTTCGCGGAGATGATATTTTCGCGATTTCGCGACACATTGCTGTGATTGCGAAAATTGGATCCACAAAAATAATGAGAGATGGTTGAATGATATCTACCCTTAAATCCATATCACGAAAAACTAAAATTACTTACAAATGATTTTTTCTTTTTTTAGATCAAGTCGCGAAAATTTTGTCCGCGAAAATCACCGGCTATAGTAAATGACATGAAACTATAAAACTGCACATGAACAAGCATGATGATAAGTTGATTAAATAACTTATATAACATGCATAAACGTATAAACGTATGTGTGGTAGAACTCATGACTTTTAATCAGTTGACACCAAGGAAATACAGTCATGGGGCATAAGTTTTCGTCACTGTTGTTTTTTCTCTATATAGTCTATTACACCTTTTTCTTTGATTTTCTTTCATGTATTGATGTTATTCTAACAAATTTGACATACTTATAGAAAATTGTCTACAATTTCAGCCCATAATATTTGCATAATTATCCATTAACGTTGACCAAATGGCGTTTTATTAGAAAGCAAAACTTTTTCGTTGCCATTTTGGTAAGAAAAAAAGGCAATGACGTCACATAAATTTAGTTGTGCACCACAATAATGATATTTCGAAAATGCAACATCGAAAAATTTAAAAAATTTAAAAATTAAAAGCCGAAAGAAGAAAACGATAACGACGATTGCGGCATGGAATGTTAGTAAAATTGCTTAATAGAATATATGAAAAACTTAGAGGTTGGTGCAAAGAGGACTGCAATATTCTTTTGGAAGAATAGTAATATGCGGCGCGGAGCTACATTTTTTATCTGAAAAAAATCGCCGATATGATTGGCGTTTTTAAAAAAAAAGAAAACTTGGAGAACAACGCGAAAACCCGACGTTATCTTGACATTACACTATAGACGTCGACGTTGCTATGTTTTGGGAAAAAGATTCCTATGTAAAATTAATGGCTTCTATTGGTTTGGTATTTTATTTTATCTAATAATCAGTACAATACGATTAATTATAAATAATGGTGTCACTATTTTTTTTTTTTTTATGGGTTTATTGAATCATTTTTATTTTCAAAGCTTTTGTGAGAATCTTCTTCGCGGAATCACACAGATTTCAAACAAAACAAAACATCAACGCTTAAATGAAGAAAGAGAATCGACCAAACAGAAACAAATTAAGTATGAAAAAGAAAGAACACTAACATTTTAATTTATATATGAAAAAATGCAGCCAAATTGATATTTAAAAAATACATATAGATTTAAAAATGTATCAAGCTGACGTCAAATGCAAATTCAAGTTATTGTTTTAAAAATAAAATATAAAAATTATTATCAAAATAAATTTGTTGTAGTCAATACAACAATAAAAACTATAAAAATTGTCTGTTTTGTTATATTGGTAACAAATACATACATTATTTCCTGGATGTTGTTTGATATCTCATGATACATACTCGGATAAAATGTTAAAAGATGCGCATGGTGAAGATGTGCAAAAATATTTTACTTTGTTTTAATCGTTATTTGCCCATTTAATGTGACTCTTGTCACAATGGAACGCGACCCTTTTGAAAGCTATAGTTTTTATTTTGCAATACAAACTAGCCATAACTTTAAATTTCTCATACAAATATTAAGTTGCTAAAGTGAAACTGTAATGCTTATGACTTTTGTCACTTTTTTGACTTTATGCGTTTATCATCCCTGTTGCCTAGTATCTCCATTTAGATATGAAAATGGTGTTTTGTACTTACCAAAAAGCAGTAACGCCGTGATAATAATTCTTGCTACCAATACTCTCATCTTAACAGTTGTACCAGGTAACTTAGTCTGCGCTCAAAACTCATCGGAATTAGACAAATATCATGCAATCTGCATACTATGTCTAAAGGCAACCAGCAAAGGATGGTTTTACATTGAATAAAATTAAAAAAATGCATATATTAAAAGTTAACAAAACCATTATAGAAAACCTTGGTATAATCAACAATTCATATCAGTTTGTGTTATGCATATACATTCAATAATGTCCCACTAACAATACATCGATGAACAAAACAATCCAATATTATAATAAAAAGGATATGATGAAAGAATAACTTACATTCATTGAAAACCTTTTACTAGTCTGACATTATTACCTTCTGAAGGTGTCAATTTTGCCGCTTCAAGGTTTTGATTCTTTAATCAACATTTTAGTTAAATTGATTTAAAACATAAAACATTGTATCCTTTCAGAAGAGCAATTTGTAACAGAGGCTATATACATAAAAAGCTACTTGAGTTGCATTATAGATTGTTTTAATTCATTGTCATGTAAAAATATATTCTTAGAATGTTTATCGTATAAAATCGTGTCAATAGAGTAAACATTCATATCCGCAAGGAGAAGGTTGAATATTTAAAATAAAGGACATCTCCTTTTTTTCTTAATTACTCATGACGGCAGCGGTGGCCGAGTGGCTAAGATGTCTCGGTATTTTATAAAGCAAACGAATATGACCTACACACTCCCAAACCAAAGATTAAGCAATGGATCGCACTAGTTGATAACAAAAGTTCGCATTGTAAATTCAATACATGTCCCCGGTATGGCAATTGATTCGGTATTATTATGATAACGCTAGCGAAAAAAGTGTTTTTAATTGATACGTTTCACAATTAAACCTTAGTATTTACCTTTTTCTGCTATCATATTGATCATGTGTAGTAATATCAGCATTTAGACTGAACTTATTTCAAATACCGTTTATAGAAGATGCCCCCATTTACGTGCATGTAACCTACTTTTTCCTGCACTAGTGACATATATATGCAAAAACATATTACATAGTCTTTGGTTATGTCATATATATTCATATTCATAAATCTAAAAGATATTGACAATAATTCTTAAATATTTACAATTTGCACCGAAATCAAATATAATTCAATTCTGAAATACTTTGAAGTTTTAATTCAATATTTTATTTGTTCTGAAATACATATGTCATAAAATCAGTAAGGAATATATATTTAATGTTACAAATGAGTATTAAATAGATCAGGAAGTCACTTTTTTGTTTTATAAATTTTATGATTGAAAAAGGCCGTGGTTCGACCATGGTGTAATATTGCTTAGAATAGACCTTGCCTTACTAGGACCTCTTAACGACAAATTTACCAGTCCAGATTTTCTGATTTGTTTTTTCTGATATAAAAACTTTAAAATATTTGTTTATATATTGGTGCACTCAAACTGGTGGATCCCTTTTGTTAATAATTGGCATGGCCGAAAATAGCTCTCAAAAAATTGACATTTTCTGTTTTAAAAATGTACCAAAAAGTTATTTGTTACATGTTGCCTACATGTTTGTGATCGTAATACGTAATTATCTTTACTCTTCAGTTTGACGGCATAAAGCATGATTTTGATACTGTCTCATACACCACTACTAGACAACTTTTATTTGGCTATAGCTCAGGCCCCTGGGACTTTTTTTGAATTTTCAAATATTATTATTTCTTTATTTGCCTCCATAATGAAGATTACATAATAATACAACATAATACATTTAAGTAGCAAAATATTGGTACAAATTAAGTGACATTTATTGAGAATAAGATAAATCCATCTCAGTTAATTAGCTGATATATTTATAATAGTATTATATTAATAACACACCACACACAAAAAACACACACACACACACACACACACAAAGAAAACAAACACAAAAAAAAACCATGATTGTTAATAGTAACATAAATTATACAAATAATAGAAAAAGGTATGCAAACACAAAATCAAGGAAATAAAATACATCTAATATGATAATTCGAAACAGATCAGTTCCATATAAATACATCTAATGTAGAGTTTACTATATTTACTAAATTTTGCACTATCGTTCGTATTGTAGAAACATCGTATTTATAAAATATGTAAAACTGTAAATATAACTTTTGCTTTTGTTAAAAGTTTAGAGATGATAATGAGAATCAAGCACGTGCGAATTTAATGTACCCTCACTTTGCTATGATTACATAATTTACACGTGCTCAATTATCATTATCCCAATATAAACAGTTATTCCGTATGTATTAGGGTCAGCATATGTACTTCTGATGTCTTACCTGCAGCATAATATAAAGTAGAATTAAAAGTAGTATTTAAAGTTGCTGTAGAATATCTGCGTGAAATAGTAAATAATCACTGAAGTTTTGGACTAATTTAAAGATACAACTTCTCAGGTATTTCATATTTGGTTCCAATAATGCAACTTGGATTATTTCAATGGCTATAATATGCTCGCATATATCTTCAATATGTTGCTGCAGTGTTCACAAACGATCATTCTTTGTTATTTACATCGGTGGTAGTTACGTCTTCTAGCACTCGTACCAGTGTAGTAAAGCAACTTGTGTCCATTTGCTTGCACGCTAGCATTTTTACATTTAATATGAAAATTCTTGTCTGAAAAGATACTTAATCTCACATACACTATACAGGATGTAAATGGGTTTTTTTCTTAAGGTAAACCGATAACATTGTACTCTCTGTCTTCATTACATAATCGTCTTCGATAGAATATTTTGGGTCTTATCTTTTCTATTACTTCTAACATTCTTCTCTGGAACGTCTCCCTTGATACTATGAATGTTTGCCCTAGTAATAACGGCTTTGGATTCTGACCCCTTACCATACACCATAGTTTATAAAAGTGTTTTTGCTTCTGTTTGGTACTCAGCAGAAAGGGGATGGGGCGACTGGTTTGTCGGTGAAAGGTAGTTTTCGCCCAATGAAATATAAAGTTTACAAAATTGAAATTTATCCTGTTCATAGATTAATCTTCAGATTATTTTCGATGCATACATCGAACAATATGGGTGGTCAGTTGCCTAGCTTGACCAGGAAAATACTCCTCTAAAAATAAAGCGAAGTCAAACTTTACATAGAACATGACGTATTTTTTCCGAAACGAGGCCGCATCAATAAACGGAAGCGTGCAACAAAATGTCAGATAGAAGTGACAGTCTTGCCACGGAATGTTAAGTAAAAACAACTTCAACAAATCGAAGTACGATGGATGGTTTATACATTTCAAGTTACTTACATACGTTTGCTAGCTTAGTGCATCAAACATATATGTAGTTAGTCTGCCGCTGTATGTGCGCTGGCACTTGTGTTGAATTTTAACTCATCACGTGCAACCCAGTCCAAACAGAATCCGGGCGAATCCGGGCGAGTTCCGCTTGAGATGTGGCTTCTGTTTCTTCTTTTGTTACATGCCATATCTTAGTTTCATTCCCTAGATATATATCCTAGGATGCCACCGATTCCATTCTTATTTCATACTCTTTGATGCCGATTCTGATAATTTTTTCTCACACGCTTTCGTTCAGCCATTTTGTTTACTTTTAGTACGTAACAATGCGCATGTGTGAAACTTCGACGACACAATCCATCGCAGCTTCATTTGCATACAATCCTGTCAGTCTGACGATCCTAATAAATCAAGGATTTCCTATTTCGTATTCAAGACACATTTGTTCCATCTCATAAGCATTAAGAAATTAAATTGAGGTATTTTTAATATGTTTTTTTTTCACATTTTCTTCCGTTTATCGGATTTTACAAAAAATATTTATTTGGTTGGGCAAAACCTACCTTTAATTGATCATATCAAAAATCTATATATAATGAAATAGCTAACAATATCATGCAATCCTGAATGCGTTTTGGTTTACATTCCTATTTCATAACTATTGATTCATGTAATGACTTGCTCTCTGGTTATGCAGAATGACTTTATTGAAATGTACCTTTAAGGTGTATGCATTCCATGTCAGGCCTTTAAACACCAGAATTAATTTCATGTTTTGTTCCTTTGAGACATTTTTAAATAAAATTACGTAAATTTTATGACATCCGGATTTTTTTTTTCTTTTCGTGTCAAGTAAAACCATGTTTTCTTACATATCAGTACTAGTTATGTCAAGATTTCGAAAAACTTAACGTTTTAAAAGTTAAACGAAGTTTAATTCATGATAACATAGTGTAATTACAGCTTTGAAGGTATATGTCTAGGGGTTGATATGTTCCGACATAATACCACAAGTCCTCCATCTTTGATGACGAGTTCGAATCCTAAGCGGGACAGTTGCCAGGTACTGACCATTGATCGGTGATTTTTCTTCGGGTACTCATGGTTTTTTCATCCACCATCAACCCTGGCACGTCCTTACATGACACTGACTGTTAATTAAAAGGACACAAAACTAAACAAACCAAACCAAAGAAACATGTATTTATTTTACTGTAAATCAACACACAAAACCTAAATATCACACAATAAATTCAGGACGTAAATGACATATTGACATATTGAAATGTATTGGCTTAACTGATTTAGTTTTTAACTGAAGGACATGTCTGATTCTGATTTCCCGACAAAGGTGATTAATCAATTGTAACAACAATCGGCCCGAGAATTTGGGCCAAAAGGGCTAAAAGAGATAAATCTTCGACATCTTTACTGAACAGACTTACATATTAGTTATCAATAAAGGTTAACAAAGACTTTTTTTCTATTTGAGTTTTAAAAACTGTATTGTAGAGTGCCTTTTTATATCACTATCAATCCATAACTGCATCAATAAAATGCTATTATCCTGTAACGCTGAATAGCATCTTTGACATTCGACTTATCTATTTACGTGCGTCCCTTAGGCTTCTATCTCCAATATTGTATTTTCCCTTTTCATGACTCGCTTTAGTTCTAGGCTGCTGGTAACATCCGTTTTATCTACGTGTTTTTTGTACTCTTGTGTAAATAAGATAACGCATATACCATAAATCAAACCTTTGAGAGATTGTATTAGTCTATATGAGTAAGTTCTTATATGGCGTATGGATATGTACAATGTTTTTGGTTTGTTATTTATGTGCATAGTCCTATCAGACTAAAGGTCGTGTGTACGTAGATAAACTGCAAGACACCGGATGATACAATAACGTTCTGTTCACTTATCTAGACAAATCAGCATACATAGAGCAACGCTAGTTTAATCTGACTTGGGTTATATGAGTAATCTGTCATTATACTATAAAACTGTAATTTTATCTTTTTCACATCGATTCCAAGTTATATAACATATACGCTTTTGATTGATCATTATGTAAGCGCCTGGATAAAACTCGCATGGTCGGGCAAGTCAAACGTTACCTTTCCACGTCCCTCCGGGGATCGAGCCCCGGCCGGTTATGTAAAAGCGCCCGACCGCCCCTTTGTTATTTCTCATTTTTAAAAAGAAATAAAATGTATTAGTCTTAATAATATACTAAGTATTCTTCATTTTTGTATGAATGCTTTTCCAACAAACATTCCATCCGTAACAACTCTCAATTCCTTCGTGTTCGTTGTTACAATCCACAATGCAATTGCTTTAAAATAGGTTAAATTCAAACTTTAAAAGAATATTTTTATATCAAGTAGGATCTTATAAATTCAAGATGGGAGGATGATATGTATAGAAGAAAATAAAACACGTAATAGGATTCAAGGCGCCACAACAGGTTCGCTCTTATATTGTATGATTTTAATAATTTAATATGTGCATGGATTTGAAAGATGATGATATTCTACCCGAAGCCCAAAATATGTAGTATACCCGAGAATTGTCGGGGTTTTTACAGCATTTAATGATCCTAAGTGTAGAATATCGATATTCTATATGTCCACATATAAAAGACGGTTTCATTTTTTTCAATTCTGATATCTATATATGAAGTAATGACTTAAAAAACACACATTCATATAAAATGTTATCACTGAATATTTAAGATATGATTTTTATTGTTTGTTGTTTACTGATGTGTAAACTGCATTTTTTGTACAGATATTTTAAATGACGCGCGTTATTATTATATAATAAATCATTCCTTATATTTATATTTCGGCAGACCATTTCATTAAAAATTAAGTGTCAAATAAAATAAAACTCTGTTTTTTCAACGTTATACGATTGTTGGAACAGCCGGTCAATTGATGGAATCCCGGAACAGCTGGCTTCAATTTGGCGGAAAATGTTGTCAAATTCAGAGAGTACACAAAATATAGTTCCACATTATCTTTATCTTTTTTAATCCCATTTATACAAATTTTTGTTAAATATTTTATTTGCTGATATATAATTAAAGATTTACATTACATCCATACATACAGTATATTGAAGATTTGTCATACAGATACAATAGGCCTAATCGGATGCGCATTCACACTACTTGCGGAAGTCAGTATTCCGGTGTGTGTATTCTTACGCGGCAACCACTGCGTTTACGCAAGTGTAAACGATTTCGAAGTTGGTAAGGTTATATAGCAAAGAGAAAACGGAAATGTAAATATTGCTTGATAATTTAACACAAATCCCGCTGTTTGTCTCCTTTACCGTAAACACAGCCTGAAAATGACGTTAACATTTGACCAAAGAGCAGTGATTTTGTTGACTTCATGAGGTTGCATTGTATGTTAAGTAACTCCATAATTAAAGCCTTAATCAACACAAGAGAACTACATAAAATTAACCAGTATCCATAGAGGTATGAGAGAACATGACCCGATCTTTCACCAGCATAAATACAAAGCACATACAAGATATTTATAACCAAATACAGCTATTGACGTCAGCCATTCCACCAGAATAACAAGTATTAGTTTTTCATAATACCCATTGAAATTATCGGTAACATCACGACAATAAAATGTTCTAATGCAAATTGTGTTGTTTTAATAGAAAATAACTAGAAACTCTCATTTATACTGATGATTCCATGTCATCTAAACTAAGGGTATCCAACAAACAAGCGATACAAAAAATAGGAAATACAAAGTTTAAAACACTATCTAAACATAAGATAATTTTAACTTGTCTTATCAGTAAAAATGTAGAAAGAAATGCTGGATACATTTAGGATATTAATCAATTTATCAGCAGTATTATTATATTATTAAATCTTATCATATTTCTAAAACAATTGTATCTGCGACTGCAGAAGCAATGGGGTAGCCTATACTAATCACTGAGATAATTTCAATTATGATGAGACCAGCAAAGTTCATAATCTCGTATGTAGATCCTTCCAAGATGTTATCGTTATATGTTGTAATTATCGTCATCAAGGACTTGTTCAAAAGAAAGGAAACTCAAAGATATAAAATTGACATGCAAATTTGAAAACTATTACACATATAACAGACCTTGTTTACAAGGAACCTATTTTCTCTCATACCTACTAGTGTAATAGTGGTCTGTCGGAAGCAATACAATCATGCCACCTGTTACAATACAATACAAATTTTTGATGTCACTATAAAAACAAAAGTAGCATTTGTTCGGTGAATTTCAACGTTATTCTAAGAAACTATGCTGTTTTTACCTATACATAATGAAAATAAAGGGATTAGGAGAATTGAATAGCAGTTGCTATTTTCTACGAAATTATGGCTTAAAATGGCCGGCTATCATAATTTCAGAATCATCATGATAATAAAATATTCAGATATGAGAGAAAAAAAATACTCTCACATATAGATATGAAGAATAGGAATATTCCACCCTCGGGATCATAAAATGTAAAACCCTCGGCAAGCATTTTGTGACCCTTTGGTAGAATATCCCTATCATTCATATCCACTTATGACACAGTCTTATAATACTTTAATAAAATGAAATATGCTATTTTCCATATGAGAAACTTCAGTGTCCCCGTCGTCGAAAACTATCCAAATTCGTACAGTCCGCTTTATATGAATATCAAATGGCATTGTAACGATATCCAGGTATCTCAATGTCCCAGACTAGAACCAGTATTCATCCTGGAAAAGGAAATCAAAACTGACATCAACACATTAAAAGTCTTAGACTAACAGATGTCTAGAAACGTATATTAATTGCACGATTTTCTTTCTATAATGGTCTTGAGAAACGTACGCGTATTGTCAAACTCAAGCAGCAATTAGCCATACCTGTTATCTTTAATCTATTGTTTTACCTATGTTCAAACTCACGCAAATAAAAGTATTATTATTAGACAAATATCATGCAGATCTCTGCAAATAAAAAAACTCATTACATTAAGTGTTTTTAATAAAATGTGATCAATAACGCTGAATCTGTGGCTGAATGGCACATGTGATAAAGCATAACTATATTGTATATATCTAAGTTTTAATCCCATTTGTATATATGCAAAAAAGTATGTTTAAATCAACACTGAGAAACAATTTATGGTTATGGAAAGAACGTTTATGTAATCAGAAATTTTCTTTCTACAATTGGTTTCGATTCATCACACATGTGTAAAGGGACAAGAATAGTTTGATTTAACAGCAGAAGATTATGATGAAATGAAGATATTCTTTTCTTTGAAAACACCAAATTAAAATCATTTTAACATAAACAAGATAAATATGAATGCAAGCAATGATTTTGTCTCACCTTTTGGTTTACGAAAAAGAAAACAAAATATAATAAAAAAAAATCAGGATAATATTGAGTTTCAGTTTTCACTCCACTGTAAACTTGAACACAAAGAAAAATATAATAAAAATACATTCAAATGGGAACATGTACTCGTCTACTTATTACCATAGCATACGACTGATTAAAGTGATTGATAGGCTAAATAATGAATCGTTTATTTACCTGCTTTTTCCTGTGATGCTGCAGTTGTTGAGGATTCTGTCTTCGAAGTACTGGCCCCTCCTAGCGGAATTATTCTACTTGCCGTAGTTGTTGTAGATGATCTTGATGTTGTGGTAGTAGTTGACGAAGAAGTAGATGTTTGTGATGCGGTAGATGTTGGTGTTGTGGTAGAGGTTGGTGTTGTGGTAGATGTTGGTGTTGTTGTAGATGTTGATGATGTGGGAGAGGTTGTAGATGTTGGTGTTGTGGAAAATATTGATAAATCTTGGTAGATCTCGTCATTGTGGTAGTGATTGGTGTTGTGGTAGATTCTGGCAATGTGGTAGAAGTTGGTATTGTGGTAGATGTTGCTGAAGTTGTATATGTTGATGATGTGATAGATGTTGGCGTTGTGGTAGTTGTTGATGAAGTGGTAGATGTTGGTGTTGTGGTAGATATTGATGATGTGGTAGATGTTGGTGCTGTGGTAGATGTTGATGTTGTGGTACATTGTAGATGTTGATGAAATGGTAGATGTTGGTGTTCTGGTAGATGTTGGTGTTGTGGTAAATGTTGTGTTGTGGTACAGATGTTAGATGTGATGATATGTAGATGTTGGTGTTGTGGTAGATATTGGTGTTGTGGTGATGTTGGGTGGTAGATGTTGTTAATGTGGGAGAGGTTGTGGATGTTGATGTTGTTGTGGATGATGATGTTATTGTAGATGTTATGTTATTGTAGATGTTTATGTATTGTGATGTTTATGTTGTTGTAGTTGATGTTGATGTTGTTGATGATGGTTGTGATGTTTATGTTATTGTAGATGTTGATGTTATTGTAGATGTTGATGTTGTTGTAGATGTTGATGTTGTTGTAGATGTTGATGTTATTGTAGATGTTTATGTTATTGTAGATGTTTATGTTGTTGTAGATGTTGATGTTGTTGTAGATGTTGATGTTGTAGATGTTGATGTTATTGTAGATGTTTATGTTATTGTAGATGTTTATGTTATTGTAGATGTTGATGTTGTTGTAGATGTTGATGTTGTTGTAGATGTTGATGTTGTTGTAGATGTTGATGTTGTTGTAGATGTTGATGTTATTGTAGATGTTTATGTTGTTGTAGATGTTGATGTTATTGTAGATGTTTATGTTATTGTAGATGTTGATGTTGTTGTAGATGTTTATGTTGTTGTATATGTTGGTGTTGTTGTAGATGTTGATGTTGTTGTAGATGTTTATGTTATTGTAGATGTTTATGTTGTTGTAGATGTTTATGTTGTTGTAGATGTTATGATGTGTTGTTGTGTGTTGTAGATGTTTATGTTGTTGTAGATGTTGATGTTATGTAGAGTGTATGTTATTGTAGATGTTGATGTTGTTGTAGATGTTGATGTTGTTGTAGATGTTGATGTTGTTGTAGATGTTGATGTTATTGTAGATGTTGATGTTATTGTAGATGTTGATGTTGTTGTAGATGTTGATGTTATTGTAGATGTTGATGTTGTTGTAGATGTTTATGTTGTTGTAGATGTTGGTGTTGTTGTAGATGTTGGTGTTGTTGTAGATGTTTGTGTTGTTGTAGATGTTTATGTTGTTGATGATGTATTGTAGATTGTTTGTAGATGTTGTTGATGTTGTTTTGTTAGATGTTATGTTGTGTAGATGTATGATGATGTTATGTTGTTGTAGATGTTATGTTATTGTAGATGTTTATGTTATTGTAGATGTTGTATGTTTGTTGTAGATGTTTGTTGTGATGTTATGTTGTATGTGTTGTAGATGTTGTATTGTATGTTGTTGTTATTGTAGATGTTTATGTTATTGTAGATGTTTATGTTGTTGTAGATGTTTGATGTTGTTGTAGATGTTGATGTTATTGTAGATGTTTATGTTATTGTAGATGTTTATGTTGTTGTAGATGTTGATGTTGTTGTAGATGTTGATGTTGTTGTAGATGTTGATGTTGTTGTAGATGTTGATGTTGTTGTAGATGTTGATGTTGTTGTAGATGTTTATGTTGTTGTAGATGTTTATGTTATTGTAGATGTTGTTGTAGATGTTGATGTTGTTGTAGATGTTTTGTTGTTGTAGATGTTGTTGTTGTGTTGTAGATGTTGTAGATGTTGATGTTGTTGTAGATGTTGATGTTGTATTGTTGTAGATGTTGATGTTGTTGTAGATGTGATGAAGTAGTGGATCTTGATTTTTTTTATTTTAAGCATATTTTTATTGTCGTAAATTATTGACAACAGGGATTGGACACAAGTTGTTGTTGTAAGTCCTCTCCCGAATTAATATGAATTGTATAATGTATGAAGACAATACATATGTAAAATATCAATCAAAATTTTCTATTTTAGAATGAAGGAGAAAAGGGAAAGTTAATAATCAATTTCAACATTCTATGGTTTATATCGTCAGGACCTGTTGCTTTATTTATACTTAAAATACTTAAAATAGCTTTCACTTCATCGGGTGTTATACATGTAACTATATCGGTGAGTGTGGAGGCGGTTTGTGCATTAAATGTAGGTAGGTGCTTGCTTTGGTCATCTATTGTCGATATGGATGTAAAGTAATCGTTTAAAAGGTTGCATTTTTGTGTGTCGTCAGAAGTATAGTTCGATGAATGTTCACAATATAGGGGAGATATCGCGGTGGTTTTTTTTTTTTTTTTTTTTAGCTGATCGATATCTGCATAAATCCACACTTTCTATTCAACGGATTTTTAAAAATCTCTTTGCACATCAATTATTGCAAAAACTGCTTTAGGATCACTTATTGAGTTGTCAACTTAAATTACATCAGAGAGGATTGTAGTGATAGTATCACTTACTATAATACGATCAATCAAACTAGATGAGTTTGCAACCGTTCTGGTTGGTTCCAGTACAATATTGGTAAGGTTAAAAGATGTAAGTATGTTATATAGTTCCCCTCGGTTTAAGTTTTAAAAATTTACACTGAAGTCATCCAATACTATTACATTGTTAGTAATGTCAAATACATTATCTAGTGAGTGTGTCAGGCGTTGCCAGATACCATTTGAATTTGTTATATTAGGGGATTTGTACAGATTTGCAACAATTTACATTGTGTTGTTTGAATGTACTTGTGCCTTGATAATTTCGTCGTTTGCAAATTCGAGATCATATCTTCGCTTAGCTATAATAGAGTTTGAAAAATACATAAGAACGCCACCTCCAAACACATTTCTATCTTTACGAAAAGGCTCGTCACTAAAACCGTGTATATGATTATTTTCATTTCGTATTGAACAATCTAAATGACTTTCTGTAATGCAGAGTATATAAACATCGTTAGATGTTGATTAACATAATTGATCTAATTGCATAGACTTCTAACGTTTAATTGCATTAAGTTTAGAGAGTGAAAAGTAGATGTGTTTATGTTATCTTGACCAGGGTTAGGATGGATGTCTCCGGACATAAGTAAACGGAGCAGAATAGGAACAGTGATATTTGTGTTTATGGTCGCTTGTAGGATCGACAATATACAAATAAGGGTAGTTTGTTTGATATTTGTTAAAAGTATCAAGAGGAAAGATGCCATTTTCGTTTTGATGATGTGGTAGATATTGGTGCTGTGGTAGATGTTGGTATTGTGGTAGATGTTGGTGTTGATGTAGACGTTGATGATAGGGTAGATGTTGATGATGTGGTAGATGGTGATGATGGGGTAGATGTTTATGATGTGGTAGATGTTGTTGTTGTGGTAGATGTTAGTGATATGGTAGATGTTGATGATATGGTATATGTTGATGATGGGGTAGATGTTGATGATGGGGTAGATGTTGATGATGTGGTAGATGTTGTTGTTGTGGTAGATGTTGGTGTTGTGGTAGACGTTGATGATATAGTATATGTTGATGATGGGGTAGATGTTGATGATGGGTAGATGTTGTTGTTGTTATAGATGTTGGTGATTGTGGTAGACATTGATGATATGGTATATGTTGGTGTTGTGGTAGATGTTGATGATGTGGTGAATGGTAGATGTTGGATGTGGTAGATGTTGATGATGTGGTAGATGTTGATTGTGTGGTAGATGTTGATGATGTGGTAGATGTTGATGTTGTGGTAGATGTTGGATGATGTGGTAGATGTTGATGATGTGGTAGATGTTGGTAATATATGTTGGTAGATGTGGTAGATGTTGATTATGGGGTAGATGTTGATGATGTGGTAGATGTTGGTGTTGTGGTAGATGTTGTTGTTGTGGTAGATGTTGATTGATGTGGTAGATGGTGATGATGTGGTAGATGTTGATGTTGTGGTAGATGTTGGTGATGATGTGGTAGATGTGATGATGGGGTTGTTTGATGATGTGGTAGATGGTGATGATGTGGTAGATGTTGTGATGTGTAGTAGATGTTGTGTTGGTAGTTGTGATGGTAGATGTTGGTGTTGTGGTAGATGTTGATGATGTGGTAGATGATGTTGGTGATGTGGTAGATGTTGGTGTTGTGGTAGATGTTGATGATATGGTAGATGTTGTGATGTGGTAGATGTTGTTGTTGTGGTAGATGTTGGTGTTGTGGTAGATGTTGATGATGTATGTAGATTTGGTGTTGTGTGGTAGATGTTGGTGTTGTGGTAGATGTTGGTGTTTGTGGTAGATGTTGATGATGTGGTAGATGTTGGTGTTGTGGTAGATGTTGGTGTTGTGGTAGGATGTTGATGATGTGGTAGATGTTGATGTTGTGTAGATGTTGTGTTTGGTAGATGTTGGTGTTGTGGTAGATGTTGATGATAGGGTAGATGTTGATGATGGGGTAGATGTTGATGATGTGGTAGATGTTGGTGTTGTGGTAGATGTTGGTGTTGTATGGTAGATGTTGGTGATGTGGTATATGTTGGTGTTGTTGTAGATGGTTGATGTTGTTGTTGGTAGATGTTGATGATGTTGGGTAGCATGGTGATGATGTGGTAGATGTTGTGGTGTTGTGGTAGATGTTGATGATGTGGGTAGATGTTGATGTTGTGGTGTGGTATGATGTGTAAATGTGGATGATGTGGTAGATGTGATGGTGATGATGTGGTAGATGTTGATGTTGTGGTAGATGTTAATGTTGTGGTAGATGGTTGTTGGTGTTGTGGTAGATGTTGATGTTGTGGTAGATGTTGGATTGATGTGGTAGATGTTGTTCTTGTAGTGATGTTGGTGTTGTGGTAGAATGTTGATGATGTGTAGATTGTTGATGTTGGTAGATGTGTTAATGTATGATGTTGTTGTTGTGGTAGATTCGTTGGTTGTTTGATGGTGGTAGATGTTGATGATGTGTGGTAGATGTTGATGATGTGGTAGATGTTGATGTTGTGGTAAGATGTTGGTGTTGTGGTAGATGTTGATGATGTGGTAGATGTTTGTTGTGGTAGATGTTTGGTGTTGTGGTAGATGTAGTGTGATGATGTGGTAGATGTTGATGATGTGGTAGATGTTGATGATGTTGGTAGATGTTGATGATGTGGTAGATGTTGATGATGTGTGTAGATGTTGGTGATGTGGTAGATGTTGGTTGTTGATGTGGTAGATGTTGGTGTTGTGGTTAGATGTTGATGTGGTAGATGTTGGTTTTGTGTTAGATCTTGGTGTTGTGGTAGATGTTGGTGTTGTGGTAGATGGTGGTGTTGATTGTAGTGGTTGGTGTTGTGGTGATGTGATGATGTGGTAGATGTTGACTGATGTGTAGATGTTGATGTTGTTGTTGTGGTAGATGTTGATGATTGTGGTAGATGTTGATGATGTTGGTAGGTGATGATGTGGTAGAGTTGGTGATGTGGTAGATGTTGATGATGTGGTAGATGTTGATGATGTGGTAGATGTTGGTGTTGTGGTAGATGTTGATGATGGGGTAGATGTTGATGATGTGTCGATGGTGATGAGGTATGTTGGTGTTTGTGGTAGATGTTGGTGTTGGGTTAGATTGTTGAGTGTTGTGGTAGATGGTGATGATGTGGTAGATGTTGGTGTTGTGGTAGATGTTGGATGATGTGTTAGATGTTTGATGATGTGGTAGATGTTGGTGTTGTTGTGTAGATGTTGATGATGGGGTGTGTTGGGTAGATGGTTGGTGTTGATGATGTGGTAAGATGTTGATGATGTGGTAGATGTTGATGATGTTGGTGTTGTGTTAGATGTGATGATTGTGGTAGATGTTGTTGTTGTGGTAGATGTTGGTGATTGTGGTAGATGTTGGTGTTGTGGTAGATGTTGATGATTGTGGATGTTGATGTTGATGTTGGTGTTGTTAGATGTTGGTGTATGTTGAGATGTTGGTGTGTGTTGATGATGGTGTTGTGGTAGATGTTGATGATGTTGTGGTATGTTGTTGTTGTGTGCTAGATGTTGATGTTGATGTGTTGTGTGTAGATGTTGGTGTTGTGTTAGATGTTGTGTTGGGGTAGATGTTGGTGGTATGATGGTGGTGATGTGGTAGATGTTGTGATGTGGTAGATGTTGATGATGTCGGTAGATGTTGGTGATGTGGTAGATGTTGTGTGTGTGGTAGATGTTGGTATTGTGGTAGATGTTGGTGTTTGTGAAGATGTTGATGATGTGGTAGATGTGGTGTTGTTGTAGATGTTGGTTGTTGTGGTAGATGTTGATGATGTGGTAGATGTTGGTGTTGTGTTGTAGATGATTGGAGGATGTTGATGGAGCTGGTAGATGTTGGTCGATTTGTGTGGTAGATGTTGGTGTTGTTGGTAGATGTTGTGATTGTGGTAGATGTTGATATGGATTGGTTGTTGGTGTTGTGGTAGATGTTGATGTGTGGTAGATGTTGTGATGATGTTGGTGTTGTTAGATGTTGGTGTTGTGGTAGATGTTGTGTGTGGTAGTTGTTGTGTTGTGTAAGATGTTGATTGATGGGGTGATGTTGGTGTTGTGGTAGATGTTGTGTTGTGGTAGATGTGGTGTTGTGGTAGATGTTGATGATGTGGTATGTGTTGGTGTTGTGGTAGATGTTTGATTTGATGTTGATGATGGTAGATGTTGGGGTGTTGTTGTAGATGTTGATGATGTGGTAGATGTTGATGATGTGGTAGATGTTGGTGTTGTGGTAGATGTTGGTGTTGATGTGTAGTTGTTGGTGATGTGGTAGATGTTGATGATGGGGTAGATGTTGGTGTTGTGGTAGATGTTGTGATGGTGTTGTTGATAGATGTTGGTGTTGTGGTATGATGTTGATGATGGGGTGTGATGTGTATGTGTTGTGGTAGATGTTGTGTGTTGTTGTAGATGTTGGTGTTGTAAGATGTAGGTGTTGATGTTGATGTGGATGATGTGGTGTGATGTTGTAGATGATGGTGTGTGGTAGATGTTGATGTTGTGGTAGATGTTGATGATGGGGTTGATGTTGATGGTGTGGTGATGTTGATGGTGATGTTGAATGTTGTGGTGTTGTGTAGATAAGTTGATGTTGTGGTAGATGTTGGTGTTGTGTAGATGATGATGGGATAGTTGGTGATGTGGTAGATGTTGGTGTTGTGTTGATGTTGTGTGTTGATGGTTAGATGTTGAATGATTGGTAGATGTTGATGATGTGGTAGATGTTGGTTGTTGTGTAGATGTTTGATGATGTGTAGGATGTTGATGATGTGGTAGATGTTGATGATTGTTGGTAGTTGTTGGTGTTGTGGTAGCTGTTGATGTGGTTGATGGTTGATGATGTGTAGATGTTGGTTTGTGGTAAGATGTTGGTGTTGGTAGATGTTGATGATGTGGTAGTGTTGATGTGGTGTAGATGTTGTGTGTTGTGGTAGATGTTTGTTGATTGTGGTAGATGTTGATGATTGTGGTAGATGTTGATGATGGGGTAGATGTTGTGATGTGGTTGATGGTTGTGTTGTGGTAGATGTGTTGTTGTGGTGATGTGATGATGTTGGTGTAGATGTTGTAGATGTGGTAGATGTTGTAATTGTTGTGGTAGATGTTGGGTTGTGTGGTAGATGTTGGTGTTGTGGTAGATGTTGATGATGTGGTAGATGTTGATGATGTGGTAGATGTTGGTGTTGTGGTAGATGTTGATGATGTTGTGGTAGATGTTGGTGATGGTGTAGATGTTGGTGTTGTGGTAATGTTGATGATGTGGGGTAGATGTGGTGTTGTTGTATGATGATGGTAGATGTTGGTGTTGTGGTAGATGTTGGTGGTAGATGTTGATGATGTGGTAATGTTGAATGTTGTGGTAGATGGTGATGATGTGGTGATGGTGTTGTGGTATTGTTGGTAGATGTTGTGATGTTGTTGATGTTGGGGTTGATGGTTGATGTTGTGGTAGATGTTGTTGTTGTGGTAGATGTTGTTGTTGTGTAGATGTTGATGATGTGGTAGATGTTGATGATGTGGTAGATGTTGATGTTGTGGTAGATGTTGGTGTTGATGGTAGATGTGATGTGGTAGATGTTGGTGATGTGGTAGATGTTGGTGTGTTGTTGGTAGATGTTGATGTTGTGTGGTAGATGTTGGTGTTGTGGTAGATGTGTTGTGGTAGATGTTGATGATGGGGTAGATGTTGATGATGTTTTAGATGTTGGTGTTGTTGGTAGATGTTGGTGATGGGGTAGATGTTGATGATGTGGTAGATGTTGGTGTTGTTGTAGATGTTGATGTTGGTAGATGTGTGGTAGATGTTGATGATGGTGGTAGATGTTGGTGTTGTGGTAGATGTTTGTTGTTTGTGGTAGATGTTGGTGTTGTGGTAGAGATGTTGGGTGTTGTGTGTAGATGTTGGTGATGTGGTAGATGTTGATGTTGGTGATGTGGTAGATGTTGTAGATGTTTGGTGATTGTTGTAGATGTTGGTGTTGTGGTAGATGTTGATGATGTGATTTTGTAGATGTTGGTGTTGTGTGGTAGATGTTGTGTTGTGTGGTAGATGTTGATGATGTAGTGTTAGATGTTGGTGTTGTGTTAGATGTTGTGTTGTGGATGTGATGGTAGATGTTGATGATGTGGTAGATGTTGGTGTTGTTGTAGATGTTGATGATGTGGTAGATGTTGATGTGGTTGTTGTGATGTTGATGTGTGGTTGTGTGTGATGTTGGTAGATGTAGATGTTGTTGTGGTAGATGTTGATGATGTGGTAGATGTTGGTGTTGTGGTAGATGTTGATGATGTGGTAGATGTTGGTGATGTGGTAGATGTTGGTGTGTGGTAGATGTTGGTGTTGTGATGTGGTAGATGTTGATGATGTGGTAGATGTTGGTGTTGTGGTAGATGTTGATGATGTGGTAGATGTTGGTGTTGTGTGTAGATGTTGATGATTGTGGTAGATGTTGGTGTTGTGGTAGATGTTGGTGTTGTGGTAGATGTTGATGATGTGGTAGATGTTGGTGTTGTGGTAGATGTTGATGATGTGGTAGATGTTGGTGTGATGTGTGTAGATGTTGGTGTTGTGTAGATGTTGGTGGTGTGATGTTGATGATGGGGTGATGTTGTGTGTAGATGTTGGTGATGTGGTAGATGTTGGTGTTGTGTGGTAGATGTTGTTGATGTGGTAGATGTTGTGATGTGGTAGATGTTGATGATGGGTAGATGTTGGTGTTGTGGTAGATGTTGATGATGTGGTAGATGTTGGTGTTGTGGTAGATGTTGGTGATGTGGTAGATGTTGATGTGTTGTGTAGTGTTGATTTGTGATGATGTGGTAGATGTTGGTGTTGTTGATAGATGTTGTGTTGTGGTAGATGTTGGTGTTGTGTAGATGTTTGGTGATGTGGGTAGATGTTGTTGTGGATGTGGTAGATGTTGTGATGTGGTAGATGTTGGTGTGGTAGATGTTGTGTGTGGTAGATGTTGATGTGTGGTAGATGTTATGATTGGTAGATGTTGGTGTTGTGTAGATGGTGTTGATGTGATGATGTGGTAGATGTTTGGTGTAGATGTTGTAGATGTTGATGATGTTGGTAGATGTTGGTGTTGGTGTTGATGTGTAGATGTTGTGATGTGGTAGATGTTTGTGTTGTTGTAGATGTTGGTGTTTGGTAGATGTTGATGATGGGTAGAATGTTGGTGTTGTGATGTTGGTGATGTGGTAGATGTTGGTGTTGTGTGTAGATGTTGGTGTTGTGGTAGATGTTGGTGTTGTGGTAGATGTTGATATGATGTGTAGATGTTGGTGTTGTGGTAGATGTGTTGATGTTGTGATGTGTGATGTGGTTGATGTTGTTGGATGTGGTAGATGTTTGATGATGTAGTGTTGGATGTTGGTGTAGATGTTGATGATGTGGTAGATGTTGGTGTTGTGTGGTTGATGGTGTTGTGTGTGTGTGATGTGTGATGTGTGTGTGGAGATGTTGTGTGTGGTAGATGTTGATGATGTGGTAGATGTTGGTGTTGTGTAGATGTTGGTGTTGTGGTAGATGTTGATGATGTGGTAGATGTTGGTGTTGTGGTAGATGTTGGTGTTGTGGTAGATGTTGATGATGTGTAGATGTTGGTGTTGGTGGTATGTTGATGATGTGGTAGATGTTTGATGTTGTAGATGTTGATGTTGGTGTAGATGTGATGTGTGGTGAGTTGGTGTTGTGGTAGATGTTGATGTTGTGGTAGATGTTGGTGTTGTGGTAGATGTTGATGTGTGGTAGATGTTGATGATGGGTAGATGTTGGTGTTGTTGATGTTGATGTTGTGGGTGTTGTTGTTGGTGTGTTGGTGTGTTGGTTTTTGATGTGATGTTGTGTTGTTGTAGATGTTGTGTTGTTGTAGATGTTGGTGTTGTTGGTAGATGTTGATGATGTGTGTAGATGTTGGCGTTGTGTTAGATGTTGACGATGTGGTAGATGTTGATGATGGGGTAGATGCTGGTGTTGTGGTAGATGTTGGTGTTGTGGTAGATGTTGATGTTGTGGTAGATGTTGGTGTTGTTGTAGATGTTGGTGTTGTTGTAGATGATGGTGTTGTGGTAGATGTTGATGATGTGGTAGATGTTGGCGTTGTGGTAGATGTTGATGATGTGGTAGATGTTGGTGTTGTGGTAGATGTTGATGTTGTGGTAGATGTTGTGTGGTAGATGTGTGTTGTGGTAGATGTTGGTGTTGTTGTAGATGTTGGTGTTGTGGTAGATGTGTGTGTGTTGTTGTGATGATGTGTTGTGGTAGATGTTGATGATGTGGTAGATGTTGGCGTTGTGTTAGATGTTGATGATGTGGTAGATGTTGGTGATGTGGTAGATGTTGATGTTGTGTGGTAGATGTTGGTGTGTTGTAGATGTTGGTGTTGTTGTAGATGATGGTGTTGTGGTAGATGTTGATGATGGGGTAGATGTTGATGATGTGGTAGATGTTGGTGTTGTTGTAGATGTTGGTGTTGTGGTAGATGTTGTTGATGATGTGGTAGATGTTGGTGTTGGTGTATATGTTGGTTGTTGTGGTAGATGTTGGTGTTGTGGTAGGTGTTGGTGTTGTGGTAGATGTTGATGATGTGGTAGATGTTGGTGTTGTGTAGATGTCGGTGTTGTTGGTAGATGTTTGTGTTGTGGTAGATGTTGATGATGTGGTAGATGTTGTGTTGTGGTTGTTGTAGATGTGTGTTGTGGTAGATGTTGATGATGTGGTAGATGTTGTTGTTGTGGTAGATGTTGGTGTTGTTGTAGATGTTGTGTGTGGTGATGTTGATAGATGTTGGTGTTGTTGTGATGTTGGTGATGGTAGATGTTGGTGTTGTGGTAGATGTTGGTGATGTGGTAGATGTTGTGATGGGTAGATGTTGATGATGTGGTCGATGTTGATGATGGGGTAAATGTTGATGATGTGGTAGATGTTGGTGTGTGTGGTAGATGTTGGTGTTGTTGTAGATGTTTGTGATGTGGTAGATGTTGTTGTTGTGGTAGATGTTGGTGTTGTTGTAGATGTTGGTGATGTGGTAGATGTTGGTGTTGTGGTAGATGTTGGTGTTGTTGTAGATGTTGGTGTTGTGGTAGATGTTGGTGTTGTGGTAGATGTTGGTGTTGTGGTAGATGTTGGTGTTGTGGTAGATGTTGGTGTTGTGGTAGATGTTGGTGATGTGGTAGATGTTGATGATGTGGTAGATGTTGGTGTTGTGGTAGATGTTGGAATCGAAGTAATTGTTGGAGTTGACATTGTAATATTCGATGGCGTAGTTACAGCTGTCGTCCATACAACAGTATCAGACAATGCTGGAGAAAAGTGAATTGAAAACCAACAAGTATTAAATCATGTTAGACTCCTATCATGAAATCATTTGCCTTCATCTGGATATTACTTTATGCACAATGATATAAACATGCTTTTTAGAGATATTGACATGGCAAGGATTCGGTGTTTTGTAATCAAATTACCTTTGCTTTTTCTTGTCAATGACTGAGTTGTTACATTCTGGATACATTTTTTTTTGTAAATTTAGAGTACTTATAAATCCCATTTAGGCAGGAGTAACATATTCTATATGTACTAAATATATATTATTGGGCAAAGAAGTAATTCTAACAGTGTGGACAAAATATTGTCGAATTTTCGTGGCGACTTGCCTATTTGTCAAGAAAAAAAACCTATGCATATTATTTAGAGCGTACATCGGTCTTTGGACTAATCAACATAGCAGGAAGGCTTACTGTAATTAGTATGTTGGCTTACTCATTTATTAGAAATATTCTAGTCACGTGGTTATTCGTTATTTCACTTATCAAAAGTTATATAAGTTTAACTGTTATAAATGTCTTATAAATTATAAATAGGACTCACCGATGCATACATGACTCCCGTTCTGTAACACTATACATATAGTGTTTGAGGGACAATCAGCGTTTTCACAGGAATTCCCCTAATTAGAAAAGTAGAACACATCAGACTTAGCTGTAATATACGTAAGAATGGATTCCTCTTAAAACAAATTAATAATAATATTTTTAAAAAAAAGTTCATTTAAAAAGATAATTTAAGTTTTACATATGAAAATATTAACAGCCTTGGTCAGTAATCGTTTCTGAGTTTTATCAATGCGTGCATTGTTCAACGCGATGATTAAATGAATGACTTTCCCAAAGAACTAAAGAAAACAAATGTAAAAAAAAAAACAGATAACAACACCTGTAGTTCAAGTAATTTGGTGTTAATCTATTATGCTGCATTCATTTTGGGTTTGAAATAATTCCAAGAAAGAAATGTCTTAAACATTGAGTTATAATTACTAACTATTCAAACGTTTTTGTTAATACATACTCAGAAATACACAGATATCAAATATGTTTTTAGAGAAAAAAAACTCAAATATGCGGAGCCTGTCTTAAAGTATGTATCGTGTAAGGATGAAAATGAAAATATTCTTTACTAAATACAGCAGCTTTTATATATAAGGACCAAGAAAGTAACCAAGTTTATCATTGTCAATCGCTACTAATCATGAAGTTTTCAATATACTTGATTTATCCAAATTCGATCAGAAACATCCTCGGGAAAACGGGAACGGATATTGATTAAATAGTTACACTGACCCGCTACTGCTACCCAGCCTTGGGGTCAATAGGGGAAATAGAGGTCATTTACATCGCTACTCATCATACACAATCCAATGAATTTTAACCAAATTAGGCTACAAACATCCTTGGAGTAAGTAAAGAGGATTTGTGAATAATCGATATAGAGGTAAAATCTAAAAATCGATACTAGTCGTGTCGATTTCAAAATAATATAGTCTACTGACGTAGCGCTTTTCGTTGAAAAATGAGTGAAATCAAGGTGAAATACAGGTTTTTGAAACTTAACTTAATCAAGTCCTAAAATATGGTGTTTCAGCAATGAAAAGTGTTTCGTCGACCAAACATGTTAGTTTGTTTGATAGTTCAGCGAAAACAAATGTGTTATTTAAGGTAATACATTATCGTAAATTATAGCGTTATCCCTTCAAAGACGTTATTATAAACTCGTAAATATTGAATTACTATCTAATTAATTGATTAGTACTTTATTGTACCAGGGTAGAATCTTTACACATGCATGTAATAAATAATTAATTGGATGAAACATAGATGTTGTTTTCATTGTAAAGCGTTTTGCATTACATGATGTTTTGGGATGGTTGTTGATTGGTAAAATAATGTCTCATCTGAATAAAAGCAATTTGAGATTATTAAAAAGTCTTTGGTTCAGAATGAATGATAAACATTTCCATTACAGAGATTGTGGAGTTAATATTCTATACCGTCACTTAAATATTGATATTATTTAATTTGTGTTCCGTTCAATCATAAAGAATATCGGTGTTAAGTTCTATAAACAGTTGGGGTATTTTAGAGTTGTGTCAGGTTCTGGAGGTAGATAAAAGCCGGAGTAACAGGAGAAAAACCTCACTGACCTACGATCAGTAACTGCCAACACGGAATTCGAAGTAGATGTCCAGAGGTATAGAGTAAGCTAATGGCAATGAGTAAAGTCACCTTCAGAAATGGTCTTAAATTATTTGAAATGATATTTTGTTTTTGATAGAACTACCTGAATATTTTCCGTGGCGTTCATGTCCTTAAAGATCAACCCTATTTTAGGTTGAAGTGCGGACGTGCCGGTCACTGTTTCTGTATTTAGTTCACAGTTCAAATTTAGTTTGTCGTAGTTGATGCTCATACAGTCCTGTCGCCTCTGGCACGCCACAACGCACTGTTGGAAGCCAAATGACGTCATGTTCAAGTACGTGAAACCTTCCAGTGACATCCCAACCACTGAACCGTCCAGAAGACTTCGACAGACATTTCCAGAACATACTAAAACTGAAATACACCCATGATATGTTTAGATATGTACTTCTTTGTACAAACTTGAGGATCAATGTAGATTGTTAATTGCAATTTAGGTTATTGAATCTTAGACTAAGAAAGTTTATAATGTTATTCTTAATTAATTTCTTATAAGTTTATTAAAGTTTGGGTTTTTTTTTTCCAAAAAGATTTAAACACTTAAGAAGTACAACTAAAATAGAAAAAAAAATACAATTTTACATTTGTCTACCAAAGTCTGCAACAATTTACCTACATTTATGTTATCTTTCTTTTATTGAGACAGTCAACACGATATTTTACTAGTTTTTCTCCCCAGCTCATCTGTCGAAAGCCGATAATGATTTGCTTTAGATTTTACAAGTTTCTCAGTTAAGGCCAGAAAAACACCAAAACAAAAAACCAAAAAAAACACCATACCTATATTGATGTAAACAAACTGGCGGCATTTGTTATGTTTTAACTTAGCCCGAGATACCCTGGCTCTGACACCAGTCTTTTATTAGACATTATGACAAATAGATGTCATGTTTAGGGCCAGATCGCACTACTACATGACAAGATGGAATTCGTCGACGCCCTTTGGTATCAGGCCTGACCTCTCCTATTCAGACTGACCACCAATAAACACCACTTACTTTGTTTTTTCAACAAATGAATAATCAATCTACCAAAATATATAAATCCGTCGAAATAAGAGGCGATTTGTATGCTAGAAAATGGCAACGACAAGGAGGGAAATTTCAAGTTGCGGGAAAGAAACTACTGTGTTGACACAATAACACATGCATGCGTGATGAAATGGATGGATATAAGTAGATAAATTATCTATTTGTAGAAAAGATCTAGGTAAGTGGCGATTCTCGGTGGTGATGTTTTGTAAGCTGTCTTAATAGAAGATGACCTTACTCGATATCAAACGGTTATGTATTAAAGTAAGTGTACTCTGGCCCTAAATCAGACATTTACGTCATAATGTTTAAGTCTGGTGTCAGGGTCAGAATATCTCGGACTAGTTTTAACTTTGAACACTTTTAAATGTGATTAAAACATGTTAAGAAAATAATATTTCCATCCTTTTTATGCCTAAATTTTAACAAGCGTACATACCAATTATATAAATAAATATACGTTTCATTATCTGGAATGGGATGAAGACTATTAAATTATTCTGAAAAATTCAAAGTTAAGCACAATGGTACATTTTTACCGCAGCTCAAATGCATATTTTTACTTCTCTGATCTTCTATTTTATCTATTTAGAATGCATAATGTCTTGAGAGGAAAAACTGTTCTTTTTTAGGTTCAAATATAATTTTATTGAGAAAAAAAAATCAAAATTTTATATAGCATTTAGTGTCCTCACACCGGAGGATATTCAGTCAAAATCCAACTATATATTTTTTTTCACTCCACTTATCTACTTTTTTAACTCTTTTAACCTTTACTGTTTTTTTAATATACCAATTCATGTAATTCATGTACACATCTGTGTATACATTATATCTCTCAACTACAGGAGGAGTCCGGACAAAATATATGTCCGATATGATGTGCCTCACTAAAACTGTCTTAACTAATAATCCATTATGGTTCTTCTTTACTAAAATGTCAATGGTTAATCTGTACATTCTAGCTTACTGTGATATCTCGTGTAAATAATAACTTTAAAAGATGTTAAAATACTATATGCATATAAATTACAATAATTACATTTACAATTACATTTAAATAAGCTAAGATAATTATTAAACTTACCAAAACAAGCATAGGCGAAAAACAACTGCGAATAGTAATATGTTGCAGCCATATTAGTCCAAAGAATCGTTTTGAGTATGTTCTTGTTGGGTTCCTATAATATAGACAAGATGTTAGCTTGTTTTATTGATTTTCCTCCTAAAATACTGTCGCCAAAATCAATGTTACAATATGATTCACGTGACGTACATCAAGGTGATTGGATGGAGTATAAGACCTTTAAGGTCAATACAAACGTTCATCATGTGTCAAACTGTCATCATGGTGGAATATTCTGACCAGAATTGTATAGCTATTTTATATCAATAATTAAAACATGGTTATGATGTCATCTTTTGTTCTCACCAGTGCTTTTAAACTATTGTTCATGTACTTGTCCTGTCTGTTGGTAAGTACACCTTCCACTGTACATTAGTTAACCTGGTCAGGTAAACTAATGTACAGTGAAAGGTAGAGAGCAACACTACATACAGCATTGTGAAAATTGGACAGATAAATAATAAATGAATCAAATCAAATTAAACATAATTGTACTTCAAATATTTGAATTTCAATAATACATATTATTATGTATTTCCTGTTTTATAAATTGATTCATGGACATCAGCATAAACCCAATCACATCAACCACAACGCTAAAAATTACTCCTTGTGTTGAAAATTCAAACTCTTTAGTACATGTATATCGACAGCAGAGAAATTCCTACAATGATGTTTTGATTTTAAACAGAAATATGCACTTTCTTTCTTTGAAAATTTAATGCTTTTGGTATTTTTTTTGTCGCAATAATTTCACTATTAATTGCTTCATTTCTTGAATACATACACGAAACATATAAATCCACGTTTTTCGAATTAAATACTTTTTGCATATTTCCTTATCCAAGAATAACACAAAGCCTAATGAACAAATTAAAATAAAATAAGCTTAAGTGTCTTTTCATCACTTTGCTGTTTTCACTAAATTTCAATATAGTTTCCTTTAGAATTCACTAAATCTTGATATTCTGGTTTTTAAAAGGACCAATCATATTTTTTTACTGTTGCTATTGCTTCATTTCATAATGTAATGAGCGGCATATTCCAAAAATTAATATGTTTCCATGATAATCCTCCATATCTCGTGAATTGCCGACAAGTTATATTCAAGTGAATGGTCTGCTTCTGACATAAACAGCAGTAAATGTAACATATCACAAAAAACTCCTTTAATGGAAATTTGAGAATCATTTTAGATAGTTTGACTTCGTAAAGATCTGATCTGCACTGTCTGCCATGTTGCCTCTTGTACTGCTCCACTAAGAATGAAGAGAATTCAAACTCACAAAAACTTCTCTGGTAATAACATTGGTATGGAATTTCATGAAAAAATCATGCAATGCATGCATGACCAAAGTAGACATTATACAATTGTATTTTGTAAATGTATTTTGCTGTACATTATCATCTGTTTTATTTGTTACAAACATAATACAATAAGTTATAATCTCTCAACAGATATTGGTCTTCAACAGCTGGCTCATGAGGGTAAAATGTTTGGGTTTTAATTAGTTCAACGTCCTATTATTAATTTGGGTTATGTAAGGACGTGCAAGGTTCGTTGGTGGGGGAAAACCAGAGCACCCGGAGAAAAACCACCGAGAGGTGTTAAGATCTGGCAACTTTTGGATTCGAACTTGCAACCCAGAGATGGAGGGCTAGTGGTCATATGCACATACATCTAAACAATTCGGCCACCACGGTCCCTGGGCGTAACGTCTTGTTAAATATAGCACACAACATAAATACGTAGCATGATGTTGTCTGGATATGGAAATGGCCCATAGATATACTGAGAAGGTATAATGGAACCTCCCCCTTTTGGACAGTATATTTGCACATATCCAACTTTACTTACCTTGCTAATCAATAGAATGTGAATGACCTGCTGCTTCATAAACCGTTTATAGCTCGGTCTGAAGACCCAGTGAACCGGAAATAGTGTATGTCTTCAACATGGTAAAGTGAAAATAATCAGCAAGGTCTTTTATTGAATGTATTTGCTGCAGGATGATTTCCTGTCGTGTGCAACAAAAAGGTGAGTTGAAACTGTTCTGAAAAGGTTATTCAAATTAATGGACCACGAATGGTGACTTTGTTACCAAGGGACAATAGAACAAGCGATTTCGTAATTTATAAGTGTCACATATATAATGCGGTCAGGATTACATTATTCGCTATAGACATAAGTAACGCTAAAAACTTCAATTCATTATCTCCCTACTTAGTCAACGGAAGGGGAGTTCAGATCAGTGATTGCAATGTCGTATGAATTTAATCCCGCAATATCAGTCCGGGCTACACTTGTACTTCTAGTTCATTAAGAGATTGCGTCATTATAACCTTAGTACAAGATATGTGTTTCAAATCAAAGTGTACTCTTAAAGTAATATGGTTTAAATTAAATTCGTGGTTATTTTGGTTGGTGTATCTTCATTTTACTTCAAAATTGCTGTATATCGACGTTTGATATAAAATGAAACGCATTTTTTGCAAGAAAGTGATGACAAGTCTATAAATATTTCAAAAGGTTATAACATATATGTATCTCTGTTTGTGTTATTTAAACATAACTCAACAACTTATTCCTACAAAGAATCGTTAAAGGATTTATTTTCGACTATGTTCCCCACATGTGATTCTGATCCACTGACTCAATATTAGAAAATCCTGTGATTCTAGTTTATCTTTATCAAGATATGTCTGCATTACATGCTTTAGATACTAATGAACATAATAACATTAAATTATGTAATCATACCATCCGCCTGATATCCTGTGACTTCTGCCATGTAAGAATTTTGCATTTGTCAATTATTTTCAATAACAAATACCACTGGGCGCTTTTTTTTCGATAGAAATTCATTGTGACGTCAATACCTGACGTTAGTAAGCAATAATGTGACGTCAAGATACGAAGACGTCATGACAAAATGGCGGCCTCCGCTGGATTATTGCAACATATTTCAACAATTAGATTCTTAGCAAAATGTAGGTTGATGCAGTTATATGAATTCATTTTTTTTGCATTCATGTGGTATGAGATGTTATAAAGCTCAAGTCAATATGGCGGCTTATTATTTGTGGAAAGTTGACAGACTGAAGTTAGAATTGGCAAAACGTGGTGCGGTATTACGAGGAAGAAAAGGTAATTTAATTGAACGGTAAGTGTATATTTAAGCATTTTTTCATTCCACAGAATTACGAATATGAAGCTATATGTGAAGAATGCCTTTCTAGGACTTGTCAACTTCTTCAAATCTCGCCTGAAGTATATAATGTACGAACGACTACTGTCATACTGTAGGCCTAAGCGGCAGATATATGAATATTATATGCACGCTATTCCCGTCAATATTGCACGCCAGTGTTGGTAATTTGATGTCAATCTACAGATACAGATCGTCTACCGTAAACTACCGGGACACATAAATTATTTATCATGTAAATGTATATTAGTCGTTAGTTCGTAGTCGACTGTCACAGTCTGACAGTGCCTAGGCGTTACGTATCTCACACATAATAATAGTATGTATATTTACCCGTGGACAAACCAACAATATGGTTATTTACTGGGTACTATGAGTAGCCTATGAGTCCAACAGATTGCTTTAAAATAACACGCACATATATATTTATTGCAGAATAGAAGCCTAAGACAGGAATCAGAACTTTCGGGATGATGTTGTCCTTCTGCCAACACCATCACCGTTACCCAATTGGCCAGTGGGAATTTGTGGGTTTCGGCATTTGACCCTAGACCACAAAAACCAACTGGCATATCTAGGAATAACACAGGTTGAAGGTACTGTATGTCTTAACTTAATTGAAATACACAACATGAACCATATTTTTTGGTAAAGACTTTTGGTTTTGTTTTTTAGTTTAACGTCCTAATAACAGCCAGGGTCATTTAAGGACATGCAAGGTTTGTCGGTGGAGAAAAGCCGGAGAACCCAGAGAAAACCACCGATCAGTGGTCATTTTGTACTTGGCAACTGCCCCACTTGGGATTCAAACTCACGACTCAGAGGTGGAGGGCTTGTGGTAATATGTCGAGACATCTTAAACACTTGGCCACCGTGACCCCATTTGTATACATACACAGGTGTAAAGTCTAATATTGAAGTCCAATTCAAGTACATGTGCTACTTAGTATTCAAGGAAATGTAATCACATGCATGTTGTAGTAATACAGTAACAATCATTGAACTTCACACGACCTTTGGTATGAGAAGCTATTGTAGGATATTTATAATATTGATTTAATTGACTTTGATATTTTAATCAGTATGATCCCCAAAATTTAATATTTTTTTTTCTAATTTGATATGATTTTGTTTTCGTATAACAATGCATAACTGTATCTGGTTTTTGTTGGATATTTTTTGTACAGGATGGCCGTTGACCAATTCCATCAGTCTGATATTCAAGTTATTACGAAAGGCCGTCTGCTATTGGAGTCCGGACGGGTCGAGGCCTGCAGCTTCAAGGCAGAAGCTTCTGATGTTGTTTCTGACTGGAACAGTTACAGCAGCAATGAAAAAAGGTAAGCTTGCCAAAAAATAACCAGACAAACTTTCTACAGAAAAAGCATACTTTAAACTTAGGTATAAAACACCTTTATGTAGTCTACTATGGTACATGTACCTGGTGTACATTCAAACCACCCAATCGACAAAGGATAAATTGTCATTATCGCCAAGTGGTCATCATAAAAATGTTAAAATTGGTCATTTTAGACATTAGAAAAATGGTTGTTGTTAATTTGGAATTAGTTTATCACCTACATGACTTGTAGAGTTTGTCTTACCAACAAGTTTATGTTCAGTCAGTGTGAAGTGGTCTTTATACAGAGGTGGTCGTTAAGGTAGGTTTTACTGTACTTTTTTTTACGGATTTCTTACAACTTCAAAGTAAGACTTGGACCAAATGGCGAAGTCATAAATACGGATTGTGAGTGTTCAGCTGGTAAAAGTCCATGCGGTACATGCAAGCATGTTGCAGCCATTTTGCTTGTCCTTGTTCGGTTTATTGAAACTGGTAGACTTGCTAATCAGGGAAGCTGCACAGAACAACTGCAAACTTTTCACAAACCAAAGAAGAATTACCAAGGCAATAACAAAACAAATGTTTGTTCATTTTTTTTTCTTTTTAATATAAATCAATAAACCAGTGGTGAATGGGCAGTAGGATTTAAAAAACCACAGTTCCATTGTACATACAATTATATAGTGTTAGAATACAATTACAAAACACATGTATGTACCAATTTGAAAGAAGACCTGAAAACAAAATGTAATTATCAATCTGCCTTTGGTTTATTGGTTATATTCAGTTTGTTTTCAGAATTTTACTTATACCGGGTATGGTATTTTGTATAATTACTGAACATATCAACAAATCTTTATTGTTTTATTTACTTCGTTCTTATTGATGGTGTTTGTATTTGACTGTAATTGGGTTTTTTTAACATTGATAAACAAGGCAAGTTATTTGGTGACAAGAATTAATGGACTTTGTAATGTAATAGCAATACAAAGGTGCTGACAGTATTATATGTCGACAGACTATCAGCTAGAGATGCTAGTTCTGATAAACCCCGTATTTACATGTACTGATATAATTAATAGCTTTTGAACGGAACATATTGCAATCTATTATAACACTATACAAATTCCCTTTCCATATACATGCATTATAAGAAATGCATGTTCTCCTAGGCTTTACCAATCATCATAATTTTTAACTTGGTATTACAGTGTAATACATATTTGGTTTGTAATATTGATAGTCATTGTTTATTCTGCTACTATGTTTTCTGTTCCAAAGCAATCGTATACATATACATTGAACTGTGTTGTCTATGTGTGTTATAGGTTCACCAGTGAAGGCAGAGGATATCGAATCCAGTTATGACATCAACATGGATGATCCTACACCAGAGAGATACCGTGGTAATGCCGGTTACAACGCATTTGTCAAAACCCAAGTAATCAACTATTTTGAAGCATCATCCAAGGACCTTACTTTGAGGTAACTTTTAAACGATGATTAACTTTCATTATCATGAAATCTTTGTAAAAGTTTTATGAAAATAATAAAAAAAACATGTATAGATATATCATTATCAATTAAATTTAATGCAAAAATATAGAAACCTGTATAAATCTAGATTCAGAATATTACTTGCTTAAGTAATATTTTAAATGTGTAATCTACTGTTAATTGCTGAAATTTAAATGTGAAATGATTGCACATATGAAAATAACATTGAGTCAATTTGCAACAGATATCTCATGCCGAAGGCGAACATACAAGTGGCAGCAAGAGACCACGATTACAGCTCACTACCTATTACTGAATATTGGGTTGATGCAGGAAATAAGGTATACTTATATGTAAAAAAGTAACAAATCTGTTTTATGTCTCCTAATGCTAAATATATGACTGTCTAAGAGTTGCAACCCCCTGTCAATAGACTATAAACTTTAAGTGTGTATTATATGACGCCATTATCATTGCGACGTCACAATTGTCCTGCCAGCAACCACGGAAAACGGCTGTTCAAATGGCGCTTCTATCCATGATGATAACGAATGATTCATTCAATATAGATGCAAAATCCCTTTGGATTTGATCATAAAATTATAACCAAGTGTAAATATAAGCATAGTGCGCCTCATGGAATTTGATTTGTTCTGTTGGCACTCATATTGGCTATGAATGACAACTGAAAGACGTTCAAAGCTTAATTGAATATTGAATTTGTAGTTTTATTTTTAAAGAAAAAAATTGCATTATTTACACGTTACGCTTATAGCATCTTAAATACCTAAATTAAATACTAACACTTTTTACCATAAGTTAAAAAGTATTTAAATTTGTATTCTAGGTATTATCTACTGACCAACGAAACAAGGACCAGTTATGTCAGTCTGTGTTTGGACCTACCACACTCAGTACACCAGCTATAATACATGGACAATCCTTTGAGAAGGCCGCAATTAAAATGTTTGAGTAAATTAAATGGACAAGAGTCCATGCATGTGGGTTGTGGTTGGATATTGATAATAGCTTTCTTGCTGCCTCACCAGATGGCATTATAAGCCAGGGTGACCTTGTAGAAGTCAAATGTCCATACAGAGGTAGACATTCTGTAATTGATGTAAACACTGACTTTCCATATTTGGTAAAAGATGAGCATGGACGACGCATGCATCTTAAGTAAAATCATAATTATTAATTATCAAATTCAAGGGCAACTGAAAACAGAAATGTTTTTGTAGTCTATTCATTTGTAGATATTTTTGTGGAGGAAATTTATGCTGATAATTCTTTTTGGTCAGGTAGTATGCTGTCAAAGTTAGAATTATTTTACCAAAAATACTACAGAAAATTTGTTGCAGGAAAAATGTAGGTTTGCAAAGTCTTTCATTTTGTATGCCTCTCATGAAATGATACTAGAATTGTTATGACCAAGATTTATTTTTTGGAATAAAATGACCATCACACCTGCCTTCTTGAAAATCATTAACCTTATTTCACTGGTGAGTGTACATGTTGGTACAATAGGATTTTTTTCCAAAACATTGTTAAATATGCTCCTGTGTACAGTATTAAGTTAATCAAAACATTGTTAAAAATGCGCCTGTGTTCAACATTAAGTTTATCAAAACAAATTTTAAATATGCTCCTGTGTACAACATTAAGTTAAACAACTATAATATTTATAGTACTCTTGTATTTTGTTAGAATTACAATACATAAGTTACCATATTTTAATTAGTATGCTGTAGAAGTAGGTATTTATTTTTATATACATTGTACTAGTAGTGCTGATTAATAATAATTTGATAGCGATCATGATATAAAAAGATAATGAGCTTGTACACTATTATAGTATGTACGCCTATATACGTTGTATGTACATTACGTGTATGAAGGATATTTACATAATTAACTTACAATGGATTGTAAAGCAAAATGTGCTTGTCATCATACTTGACCTTTAGTCTCTTATACATGCCATGTTCATATATCTTCTGATTTATGTCGAATTACAAGTTCGTGGGGAACTTTATAGGTTTGATTAAATAAACATATTTGTGTTGTGTCTACTTATAGTGCTATATTACTGAAGCAAACAAACATATTTTTGGTTGTAGAATATAAGACTTTCTCATATGTGGATACGAAGGATAGGGATGTTCTACCTGAGGGTCGCAACATGTTGTAAAACACGAGTTTTTTTGTTCCCTAGAGTAAAATATCTCTCTTTCATATCCACATGTGAAAGAGTATTTTTGCCACATACTTAGACGTTTTATTGCAATATTACAAATTATCCCGCCATTTTGAAGTAAGTTCGAAGAAAACCGCGAGTTGAAGTCGATTCTCCATACATGCAAAATTACGTGATATTCTTACCGCGAATCTCTGTATTTGCAACTTTTATAATAAAACCGGTCTATTTTCTGTAAAAAGATTATTTTTTACCGAGAAAATAGTAATTTTGTTGACGCCGTTATGTCACTAGGCTGCATACATGGGTAGCCGTATAATACAGAATCGGGCAACATGAGTATATTGCAGAGACCAGCCAGTATTACACACATCGATGATAAATATAAAGGAAATATCTATACTTTTGTAATTGTTGGATAAAATCAATGAATAATTATCAACGGGTATATGATATGATGCCCAATCAACAGAAATACATCAAATTGAAGATTTTGATATGACATATATTCTATCGTCAATTCATTGTAAATGTGGCTAATAAGACGAGTAACAGTTGTATGAATTAATTTACAATTAAAGTGATTCAGGCCTATAAACAGCTGATGAATAATAGTGTTCATAATATTAGTCCGACATATGCGAGTACCATGAGTGTACATAAGCGGAGAACACTCGCTGCACGAATCTGTATAACTGTATTGTGTTTATACAACGTTGGACGATTCTATGGAAAAGGTGAGCATTTACCAGGTAAGTCTACCACAAATAAAAATACGATAAATCTTGTATTGATTACACCGGTTTCTAAATCAAAGTCACGATAATTAAAATGGCAAAATGAATAAGAAACACAGATCTTAATTTTCGAACACAGTGTGGTGTTTGGCCAGTTTTACACATTGAGGCATTCAGCTGGTTCGAGTGGTGGGTTTGAAACAGCTTTTTACATCATGAGTAATATGATATTATATCCTGTTGCAAATGAACGAATAACAGCAAAGCTTTTTTCCGTCACATTTGCAATTATTTTTTTCTGAGAGTAATTATAACACTTATCAAGACACCCGATAAACCAAGGTCATGACAGATATTTCGTAATATTTATTCGATAAATGAAGAATATTAGTTTTTTATTCAACCTACATATAGAGTATTCTGTGGAATCGTCAGACATTATGTCAGTTCCGCCTTATACTGCCAATATGTGCATTATGTCAGACCCGTCTATTATTATCGATATGTACATTATGTCAGACCCGCCTATTACTGTCGATATGACATATATTTCAGTCCCGACTATTACTGTCGATATGTACATTATGTCAGTCCCGACTATTACTGTCGATATGTACATTATGTCAGTCCCGACTATTACTGTCGATATGTACATTATGTCAGTCCCGACTATTATTGTCGATATGTACATTATGTCAGTCCCGACTATTATTGTCGATATGTACATTATGTCAGTCCCGTCTATTACTGTCGATATGTACATTATGTCAGTCCCGTCTATTACTGTCGATATGTACATTATGTCAGTCCCGTCTATTACTGTCGATATGTACATTATGTCAGTCCCGTCTATTACTGTCGATATGTACATTATGTCAGTCCCGACTATTACTGTCGATATGTACATTATGTCAGTCCCGTCTATTACTGTCGATATGTACATTATGTCAGTCCCGACTATTACTGTCGATATGTACATTATGTCAGTCCCGACTATTACTGTCGATATGTACATTATGTCAGTCCCGTCTATTACTGTCGATATGTACATTATGTCAGTCCCGTCTATTACTGTCGATATGTACATTATGTCAGTCCCGTCTATTACTGTCGATATGTACATTATGTCAGTCCCGTCTATTACTGTCGATATGTACACTATGTCAGACCCGTCTATTATTATCGATATGTACAGTATGTCAGTCCCGTCTATTATTGTCGATATGTACATTATATATCAGTCCCGTCTATTACTGTCGATATGTACATTATGTCAGTCCCGTCTATTACTGTCGATATGTACATTATGTCAGTCCCGTCTATTACTGTCGATATGTACATTATGTCAGTCCCGTCTATTATTGTCGATATGTACATTATGTCAGTCCCGTCTATTACTGTCGATATGTACATTATGTCAGTCCCGTCTATTACTGTCGATATGTACATTATGTCAGTCCCGTCTATTACTGTCGATATGTACATTATGTCAGTCCCGTCTATTACTGTCGATATGTACATTATGTCAGTCCCGTCTATTACTGTCGATATGTACATTATGTCAGTCCCGTCTATTACTGTCGATATGTACATTATGTCAGTCCCGTCTATTACTGTCGATATGTACATTATGTCAGTCCCGTCTATTACTGTCGATATGTACATTATGTCAGTCCCGTCTATTACTGTCGATATGTACATTATGTCAGTCCCGTCTATTACTGTCGATATGTACATTATGTCAGTCCCGTCTATTACTGTCGATATGTACATTATGTCAGTCCCGTCTATTACTGTCGATATGTACATTATGTCAGTCCCGTCTATTACTGTCGATATGTACATTATGTCAGTCCCGTCTATTACTGTCGATATGTACATTATGTCAGTCCCGTCTATTACTGTCGATATGTACATTATGTCAGTCCCGTCTATTACTGTCGATATGTACATTATGTCAGTCCCGTCTATTACTGTCGATATGTACATTATGTCAGTCCCGTCTATTACTGTCGATATGTACATTATGTCAGTCCCGTCTATTACTGTCGATATGTACATTATGTCAGTCCCGTCTATTACTGTCGATATGTACATTATGTCAGTCCCGTCTATTATTGTCGATATGTACATTATGTCAGTCCCGTCTATTACTGTCGATATGTACAATTATGTCAGTCCCGTCTATTACTGTCGATATGTACATTATGTCAGTCCCGTCTATTACTGTCGATATGTACATTATGTCAGTCCCGTCTATTACTGTCGATATGTACATTATGTCAGTCCCGTCTATTACTGTCGATATGTACATTATGTCAGTCCCGTCTATTACTGTCGATATGTACATTATGTCAGTCCCGTCTATTACTGTCGATATGTACATTATGTCAGTCCCGTCTATTACTGTCGATATGTACATTATGTCAGTCCCGTCTATTATGTCGATATGTACATTATGTCAGTCCCGTCTATTACTGTCGATATGTACATTATGTCAGTCCCGTCTATTACTGTCGATATGTACATATTATGTCAGTCCCGTATTACTGTCGATATGTACATTATGTCAGTCCCGTCTATTACTGTCGATATGTACATTATGTCAGTCCGTCTATTACTGTCGATATGTACATTATGTCAGTCCCGTCTATATTGATACATGTCGATATGTACATTATGTCAGTCCCGACTATTACTGTCGATATGTACATTATGTCAGTCCCGTCTATTACTGTCGATATGTACATTATGTCAGTCCCGTCTATTACTGTCGATATGTACATTATGTCAGTCCCGTCTATTACTGTCGATATGTACATTATGTCAGTCCCGTCTATTACTGTCGATATGTACATTATGTCAGTCCCGTCTATTACTGTCGATATGTACATTATGTCAGTCCCGTCTATTACTGTCGATATGTACATTATGTCAGTCCCGTCTATTACTGTCGATATGTACATTATGTCAGTCCCGTCTATTACTGTCGATATGTACATTATGTCAGTCCCGACTATTACTGTCGATATGTACATTATGTCAGTCCCGTCTATTACTGTCGATATGTACATTATGTCAGTCCCGTCTATTACTGTCGATATGTACATTATGTCAGTCCCGTCTATTACTGTCGATATGTACATTATGTCAGTCCCGTCTATTACTGTCGATATGTACATTATGTCAGTCCCGACTATTACTGTCGATATGTACATTATGTCAGTCCCGTCTATTACTGTCGATATGTACATTATGTCAGTCCCCGACTATTACTGTCGATATGTACATTATGTCAGTCCCGTCTATTACTGTCGATATGTACATTATGTCAGTCCCGTCTATTACTGTCGATATGTACATTATGTCAGTCCCGTCTATTACTGTCGATATGTACATTATGTCAGTCCCGTCTATTACTGTCGATATGTACATTATGTCAGTCCCGTCTATTACTGTCGATATGTACATTATGTCAGTCCCGTCTATTACTGTCGATATGTACATTATGTCAGTCCCGTCTATTACTGTCGATATGTACATTATGTCAGTCCCGTCTATTACTGTCGATATGTACATTATGTCAGTCCCGTCTATTACTGTCGATATGTACATTATGTCAGTCCCGTCTATTACTGTCGATATGTACATTATGTCAGTCCCGTCTATTACTGTCGATATGTACATTATGTCAGTCCCGCTATTACTGTCGATATGTACATTATGTCAGTCCCGTCTATTACTGTCGATATGTACATTATGTCAGTCCCGTCTATTACTGTCGATATGTACATTATGTCAGTCCCGTCTATTACTGTCGATATGTACATTATGTCAGTCCCGTCTATTACTGTCGATATGTACATTATGTCAGTCCCGTCTATTACTGTCGATATGTACATTATGTCAGTCCCGTCTATTACTGTCGATATGTACATTATGTCAGTCCCGTCTATTACTGTCGATATGTACATTATGTCAGTCCCGTCCTATTACTGTCGATATGTACATTATGTCAGTCCCGTCTATTACTGTCGATATGTACATTATGTCAGTCCCGACTATTACTGTCGATATGTACATTATGTCAGTCCCGTCTATTACTGTCGATATGTACATTATGTCAGTCCCGTCTATTACTGTCGATATGTACATTATGTCAGTCCCGTCTATTACTGTCGATATGTACATTATGTCAGTCCCGTCTATTATGTCGATATGTACATTATGTCAGTCCCGTCTATTACTGTCGATATGTACATTATGTCAGTCCCGTCTATTACTGTCGATATGTACATTATGTCAGTCCCGTCTATTACTGTCGATATGTACATTATGTCAGTCCCGTCTATTACTGTCGATATGTACATTATGTCAGTCCCGTCTATTACTGTCGATATGTACATTATGTCAGTCCCGTCTATTACTGTCGATATGTACATTATGTCAGTCCCGTCTATTACTGTCGATATGTACATTATGTCAGTCCCGTCTATTACTGTCGATATGTACATTATGTCAGTCCCGTCTATTACTGTCGATATGTACATTATGTCAGTCCCGTCTATTACTGTCGATATGTACATTATGTCAGTCCCGTCTATTACTGTCGATATGTACATTATGTCAGTCCCGTCTATTACTGTCGATATGTACATTATGTCAGTCCCGTCTATTACTGTCGATATGTACATTATGTCAGTCCCGTCTATTACTGTCGATATGTACATTATGTCAGTCCCGTCTATTACTGTCGATATGTACATTATGTCAGTCCCGTCTATTACTGTCGATATGTACATTATGTCAGTCCCGTCTATTACTGTCGATATGTACATTATGTCAGTCCCGTCTATTACTGTCGATATGTACATTATGTCAGTCCCGTCTATTACTGTCGATATGTACATTATGTCAGTCCCGTCTATTACTGTCGATATGTACATTTATGTCAGTCCCGTTATTACTGTCGATATGTACATTATGTCAGTCCCGTCTATTACTGTCGATATGTACATTATGTCAGTCCCGTCTATTACTGTCGATATGTACATTATGTCAGTCCCGTCTATTACTGTCGATATGTACATTATGTCAGTCCCGCCTATTACTGTCGATATGTACATTATGTCAGTCCCGTCTATTATTGTCGATATGTACATTATGTCAGTCCCGTCTATTACTGTCGATATGTACATTATGTCAGTCCCGTCTATTACTGTCGATATGTACATTATGTCAGTCCCGTCTATTACTGTCGATATGTACATTATGTCAGTCCCGTCTATTACTGTCGATATGTACATTATGTCAGTCCCGTCTATTACTGTCGATATGTACATTATGTCAGTCCCGTCTATTACTGTCGATATGTACATTATGTCAGTCCCGTCTATTACTGTCGATATGTACATTATGTCAGTCCCGTCTATTACTGTCGATATGTACATTATGTCAGTCCCGTCTATTACTGTCGATATGTACATTATGTCAGTCCCGTCTATTACTGTCGATATGTACATTATGTCAGTCCCGTCTATTACTGTCGATATGTACATTATGTCAGTCCCGTCTATTACTGTCGATATGTACATTATGTCAGTCCCGTCTATTACTGTCGATATGTACATTATGTCAGTCCCGTCTATTACTGTCGATATGTACATTATGTCAGTCCCGTCTATTACTGTCGATATGTACATTATGTCAGTCCCGTCTATTACTGTCGATATGTACATTATGTCAGTCCCGTCTATTACTGTCGATATGTACATTATGTCAGTCCCGTCTATTACTGTCGATATGTACATTATGTCAGTCCCGTCTATTACTGTCGATATGTACATTATGTCAGTCCCGTCTATTACTGTCGATATGTACATTATGTCAGTCCCGTCTATTACTGTCGATATGTACATTATGTCAGTCCCGTCTATTACTGTCGATATGTACATTATGTCAGTCCCGTCTATTACTGTCGATATGTACATTATGTCAGTCCCGTCTATTACTGTCGATATGTACATTATGTCAGTCCCGTCTATTACTGTCGATATGTACATTATGTCAGTCCCGTCTATTACTGTCGATATGTACATTATGTCAGTCCCGTCTATTACTGTCGATATGTACATTATGTCAGTCCCGTCTATTACTGTCGATATGTACATTATGTCAGTCCCGTCTATTACTGTCGATATGTACATTATGTCAGTCCCGTCTATTACTGTCGATATGTACATTATGTCAGTCCCGTCTATTACTGTCGATATGTACATTATGTCAGTCCCGTCTATTACTGTCGATATGTACATTATGTCAGTCCCGCCTATTACTGTCGATATGTACATTATGTCAGTCCCGTCTATTACTGTCGATATGTACATTATGTCAGTCCCGTCTATTACTGTCGATATGTACATTATGTCAGTCCCGTCTATTACTGTCGATATGTACATTATGTCAGTCCCGTCTATTACTGTCGATATGTACATTATGTCAGTCCCGACTATTACTGTCGATATGTACATTATGTCAGTCCCGTCTATTACTGTCGATATGTACATTATGTCAGTCCCGTCTATTACCTGTCGATATGTACATTATGTCAGTCCCGTCTATTACTGTCGATATGTACATTATGTCAGTCCCGACTATTACTGTCGATATGTACATTATGTCAGTCCCGTCTATTACTGTCGATATGTACATTATGTCAGTCCCGTCTATTACTGTCGATATGTACATTATGTCAGTCCCGACTATTACTGTCGATATGTACATTATGTCAGTCCCGTCTATTACTGTCGATATGTACATTATATCAGTCCCGTCTATTACTGTCGATATGTACATTATGTCAGTCCCGTCTATTACTGTCGATATGTACATTATGTCAGTCCCGTCTATTACTGTCGATATGTACATTATGTCAGTCCCGTCTATTACTGTCGATATGTACATTATGTCAGTCCCGTCTATTACTGTCGATATGTACATTATGTCAGTCCCGTCTATTACTGTCGATATGTACATTATGTCAGTCCCGACTATTACTGTCGATATGTACATTATGTCAGTCCCGTCTATTACTGTCGATATGTACATTATGTCAGTCCCGTCTATTACTGTCGATATGTACATTATGTCAGTCCCGTCTATTACTGTCGATATGTACATTATGTCAGTCCCGTCTATTACTGTCGATATGTACATTATGTCAGTCCCGTCTATTACTGTCGATATGTACATAATGTCAGTCCCGTCTATTACTGTCGATATGTACATTATGTCAGTCCCGTCTATTACTGTCGATATGTACATTATGTCAGTCCCGTCTATTACTGTCGATATGTACATTATGTCAGTCCCGACTATTACTGTCGATATGTACATTATGTCAGTCCCGTCTATTACTGTCGATATGTACATTATGTCAGTCCCGTCTATTACTGTCGATATGTACATTATGTCAGTCCCGTCTATTACTGTCGATATGTACATTATGTCAGTCCCGTCTATTACTGTCGATATGTACATTATGTCAGTCCCGTCTATTACTGTCGATATGTACATTATGTCAGTCCCGTCTATTACTGTCGATATGTACATTATGTCAGTCCCGTCTATTACTGTCGATATGTACATTATGTCAGTCCCGTCTATTACTGTCGATATGTACATTATGTCAGTCCCGTCTATTACTGTCGATATGTACATTATGTCAGTCCCGTCTATTACTGTCGATATGTACATTATGTCAGTCCCGTCTATTATTGTCGATATGTACATTATGTCAGTCCCGTCTATTACTGTCGATATGTACATTATGTCAGTCCCGTCTATTACTGTCGATATGTACATTATGTCAGTCCCGTCTATTACTGTCGATATGTACATTATGTCAGTCCCGTCTATTACTGTCGATATGTACATTATGTCAGTCCCGTCTATTACTGTCGATATGTACATTATGTCAGTCCCGTCTATTACTGTCGATATGTACATTATGTCAGTCCCGTCTATTACTGTCGATATGTACATTATGTCAGTCCCGTCTATTACTGTCGATATGTACATTATGTCAGTCCCGTCTATTACTGTCGATATGTACATTATGTCAGTCCCGTCTATTACTGTCGATATGTACATTATGTCAGTCCCGTCTATTACTGTCGATATGTACATTATGTCAGTCCCGTCTATTACTGTCGATATGTACATTATGTCAGTCCCGCTATTACTGTCGATATGTACATTATGTCAGTCCCGTCTATTACTGTCGATATGTACATTATGTCAGTCCCGTCTATTACTGTCGATATGTACATTATGTCAGTCCCGACTATTACTGTCGATATGTACATTATGTCAGTCCCGTCTATTACTGTCGATATGTACATTATGTCAGTCCCGTCTATTACTGTCGATATGTACATTATGTCAGTCCCGTCTATTACTGTCGATATGTACATTATGTCAGTCCCGTCTATTACTGTCGATATGTACATTATGTCAGTCCCGTCTATTACTGTCGATATGTACATTATGTCAGTCCCGTCTATTACTGTCGATATGTACATTATGTCAGTCCCGTCTATTACTGTCGATATGTACATTATGTCAGTCCCGTCTATTACTGTCGATATGTACATTATGTCAGTCCCGACTATTACTGTCGATATGTACATTATGTCAGTCCCGTCTATTACTGTCGATATGTACATTATGTCAGTCCCGTCTATTACTGTCGATATGTACATTATGTCAGTCCCGTCTATTACTGTCGATATGTACATTATGTCAGTCCCGTCTATTATTGTCGATATGTACATTATGTCAGTCCCGTCTATTACTGTCGATATGTACATTATGTCAGTCCCGTCTATTACTGTCGATATGTACATTATGTCAGTCCCGTCTATTACTGTCGATATGTACATTATGTCAGTCCCGACTATTACTGTCGATATGTACATTATGTCAGTCCCGTCTATTACTGTCGATATGTACATTATGTCAGTCCCGTCTATTACTGTCGATATGTACATTATGTCAGTCCCGTCTATTACTGTCGATATGTACATTATGTCAGTCCCGACTATTACTGTCGATATGTACATTATGTCAGTCCCGTCTATTACTGTCGATATGTACATTATGTCAGTCCCGTCTATTACTGTCGATATGTACATTATGTCAGTCCCGTCTATTACTGTCGATATGTACATTATGTCAGTCCCGTCTATTACTGTCGATATGTACATTATGTCAGTCCCGTCTATTACTGTCGATATGTACATTATGTCAGTCCCGTCTATTACTGTCGATATGTACATTATGTCAGTCCCGTCTATTACTGTCGATATGTACATTATGTCAGTCCCGTCTATTACTGTCGATATGTACATTATGTCAGTCCCGTCTATTACTGTCGATATGTACATTATGTCAGTCCCGTCTATTACTGTCGATATGTACATTATGTCAGTCCCGTCTATTACTGTCGATATGTACATTATGTCAGTCCCGTCTATTACTGTCGATATGTACATTATGTCAGTCCCGTCTATTACTGTCGATATGTACATTATGTCAGTCCCGTCTATTACTGTCGATATGTACATTATGTCAGTCCCGTCTATTACTGTCGATATGTACTTTATGTCAGTCCCGTCTATTACTGTCGATATGTACATTATGTCAGTCCCGTCTATTACTGTCGATATGTACATTATGTCAGTCCCGTCTATTACTGTCGATATGTACATTATGTCAGTCCCCGACTATTACTGTCGATATGTACATTATGTCAGTCCCGTCTATTACTGTCGATATGTACATTATGTCAGTCCCGTCTATTACTGTCGATATGTACATTATGTCAGTCCCGTCTATTACTGTCGATATGTACATTATGTCAGTCCCGTCTATTACTGTCGATATGTACATTATGTCAGTCCCGTCTATTACTGTCGATATGTACATTATGTCAGTCCCGTCTATTACTGTCGATATGTACATTATGTCAGTCCCGTCTATTACTGTCGATATGTACATTATGTCAGTCCCGTCTATTACTGTCGATATGTACATTATGTCAGTCCCGTCTATTACTGTCGATATGTACATTATGTCAGTCCCGTCTATTACTGTCGATATGTACATTATGTCAGTCCCGTCTATTACTGTCGATATGTACATTATGTCAGTCCCGTCTATTACTGTCGATATGTACATTATGTCAGTCCCGTCTATTACTGTCGATATGTACATTATGTCAGTCCCGTCTATTACTGTCGATATGTACATTATGTCAGTCCCGTCTATTACTGTCGATATGTACATTATATCAGTCCCGTCTATTACTGTCGATATGTACATTATGTCAGTCCCGTCTATTACTGTCGATATGTACATTATGTCAGTCCCGTCTATTACTGTCGATATGTACATTATGTCAGTCCCGCATATTACTATGTACCGCATTACTGTCGATATGTACATTATGTCAGTCCCGTCTATTACTGTCGATATGTACATTATGTCAGTCCCGCTATTACTGTCGATATGTACATTATGTCAGTCCCGTCTATTACTGTCGATATGTACATTATGTCAGTCCCGTCTATTACTGTCGATATGTACATTATGTCAGTCCCGTCTATTACTGTCGATATGTACATTATGTCAGTCCCGTCTATTATTGTCGATATGTACATTATGTCAGTCCCGTCTATTACTGTCGATATGTACATTATGTCAGTCCCGTCTATTACTGTCGATATGTACATTATGTCAGTCCCGTCTATTACTGTCGATATGTACATTATGTCAGTCCCGTCTATTACTGTCGATATGTACATTATGTCAGTCCCGTCTATTACTGTCGATATGTACATTATGTCAGTCCCGTCTATTACTGTCGATATGTACATTATGTCAGTCCCGACTATTACTGTCGATATGTACATTATGTCAGTCCCGTCTATTACTGTCGATATGTACATTATGTCAGTCCCGTCTATTACTGTCGATATGTACATTATGTCAGTCCCGTCTATTACTGTCGATATGTACATTATGTCAGTCCCGTCTATTACTGTCGATATGTACATTATGTCAGTCCCGTCTATTACTGTCGATATGTACATTATGTCAGTCCCGCTATTACTGTCGATATGTACATTATGTCAGTCCCGCTATTATGTCGATATGTACATTATGTCAGTCGATATCGATATGTACATTATGTCAGTCCCGCTATTACTGTCGATATGTACATTATGTCAGTCCCGTCTATTACTGTCGATATGTACATTATGTCAGTCCCGTCTATTACTGTCGATATGTACATTATGTCAGTCCCGTCTATTACTGTCGATATGTACATTATGTCAGTCCCGTCTATTACTGTCGATATGTACATTATGTCAGTCCCGACTATTACTGTCGATATGTACATTATGTCAGTCCCGACTATTACTGTCGATATGTACATTATGTCAGTCCCGTCTATTACTGTCGATATGTACATTATGTCAGTCCCGTCTATTACTGTCGATATGTACATTATGTCAGTCCCGTCTATTACTGTCGATATGTACATTATGTCAGTCCCGTCTATTACTGTCGATATGTACATTATGTCAGTCCCGTCTATTACTGTCGATATGTACATTATGTCAGTCCCGTCTATTATTGTCGATATGTACATTATGTCAGTCCCGTCTATTACTGTCGATATGTACATTATGTCAGTCCCGTCTATTACTGTCGATATGTACATTATGTCAGTCCCGTCTATTACTGTCGATATGTACATTATGTCAGTCCCGTCACTATTACTGTCGATATGTACATTATGTCAGTCCCGTCTATTACTGTCGATATGTACATTATGTCAGTCCCGTCTATTACTGTCGATATGTACATTATGTCAGTCCCGTCTATTACTGTCGATATGTACATTATGTCAGTCCCGTCTATTACTGTCGATATGTACATTATGTCAGTCCCGTCTATTACTGTCGATATGTACATTATGTCAGTCCCGTCTATTACTGTCGATATGTACATTATGTCAGTCCCGTCTATTACTGTCGATATGTACATTATGTCAGTCCCGTCTATTACTGTCGATATGTACATTATGTCAGTCCCGTCTATTACTGTCGATATGTACATTATGTCAGTCCCGTCTATTACTGTCGATATGTACATTATGTCAGTCCCGTCTATTACTGTCGATATGTACATTATGTCAGTCCCGTCTATTACTGTCGATATGTACATTATGTCAGTCCCGTCTATTACTGTCGATATGTACATTATGTCAGTCCCGTCTATTACTGTCGATATGTACATTATGTCAGTCCCGTCTATTACTGTCGATATGTACATTATGTCAGTCCCGTCTATTACTGTCGATATGTACATTATGTCAGTCCCGTCTATTACTGTCGATATGTACATTATGTCAGTCCCGTCTATTACTGTCGATATGTACATTATGTCAGTCCCGTCTATTACTGTCGATATGTACATTATGTCAGTCCCGTCTATTACTGTCGATATGTACATTATGTCAGTCCCGTCTATTACTGTCGATATGTACATTATGTCAGTCCCGTCTATTACTGTCGATATGTACATTATGTCAGTCCCGTCTATTACTGTCGATATGTACATTATGTCAGTCCCGTCTATTACTGTCGATATGTACATTATGTCAGTCCCGTCTATTACTGTCGATATGTACATTATGTCAGTCCCGTCTATTACTGTCGATATGTACATTATGTCAGTCCCGTCTATTACTGTCGATATGTACATTATGTCAGTCCCGACTATTACTGTCGATATGTACATTATGTCAGTCCCGTCTATTACTGTCGATATGTACATTATGTCAGTCCCGTCTATTACTGTCGATATGTACATTATGTCAGTCCCGTCTATTACTGTCGATATGTACATTATGTCAGTCCCGTCTATTACTGTCGATATGTACATATGTATGTCAGTCCCGTCTAATTCAACAACGTCATCTAGAACTGATCAAAATTCAGAAAAAGGCGTTGTCATTTCTCGTGATCCCTATTCACGATTGTACTCAGCCTTTATGGACAAATTCTTCCTCTTTCTTTTTCCGACCCTTGCAAAACACCTTTGAATGCTCACTGGAAATGTACCATATATGACCTGAGCTGTGGCATACGGATATAACTTTACCTTTGAAGATTTTTTGAACATGGTAACGAAGCAATATAAGCATGCAGGATTCTGCAATCCACACTGGTGTCCAATTCACGTATTGTGTAGAGTTTGTGACGTTGGGTACCATTACGTGATAAAACAGGAGACGTTGACCAGGGATACCGAACACATTGTCAATCAGATGGACATCAGTGACGATACCAAACAGTTACTATCACAAATGTTCCATGGGCCTGCCACTGACGAGACAGTTATTGGTTTGATAGACGATATATGGAATTCTAGTAGCAATTGTAACAGGCAGATTTTCTGTAAAAACACCTTAGCCAAATTCATTAAAATGTGGGAGGCTTTCAAAATTCTAGGCTACATCAGAACAAACGTAAAATTTCCGTTATCAGTTTTCAAGGAAACAAAGGAAACAAATCGTTTTAAGTTACAAGGAATCACCGAGGCTGTTCTAACTGCAATGAAGATCAACCCTTTGTCCAGCACAGAACGAAAGGCACAGCGCAAACACGCTTTAGTAGAAGCGTATAAAGGCATATCAAAACGTCTTATCTTTAAGATTCAGAAAATATATAAAATGGATTTGGATACGATATCAATCCACCAAGGTAAACTTTGTAATGTGATATTATTTGTTTGAGAAAAAGTACAAAAAAAAATTGTGATTATTAAAAAAAACCTGTAAGAAACAAATCAAATGTGCAAATCAAGATTGTACCTCTAGTCAAGTTAAACAAATTTATAAATGGTTGTGTAATGTATGTCTCATGACTAACCCTTTATGTTGATGTTGGCAGGGAGTTTGCTAATCTCATTTTCATTTTGGCCTTGTTAGGTCATCTGACCTGAACGGTTCAGGATGACTTATAACGATTGTGTTTCGTGTGTCGGCGACCGTCGTAGGCAAACGTTTCACTTTTTGAACTTCTCATGTTCTGCGATTAAGCTGACACCTGAAGTTGATCCTGACATGACTTTCGACCAAGTGTGGCTATTTTGTAAGTCGATCCGAAATCTAAGATGGCTACCATGACACCATATCTAACCCATTTCCTATTATTATATGACAGTTAAGGCTCTTGATCATAAACAACCAACAAGAAAAAACAACTTTTCTCCCTTCTACTTATTTTGTATACGAGTTGTCTCCCCTGACATATGCTGTGCTGTACTAATATGACTGAGATGTACGAGAGTGTAAATATGTTTGGATTGGTATAGATGTTTTATTTTGATGTAATATGTTAAAGTTGTATGTGTCGTACTTTTCATATTCACGAATAAGCTTTTGATATATTGTTTACCACCAAAAGTTAGCAACATTTTGAAAATTACAATACTGTTAATGCATAATTTTTATTGTAACTAAGTATTATAAGGCATTATAAATGTTTGTCTGTCCATTTGAATTATTTTCACAGTTTAGTTAATTGAATCTGGTGGTTTTCAATAGATTACTGAAGAAAAACTGACATGTCCAAATTTTCGCCCAGTTACGGCGCGTACAAATTTAAGGCATAAAAATGTTCATCTGTCTTGCATAAAAGTGCACTAATTATTTCATAATCTTCCCGTGTCCGTCTGTCGAATTTACGAAATGGTATTGTCTTCTACTCTTTCTTTGTCTCTGATTATTGTTATAATTCTCCTAGTATCCGTATGCTGGTAGTATCACTGGTATGGTATGTTTGAATATATAATGTGAATGGAAGAATACACTTTACATATAATGTATTTTTGTAATTAGTCATGATGGAAGATCAATATTTTTCAGAATATAGTATATATGTTAAAGGCCCACTACCTTTCCGAAACGGCTTTTAATTTTCAAATTGGGAATGTAAAACTAGATCGGTAATTTTGTAGAGTCGCAAAAGTTATTAACTTACCGTCAATACTACATGTATCACCACCTTCTGAACAATTTGATTAAAATAAATTTAAATGTTAATTTTCATAACGCGGGTCGTCTTATGTTTCCCGCCGTCGTCCTAAATACCGCGCGGTAGTTGACTATCATTGCGTCAGACGGCAAAACAGCGAAATTACTCTCCACTGTTATCATATAGTACGCAGGAAATCTTGCACATGTTTGGTGTTGTAATCTCATCTTAGGCCATCGGTATATATTTTCTGATGTTTTTAATGTTTTTAAGAAACCTTCATATTTTGCTCTGGAAAGGTAGTGGGCCTTTAATGAATACCGTTCTGTACATATTTATAATAAGTGAACTGTTTTGTGATTTTGTTTTTATTTATTTAAATGGAAAAAAAGGCTCTTGGGTCTCTTTGCTATAATCTATATTCATTTTTGGCCAGGGCACAGACCCTCATCCTTCCTTACATGATCGAACGATTAACTTTAAGCCAAACGGGAGTCTGTCTTGATAATGTAGTATGGTTAGAATCCTGGCCTGGCTGTCAGCTATAGGATTCTACCTTCTGTAAAAATGATGATCGATCATGAAATTTCAGTCGATTTCCAACACTACCAACTGTCTCCATTGAATGGTCCTAAAAGGCGAATTAAGTCGATCAGTACCTTATCTCTCCGCGTTCTAGATGACTCTTCCTATGGACGAAGCCTTTGTTGAGGGCCCGCCGATGTGAGGAAGTCCGAGTCACTAGAGCCTATACACTCGTAGTTTGCTGGTAACCCGTTTTCAGAAATGTATGATGTAACTGTGCTGTTCCGTGTATTTGGCCGTATGGTATACTACCCAAGTAGATAAAATAGGCAAGAGTCTATAACATGGAGACAACACATACCGTAGTCTCCAAAAACTCGCCAAACGCACCACATGGAATACCGAGGTGACTGCCCTGTTATTATGACGTTACACATGGCCAACCATTGAACAAACGATCATGAATGATAGCCACTATTTCTTAATTAGAATAAATGTATGTGGTACTTATCATTAACTGTAATTGTTCATGGCTTACAATCTTCGTTTATGACTTGGTTCTGGCAACAATTATTTTTTCTTACAAAGGAATCACTTGACGATCTTCAATGGAAATAAGTAATGAAACAATGAAATGGGTCGGTTGATTAAGATCAGACAAAATCACTTGAATATCAGAAAATCCTGACCACCAGATGCTCCACCACTGACAAATAGTAGTTTTCTCAATAAAAAACAGTAGCAATTAGTACTTTTCTTCAGTTACATAAGCTACTTTACCACCGTATAACCACCATTCAAAAGTTTGAGCATCTCATTTTATTTCAAGATAAAAATATTATAAATAGTTAATTGCGTCCCGATAAAGAACGCATGGCACTATGTCCTATAAGGAATGAAGTATTGGTTGCGCATGCATCGACAGCAAAATTAATTATTCCATATTATTTTTGTATCAATAAGACATATTTTGTATACATGATTAAACACCAATTATTGTTCAAATGAGGAGCATCGTTTATGATCTGTCAGCGGCGGAGCATCTTTAAATAATCCAATAGTAAGGTGTAACCGCTGTCATTAGGAAAAAAACCACTTATTTGTATGTTTAGAACGATTACTGAGAAGTTTGGGTTCCGATATCAGGTTAGTAGAGTTTACCAATAAAATTACAATGACGGTATTTCTTCCTTAAAATATTACATGTTAAAGAGTGGATGGGTTGTTTCCCTTCACTTTCTCAATGCTTACTGTGTAGACGGATTCTTAAAGAGACAATTCACTCAGGCAAATTCTTTTACATAACCAATAAGCAAAATATAGCATAAATGTATTGTTTTACATTTCTTATGAAACATATAACGTAAAACATTGACAAATTCCACGACATTGTTAAGTATTTTAATTAATATCGTTGAAATATCAAATCGTTGATCAATACGATTAAGCAGCTACATTATTAACTCTGTACCCATACCCGAGCCAAAGTCACGCACGTTAAACAAATGAACTACATAACCACTGAGAAGGTGATAAAATGATTTTAGGCAAGACAATTCACCTAATAAGTTAAACACACTACTCTCAGAGCGATTTGAGCAGTTCTTGCCAAAGGTTGCATTACTTTACGAGCAAGGGACAGGGTTCGGCATACAAGAAGTTCGACCACAGTGTGTAATGGCGGACAGCGAGCAAGTTTGAATATTTCACACACATGTCACCACCATAGGCGTTTCAGGCATATCACAGTAAAACTGACTGATCTTATTTCCATTAGAACTTGTTTTATCTGATATGTATACAAATTTTAATGTTCTCTTAAACTGTGTAGTCTGATTCGTAATATCCAGTGAATTTCTTTTTTTTATGTTTCCGACTTCTTTCCAAATGATTGATGTGTACCGTAATGTATACCCGTCTGCCAACTGGGCCTCGCATATTCATGAATTATTGCATATCCATGAATTATTGCATGCAATTATGTAGAAGTCAGACCGACAATATACCGAAAAACGGTTCTGAGAATTTATAAGAGTTACGTACCCTGCGCCGACTTTATAAATGCAAGAGTATGATATAATTAATGCCCTGCAGGTAGGACGTTAGAATTGTATGTGCTGTCCTTATTGCATAATATCGTAAAAGGCGATTAACTTTAGAATATTACATGTATGTTTTCTCTTCTTCATGATGTCTCCCTTGACACCGGTACATTAAGAGCAACAAGTAGCCAATCGATGCTCAAGGTTTATTTTAGTAAGCCGATCAAAGCGAACAGGTTATTTATAATCTGGTTGGATCCCAACAATCGACCGATTATAAATGCTACCATCCTAAAGCTACCATCAAATGCTACCATCCTGAGATGAATGTTACCTGGTCTGGGATGGGGATGATAGCAATGAAGAGCTATAACGACTCCCTCATCTAGAGATGTACATATGTGTCTTATTGGATACCGGTATCTCCCTGCGATATACTTGATCTTCCGTCCACGTGAGATAAATGGAACTATGTTTATTTTATAGTGATATCTCACTGACAAATACAGCTGGCTAACCAATTTATAAAACGATTGGTCAGTTGGGCTTGCGGTTTAATAAATGCTGCGGTAATTTGAAGAGGACGTCCTTCATGTCTGCAATGTGCTGTGTGAGAGGTATATAATGTTATATATAACAACTACTACAATTGTTGATCTCATATTTTATTATTAAAATAAACACATTATAGTGTTATGTCTCGGATGTGCGTAATACGATGCAGACTTGTTACGTTCACATAAAATACACAAGGCACTGAACATTATTTACCAATAAGGTAATCCAATTTAATGCTTATATATACTCAAAAGCCTTATACATTCACGTTTAAAGGAATCGAAAAAGGAGCAAAATAAAAACAAAATACATTTTGTAATATACGGATTTCTTCGTAAGAAAAAATGTTTGTAAAATATACATATACAATATCAAATGGATATTTATCCAAAGCTCGCGACCTGCGCGGAAGCTCAATATGCCAGCACATTGAACTCACGTTGTAAACGACAGGGTCTGATATATTGCAACGTAAAGAAAATATAAATATTGGTTAAAACAGGTATTCCCTACCTCAAAGACGTATTTTTGAGCAAGTGTAAGAACTATACATTGTTAGGAGAAATGTACATAGCTAGCACAATAGGTTTGGTAAGACATGTCGTACTGTTTATCTTATTCAAAACAATATTCATGACTTATGTATGCCTTTGATTCATTTGCATCCCAATTCTCTATTCTCTATTTAATACACTCTGTTTTCTATTTTATCTCTCACGCATTATCGTTCTTACTATAGAACATGTACATCTTCCTTGTAAAATGCTCTCTTTCTTAAGTCAATGAGCAATCACTTTTTCCTTTAGTTGTACAGAACTGATATTAATGAACATACAAATTGTTTAGATTTTCACCAAATGCACTAATATGGCGAGTACCTCTGGGCAGGCCTTAGATGGGGTCTGCATAACTCGATTCGGCGTGGATGACACTGATTGATCGGAGTCTGCACACGACCCGATACATAAGCAATATCATAGCCAGTAGTCGACGACTGACCCGAACCGCTAGATGTCTTTGTTATATATGTATTAGAGGACGTCATGTTGTTTTGAGCAAATTCACAGGATGTAAAAAGCTTCTCATCCCTCTGACTAAGTGATAAGCTGTGATTCCTGCCGGCAAAACGACAGCTGCTGAACGAAGGTTTGATGTCAAATTCGTAACAAGTCGTTGGAATTTGGTCGCTTCTTGATGAGTCAATTGGAAAGTTCTGCTGATAATGAAAGTTTGGTACTGACTCTGCGCTCAGGACATTTTTGGTACTTTGAATGTTCTGCTTGCTGGCAATCGCATCTCTGGTTGATGAGGCAACACTTGGGCAGATGTTGGTTGGGAACATGTGCGCACTACTCGGCTGGTGAAACTGGACAGGGATACTGCAATTGTACAAAGAATTCCCTAAGTGTCCCACCAGCGTACCGGAGGAAACTGAGGAACTCTGCATGGACCGGATAATTGCATCAAAGTTAAATCTGTACGTGTGTCTTTTCCCCGCCACCTTCGTCAATATCATCTTGTCGTAGTAATACCGAAGCGCCCTACTCATGTTGTCATAGTTCATGGTGACCTTGTTTTTGCGTTGACCCCATTTCTTTGCAACTGCTTCTGGATCAACCATTCGGAATTCTCCACTTGTTCCATTCGGCTCCCATTTGATACACTCTTCGTGGCCGCTTTCAGTCAGAATTTCCAGCAGAAACTGCCACAGTTTTATCTGTCCTCCTCCTTTAAATAAAATACATTAATAATTACGTTAGGAAAATTGTAGGTGTTAAAACGACAAAATATTTTAGGAATTTCCTAAATTCAAATATATAAAGTCGTTTTGAAGTGTAATTTTAACATGAATTCTTTCTTTAGTAATGAGCATGGTAATTTTCATAATTATGTACATTCCCAACTAACATAACCAACCCTCTACATACGCAGCTACCATTCATTTTATTCATAAATTCTATCAACTGGTGTATATGATATTACAAAACGTTAGGTCCAACGAATATACACTTACCGACAAGCAGAGATGTAATTCTTTTCAGGTGATCCGCACGTGACAGCTCTGGTGTTGCTTTGGGAGACATTCGAGACGGAACTGAAAATCCAAATTTCACCATAATATTAGCCTATGCATCTGAAAGTGTTTTGAAATTTACGAGAGAGTATAAACGATTTAAAAACCTGTTAAAAAACTTAATACACTACCGATTAAATCAACTGATTTGAAAGTTTTCTTCAGAATGTTAATCGCTTGACATATATTTCCTTGTGTTAGCATCTATTCTTATACATTTCTGACTATGTTCCTATTATGAAAAAGGGAGTAAGACAAATACATTATAGTGGTATGTTATACACTGTTCTGCCCGATATCTTCAGGCATTTATGTAAGATTCGTTGTTGATTTCTAAAAACCTAAATCATATTGTCACATTGCTCCAAACTACAGCCGATACATCATATATTATTTTGGCAATTCGTTAATGACATATTATAATGTGTTGAAATAACACCGACGAAAACACTACAAATTGATATGTGTGGGCATAATTATATAACGAAGTGTTTATAATATTTATATGGATACGAATTAGACAAAAAGTATAATAATGATAAATTCCCACGAAAACAAGAAATCATTGCGACTCACCATTACTGGTTTGGTCTGGTTCACTTTGCGTGATACAGTCGATTATATCAGACAAGCGGTCGTCATCTCTGCTACCGACCATACTGAGTTCAGAAGCAGACTGGATGTTTCTGGCGAATCCTGTTCGCAACACGTGCTCTTCGTAACTTGGCGGAATCTTTTGGCACATCTTCGGCTCCGGTATGTCTTCTAACAAGGCACATGTCGGTATAAAATCTGTAAGATTTGTAAACGTCTCTGAATCTTCACATTTTCCAGACGCATCACCTAAGTAAATTGACTGAGTGAGTAATTCGTACGATGATACGATATCTTCGATGTCCGTATCTGGGACTGTTTGGTCAGTAGTGTCCAGTAAGGAGATGATGTCCTGGTCCAGGTCTGTCAGGGTACAGTGGTCACTTCCCGAGGACACACAGCTGCCTGGACTAGCTGAATAGATGTCTGGTGATGGAATAAACTGCCGGTCACAGAACATCGTCATTCTGTAAAATAAAGAGCAAATACCCATAGAAAGAAGTAAAGGCTACAATAGCTCCGTCACGATGTGCATGTCGGGTCACCTGGCGCATCTGTAAAATCTGTGATATACTGCATTCAGTTTTCGATAAGATAATTATATCAACGACACTAGGTATTTTTCCAACAATTTCACATACAAAAATATATAGCATATGTAAACCATTTTGAAATAATCAAAAATATTTAAATAAACAATATAATACCTTATGATTGCATGGGTAAGATATTTGATGAAAATAAAATAAATCTTTGTGATTGCAAACGTCTTTAGAAAAAGTAAGTATTCAGCCAGTGCGGTCCGCTGTGTGTTATTTGTAATGAGCGACTATATATGTGACCAAGTACTTATACCCCAGATAGTGTTGTCAACCTTCGTGACGTCATACGGTATCATGTCAACCTAAAAACCTATTTATATCCGGGTTATTGAGCGGGAAATACCGCGTCAAAATTCCCTGTCTACTCCGAGACATGTCTAACTCACAATGTACTATATCTTACAGACGGAAGCTAATTCTATAAGTCTAGCTCTGTACCTCGATCGCCCGCTATCTTCTGCAAACTAAACTGACATGCTATTTACACAATATCACTAAGTATTAGGCCCTTTGCAGATAATTGTTGTTACTTCAGGGTAAATTTTAATAATAGTTTTCATTTTTAACTACAATTCTTGGAACATGAGTCAATATTTCGTTTTGACTTAAAACGTTACCGGAATACGAACTCAAAATTCGTAAAGAAGCTGAATATAAATGGAAGCAAATGTTTATGGTTCGAAAATAGAAAAAATAAAGCCAAGACTATGTTATAGCCATAGCATAGTCCAAGTTATTGACAACTTATCACCTAAAAACATTAAAAGTACAAATCGTCGCCTTACAGGTTCACATATTTGGCTCTGTAATATGTGAATTGGCATTCCTTTACTAGCTGCTATCTAAAATTTGTGCGCGCGCAACCGATCTCGTGCGTCAAAGTCTACCGTGAACACTCGATACCTGTGATATAGTACCGATAATAGACTGTTGAGTGTCGGGGACTGCTTATATCACCCAGACTAAAACAGGATAGATCGGCTGATGTTGGCCTAGATTTTTGTTATCAGATTGACATTCATATCAAAATATAGAGCAAAGGTATTAATGACAATATAATTATGTGATCGATAAAGAGATTGATATATATATATATATATAGTGATATTTACAGGTAAAAAGACATTAAATATAATTTACAGGTAAAAAAAAAACTATTACATTAAATGTTAATTACAGGGGGTAACAATCTTTCCTACATTAAGTATCATTTACAGTAAAACTATATGATCGTGTGGCAACGTCAATATAGCAATATCTGTATCACATTTAGCCTTGCTGATGGTCGACTTTATCATGGCTAGGATTAGCTGGTATTTCGTCTTTGTATATTACAGAGTTATCAGCCCTTGCAGGCAGGTACTGATTGGCAGGTACTGATTGTGATGCCATGTGTTTAGGAACGTAACGTCATTTTTCAGAAAAAACGACGTGAATTTCGGTCATATAACAATGACGGCATAATGGATACCTAACCACAAGGGAGGTAATTGTGATACGCAAAGACCAAATAACAGCTGTAAATGTTAAAAACCACTGGTGAATATAATTGATTTTTTTACGTTGAGAACATCATACATTACAAACATCGTCACTGTCATTGCAAAGAAACTTTATTGGTATTTCTTTTTTGCCGTGTGCCTTAAGAGATGATAACTTTGGTTACATAAGACATCGAATACTAATTGTCACTGTACCACTGAAACCCTGTCAACACATTCATTTGGCACATCATAGACATGGTATCTGCCTGTCACTGTGGTTCATAAGACATCGAATACCAACAATGGTATAGGTGAGTAGGTTGCCTTACCATCAGAACAGCCACTTGGACCAGGTCCAAACAATTTTTTATCATTTTCAATAGTTAGGATAACCTGACTCAAAACACTTGCAAATCTTGTTGGTGCGACCTCGTTACAATTAGAATTAGCAACAATTAAGTGAGTTTACTGTCTGCTTTGACGGATTGTATTCTTAGAACCATCACATAATGAAATACAATAAAAAGGATTTAAAATAGAATCACCGACGATAAAATATATAAGCCTCAATAAAATTATTATACAGTTATTCATTAACGATTGTGTTACTGATTGTTCGAAATTGCCATATTATTATAAAATAACAATATTCGTGCTCCGTAAATTAAAATAACAATATTCGTGCTCCGTAAATTACTCAAAACATACATTACAACACTGTGTGTGTATATAATTGCACCTACCTTGTTTAGAATCACCGAAAATGTTATCCACATGTGTATAGTAGCATGTACATTGTATGAATGAACCTAATGTGTATCAAACAGGTGTATACTATCTGTTTACAGGACTGGTTACAAATAAAGTCCAGGTAGGGTCACAGTATGTCCGAAGGTATATTTACTTGTTCAAATAAATATACCTAAACCATCAAAAAATTACACTTACCTTTATGCATCAATGATTACTGTGATTGTAAATATTACCTAACATGAACTTATCTGTAAATTTTCTCTTGTGTACTAATAATCCCCACACCAAATGCCTATGCCCGTAATAACTGTCTAATGTAATGGTTGATTGGCAGTAAAAAGGAGACCGACCCCGTTCTTCTGTACCACTGGTAATGTCGGCGTTACACTGGTGAACACAAAGTCCTCAATTTATTGAGAAGAAAATAAATCTACATACTTTTCATTTTTTTTTCGGTTTATTGTTTCATTTGTTTGTGTATTTTTATAATGTTATGTACTTGTGCTTGCGTTTCTTTCGAAAGTATATCTTGGGAATTATTACTTGTGTGTATGGGTAAAACTGGATCTTAGTACTATTGATGCTGCGATCGCATATCGTAACGTTTATTAGGAGCAAACAAATCTAAAATATTAAACATCAGTTTTGTGAGTTACTTCCAAAACACAAGTTTCAAATTTCGACTTTCATGTATCCATTAGATATAAATATAAACTTTATTCAGTTTACATCGATTTCGAAACAAGTTATACAAATTATGCAAATCGAGCTCGATGGCCCGGATGTAAGCGCGCGAAGGATCTTAGCGTGGGAGGAAACCGGAGTGCCCTGAGAAAACCCATGTGATCGGGTAGGTGACCCCTAAACTTTTCACGTCAGTTCCGGGGATCGAACCCCAGCCGGCTAGGTGAAAGGCGAGTGGCTTAACCACTACACCATCCGATCACCCTTAAAATATCCATTAAAGCCTAAATTGTTTTTACGAAGACAAATTAAAATATTATTTCAAAATATTGTATCTTGAATCTAGAAGGTAATCAATTACTTTTGGGTGTTCGTATTTGTAACGTGCTATCAATAGCTAATTTTATTTAAGGACATTCTCGGATGTAAGGGCGTTGATTGGTCAGTTAGCCCTGCAGTTGGTGCGTTGATTGGTTATTTAACCCTGTAGATAGGGCGTTGAGTGGTCAGTTAACCCTGTAGTTAGGGCCCTGTAGTTAGGGCGTTGATTGTTCGTTGGTTGACCCGTTGGTGCGTTGATTGGTTATTTAACCCTGTAGATAGGGCGTTGAGTGGTCAGTTAACCCTGTAGTTAGGGCGTTGATTGTTCGTTGGTTGATTATGCTTAACATCATATTAACAGCTAGGGTCACTGAAGGACGGCATCCTGTAAATGCAGGTGTGGTTGCAAATGTGATATAAAGTTATTTTGGAGGGCTGTGGTATACAGCAGACAATATGGCATAAATAAAATCTAAAGTGGAACAACCTTATATGGAGGTATTCTATAATTCATTTCATTTCTTAATGGCATCAGGGTTCAAAACATCCATGAGAACTTGCAATACCTGATTAAAATGCATATGATTTTTTTTATACTGTTCTAGTTTCATGTGCAAGAAGAGTTACTAAACACGTTTAAATAATTCATGTTTTAAGATACAACTACTGATGCGAGCGACCTCAGATACTTTCCAAATCTTTTCAATCGATGTCTCACATTTACGTAATATCTAACAAACAGGTTTATAATTTCTGAGGGTATAATAACAAACTACTTTACAATTATAAACTTCATTGACAAAATCCCGTTTGGTATTTATTAATAGTTACTCATGCGCACTGGATGACATTACGTAAATACAATCGAAATCAGACTTCAAATGTTAAGGCGAGATGATGATTGGGGTATGGTAGGCACTGATTTAAATAACAACAAATTATAAATAACGTGACAAGTATTTGATTACCTGTCACGATGTTTGAACCAGTACAAATACCTGTAATGGTTTACCACGGAAACCGAAAGTAGAGATTATGGAATTCCTCTCCGTCGCTTTACATAGAAGAATGATATATTTGACAACGCATTACTCATTTACCATAACCTACATACTGATACAATAAATGATGTCATAACGGTATTATTTCGTTCATTCTACTCACAATGACATCATTATAACTATTTTTAATATTTCTGGTAAACGTTATTATTCTAGCTAATGGTATGTGATACTTCAATGTGAAATAAATTCATATGGATTTATGATGTAATAAACAATGGTAAATTATACTTAATCTCTAATATAACTGGATGGTTTGTTAAATGCTTAGCGTCCTGATCATTAAGGGCAGCTTACAGTAGGCGAGATTTACGTGTGGAGCTTGTCTGTGATTTTGGAGACAGCGGTATGTTCGTTTTGTGTTTTTAGTAGAACGCTTGTAATTTTGTATAGTACTATTTAACTGAAACATTCTTAAGACAACACCAAACAACTCGCAGTGTTCCCTTCCAGTTGAGTGTCTCAATAGGAAAGAACTGTACCTCATGGCGAATGCCCAAAATGCAAAAAGTGTGCGGTGTCAAGGGAAACATTAGGAAGGTGTAAAGGAGACAAAATGTCGGTTAGAAAAATATATAGATTCCTTTAACCATCAGCCCTTGCTTAGCGCTCAGCATAAAGAGAGTGGGACGACTGGTTCGCCCGTTGTCAGTATAATGTGACCGGGTGGGGTGAGTTGTTGGGTGTCTTCGGTTGCATTCTTCAGTGAAATAACACTATAAAAAGGGCAAGAGTTCCTTTATACAAGAAGACACAGCTTGAATATACCGTAGTCTCCCAAAACACATACACGCATCACACTGGGGAGGCCGTCCTTGCATGAACCTGGCTGTTGATAGGACATTAATTAATCAAACAAACAAACGATCTCATGGAGTTTTGTTCTCTGCTTATTCACATCGCGAAAATCGCCTTGCAAAATATCTCCTTGGTAAACACTGTCGATCATCCAATTTGACATCTCTTGCGTTACGAGACCGTGCGTTTGATTGCTTTTAAATAACGTAATTTTGTTGGATGCTATCGTCTAAATATATTTATACATTTGATAGGATTAAACGCGAATGAAAAATGTCAGTACTTTTTGATAGGTTTTATATCACATTAGTGCATGTGTTATTTATGATAAGTTGTCTGAATGTATGTACCAGTCACCATAACTTACGGGTAATGCTAGAATGACGCGTGTAGACTTATGCTTATTAAAAATAGAATACCTATTGAAACATATCAACTTTTCATATCCCTAAACGGCATCACATCTATCTATAAATTAAAGTAACGATACGCATTTCTATCTTCAGTATTAAATAAATAAACTACCACCCGTTATATCGAAGATAAAGTTATCAATAACTTACTTACGTGCGCGTGTCTATTTATAGACTGTCGATTCAGCATCGTGAGGTGATTAGATTGTCAAAGCTTATATCTATATTACTGAGGATAAACAGAAAGTATTGGACAAAAGTATGTTAAATCATTCAATGTCCCAGTGACGCATATATTTGTAAACGATTTGATGCGACAAGTGGCGTATCACCCCCAGTCCTACCAATATAATGACGACATAAAAATCAAACGCACGGCTCAATCTGCTGACAACGGGCTCTAGACTGAGAAACTGATATACATGTACAGCGAGTATATTCCGATAATTTGGTGACCAACACGAAATATTCTGGACCACATTGTATTCGTTGCTTTTTCTTGTTTGTACTTTTCTGTAATTGGTTAGGTTTTTCGTGCTAAGTACTTGTTTAGAGTCGCTGTTTTAAGAATCGTTCGTCAGGAGTATTTTTTCTGTCATTACGTTAATCACTTCGCTGACAATAGCATTTTCTACTCTTGGTGTCGGCCTGTACGCCATTACGTCACAGTGCATCAGACATTGTGTAATAAATGTACCATTATGCTTTTATTTGATAAAAAAAAACCTGATGAAGTAGAACTACTATTAAACTGCTCATTGTAACAATCACGGAGTGTTGACATAAATTATCTCTGACATTCCAAACGTATCTGTCGGTAGCCAATGTATATTACAGGTATACACTGTGTTTGTATTGTGATAACTATATCCGGTTTTGTTTCCATTGTTACACAAATTGTGATGGAAACTAGTGGCTTTGTGTTAATAAAAATATGACATCCGTGTGTATTTATAGTTCAAATCTAACCCAGTGCAAACTCCTTAACAAAGATAATGATCCGTTTTGTTATAAAGGAAGATTTAGAACGTGTGTTTTCACATAATTTACTTTCGACTGTTTAAAGACTTCGTTCGCGTTACATTCTGACATTCCTTCGGGTTTTTGCTGACCGACAAATATGTACTTCTACTTGTAAACTATATTATTTTTCTGAAATAAAGTATACCTGCTTATACGACCAAATCCGAAGATGGAATAACCGTGTCTGACTGAATATGAGATTGCTGCAGCCTGACTTCAATTCAAGAAGCACGACGCAATTATGTGTTAACTTCGAACGAGATTTTAGGAAGAAAATTATTATTTTCGTGATATTTTGCGTTTATATTAAAGTAGTTAGGCTATTTTACCAGTATATAATTATGTACTTACTTTAAAGCCATAACTTGGCGAAAATTTTGACATGTTATTTTTTCGGTAATCAATTAAAAACTGTAAGGTTCTGCCGTGTTGTTGTTTTTTATACATACATTAAGCCTATTTTCATTTATCTATTACAAAAACGATAGAACGCAGGATAACTTATCAAAATATTATAACAAAATATTCCTATAGTAACATACCTACACAGGAATAAATGTACCGTATTTGTATTACGTAAGTAGTATTCCGTATCAACAATTCGTTACTAGGACAAGGTCCAAACACTATATGTTACCTAAAGTTTAGGTTTCACCTTTCACATAAAATGACAAGCAGTGTTTTAAATTACCTTTAATTCAATTTCAGTCCTCGTGTACTGTTGTTTTGTTGTACATGAGAACGGATATGTAACCCTACATTGACGTATAGTAGCTTAACTAAAAGGAATATCTTAGTTCCAAGAGATAAAAGCCGTGCAATAAAGACTGTCGTCTACATTGATTAATTTAGTTTGAATATTCATTGCATTAAAAAACAAATGCAAATTAAATCTTTGTTAAATTGCTTTGAAAACATTTCTTTACTCAAAAATTGAGAATCTGAGATCTAACAGAGCTTTAAATTATAGATTCTATGATACCTGGATTTTCCGGAAAACAATGAAAGGACAGATAAGACGATAAGATCGGTAGGGCGTGGCACGGGTACAAGGTTAATTCACAATACCGTATTCAAAGGCACGCAGCTGTAGATTGTTATACTGTCATTGAGGTTAAAACTCGGTCGTGTTAGGGAAGTGAGCCCAAGTTTTCTCTGTGCTTAAGTCTTCATAAAAGGTATATTTCTATACCAACAAATAACAGTTAGAGTTATTTAAACGAATTTTAAATATACAAACATTAACTATGATAACATCCTGTCATATTAGTGCTATTCAAATATTGTTTTGGAATCAAAACAGTGACGTAGTTTGTGAATGGAAGCCGTTAGTATTCTCTTTCATGTTTTATATTTGGTGTTGGGCATCTCTAAATAGTAACATCAATAATAATTAACTTTAACATAAAAAGAGCGTGAATTTGGATTATTCATTATGATACCTTTAAAAATTAGAACTTATTTTCTAGATATGTCTATCGTATAATATGATATCCTGTGAATAAATGGTAGCTTATCGATGTTTCATCTGAACACGTGGATATGGAATAATTTTTTTAGCTGTCATTGCATCATATATCATGTCAGTCATTACGGCATTTTAAATAGACATTAATTTATCGTAAGAACTGTATTACGCTTAATTTGTTTCCGTTATTGTATTTCAAACATTTTTATTGTTAAAATAACAGACAACAAAAGATTAGGCAGAAGTAATTTCAACTTACCAAAGCCTTCTCCCAAAGTTTATAAATAGCTTTTAACACATATATATTATTACATTTACAAATTACAAATGTTAAAAAAATCATTACTCTGATTTTATTTCTGTCACTTTTACCGATTGTTTAATATTATCAAACAGACAATGGAAATGTTTAACGGGAGCAGTTAAGTGAAAAAATAGAATGTCAGACACATTAACCAGACATCTCTTATTAGACGCAACATTCTCGGTCGTTTACTGTCACCGAACATGTGTTTAATGTGTACCGTTATATAGTCTCCTTCCGAAGATACGAGATGTTACAGTACATTGGGGTCAAAGACTTATACTCAAATCAGTTTGAAAAAGCCTTCACACGGTGTGGAGTCGTGTGATTATTGTCGTGTCCAATGCTATTATACTTTTGTTTTATGTAATATGGTATTCTTACTTTAAAGAGTCTTTGATATGATATATCAAGTTTAAATGAAAAGTTTAGTAGTAGCACACAGCACGATATAGCTTTGAAAGCTATTTCAGCGTACTGTCACCTCACATGGCAATAAACTATGACATGAGATGTACAAGTAGTGTGTGCATGTTATAACTTACCTTTTAGCTTTATCAAGATAAAATAATATCGGATTGATCATTTTATCATATTTTATGTATATGACTTTAAAGCAGTAGTTATTTGATGTGTTATTGACAAGATTTCATGTATGATATAATACTGACATTCAACACGAGGCAAAAGATATTCTTTTCTCTTCGTCCTAACTGACGTCCTCCACCCAAGCATCTCTTTCCATTTTTTACACCGCCTCACTTTTGGCCTCGAGTTGAGCGCTCGACTCTATGAGGAAAATTGTGAGTTCTGTCCCCTGGCCGAGACGCCATAGCCTATAAAAGTTGTAGTTTCTGCTCCTGCTTAGCGGTCAGCATAAAGGGAGTTAGTGACAGGTTTCCCCGTAGTCAGTATAATATGTTATCCGGTGTCTTTGGCGGTATGCTTCAGTGAGATAGCACTATAAAATCAGTTATAGATTCCACTATTGTAACGAGACACAACACGAACATACCGCAACCTCCCAAAATATACAGACACCATACAATCACATTACATACAGGGGAGTTCGTCCTGAAATAGCTCTAGTTCTTAATAGGACGTAAATAACGCATTCAAAAAGAGCACATTGAGGCAGTATACGGAGATAGTTAACAGGAAGAAAGCAGATAGGAATATGAGAACATTTAAGATTTGAAATATAGTCGCCAATTACGATCATGCAATGTGAACAACAGGCACAATTTTAACACCATATCTGCAGGTAAGACGGAATTCCATTTTATAAGTATGCAAAAAAAATATTTGTTAAATGTAATCTTTAACGCTGGCAAACATCTTAAACGTAGAACTGATCATAATTAAAACCAATAAAACACCAAGTATAAGAATGTTTATTTTTAATGATAATATCATTAACAGGTTTTTATATTTAATATTTCCGCGGCATGTATTTATACTAACGGTAATAAGTTAATCACTGCTGTGTATGTATGTGTGTGAGTAGGTGGCATATATATACAGGTGCAATTAGAGACATGGCTGTTTGAATATATACACAATAGATATTTGATTCCCAGGTTTATAACCTATTGTTTTATATGTAATCGTATGCAAACAAAACAGTAGCATGAGATTGTGTTTAACGCGTGCATATTGATAACGGTATGACTATGTCATACTTTGGCTAAGATATTTGCATCATCATAGTTATCCAGCAAAGTTGATTATGTAGTCGACATGTATTTATATAGAGAGAGGGTTAAACCAGAAAAAATAACTGTACCCGCACGACCCATGGGATATCTGTATAATGACTACATTTAAAACAGGTTAATTTTAGAAAACCATTTGATGATGTTATGATGTTATGTTTAATCCATAATAAACATTTAGATTAGAATAAAATAAAAGTATCAGATATTTATACCATTATCCAAACAGCTTTCGATTCTGCTATCATGCGCAACGGTTATAATGATACTTCGACGATAATATCATCAACAAAATAGATAAACCTAACAGATGGATTACATGCAATTCAGTCACGTCTTACGACAGCATGCTTCAGTGAGATAGCACTATAAATAAAGCAATGACTCCACAGTCAGACAGAGCACTGGTATACCACAGTCTCCCAAAACATCCCAAACTCCCAAATGACATTGAATTCAATTCAGAATTGTTTATTATTAGAAATCATGTTTATTTTTAGAAATCATATCAATATTCTTTTTTTTTTTAAATTATGTACAAATGTAAAAACACTCTACAAGTACATATTGAAATATATACTTCAGTCTTATGATTAGTTCACTTTATATGTAATATGACTGAAGGCAAGGCCTTAAAGGGCGCAGCCAGATGTTTCAGTAAACCATTAATTATGCAATGTTAAAGATGCTCCACCGCTGACAAATGGTATTTTTTCACTATAAAAAACAGGAGCAGACGATTTAGTATTTTTATTCAGTTACAAAGTTACTTACTTTACACCATTACCACCATTGAAAAGTTTGAGCTTCTAATTTTACTTCAAGCTAAAAATATGAAAAATAATTAATTGCATCCCGAAAAAATTCCGTGACACTATATCTTATATGGAATGAAGTACTGATTGCGCATGCACCAAAGGCGAAATAAATTATTTTGAATTATTTTTTGTGTTAATTAGGCATATATATACACGATTAAACACCAATTATTGTTCAAATGATTAACATCATTTATGCTCTGTCGGCGGTGGATCTTTAAAAAGTCCAATTTATGGAAATAATGGAGCCGAATTTTCTGTTTATTTTTAATTCATATATTCACACTCTCTCCTTGTCCCCAAACTCCTATTTGAGAAGGAAATCCATATTTTATTTCCGTAACAGATATTCCGTTTTTAGTCAGCTGATAATATTGAAAGTAGTCTATCACTTGAACGCTTGCAATCAAAGAGCAATAGCACCGAGCTTCTGCCGGATGAAGATTATGTTTTTTTTCGGATCATAATGAGCTGACTTCAAAGCATCGCATTCACGCTGATGGGATTTTTTACAGTGGGTAAAACAATGGCGGCCGCAAACTGAAGTTGTCAGTGTGTTGAATTGAATTTGAAAGATTGTGTTTTATTCTTATATTTTCATGTATGTGACCTTACAAGTGCCTCGCACTTCGTGCCCTTCGGGCCGCGCCCTTATTATAGTATATAAATTAATTACACAAGTTAACGATCAAACATTATTGATCCACTTACACAAAATAAACACAATAGTACATTTCCTTTATATTTTTTATATTACTACAAGATATTACCGTCAAAATAACGAATATGAAGTGTGATATCGCCCGTTACAACTTTATTGCGTTGTTATGGATTCATAGATCTCAATATAATACTCGTGAATGTAGCAGGCACTGGACCAGAACGTTCGTTATTTATACGTATACCACAGTATAAGTATCAGTAGAAGTATGACATTTTTGCTTTGATTACGATAAGCTATAAAAACAGCGAGTGGAAATAACACAATGTTTGATATTTGTCGACGATGACGAAATAAGATGGCCAAGTCCTACTTTGCGCCAAACGTTTGAAGAAAACTAGCTGAAACAAGGCAAACGTTTGAAGAAAACTAGCTGAAACAAGGCAATATGTCTGCATTCAACACGAATATCATTTGCATAACGAGACAGACGTATCTAGCGTCGTGCGCGCCAACTTATCACTATACATAGATACAACTTTATGACTGCAAAAAGGGCGACATCAATTAGTGATTTAATCAGTGACATAAAGCCAGGTATCAAGTTATATAAAACTGTACAATCTAAGATCAGCGCTGGAGACTGTGGTGTCGACGTATGCGCCAGTGTGGTTTCATCGACTTGTAACTTTGTATAGATACTGAAAATGATCTCTGAGTCAAATCTATTATATCGGTTTAGATTGATTTAGGTTATACATTAACGAGTTAAATTGTAGATATTTTCTATGGATACAAAGAGAAATACTAGATTTTAATAGTCTGTTTCCTGCCAGTGGCCATCTGTGATTAGTGACGTCTGCATGGCGAGCGTTATGTTTTACGCTGTATACTACGACAAAACAGTAGCGTTAGTGTTTTGTAGGCCGATGATGGTCATCGCAGTACAGAGCTGTATACATCATCGTGTAATCTTCTTGATCTATATTGTTAAACAATATTATTTTGTGTTGTATCTAGACATCACATTTAAAATTATTTAAGGACTTATCGTTTTTATGTTCTGATTAGAAAATAAATAAAACTATAGTCTACTTCATCTGATATAAAAGATTTAAAAATACTTTATAATGAAATCTAGAATAGGATGTTCAAATATTTTAAAAGGAGTATAAGTTTGTGTGATGTGTTACCGTGATGTTTACAAACATACTCCCCGATCTAAACCTATTTGGTTATTTAATTGACAATTTTTTAAGTATGTACTCGGGTCAAAAATAAGAACAGGATACAAAGATTCAAACCATTCCTTGGTGTTTAAATGTAGAAGAATGTATTTGCGAAACCATGGACCATTAAAATTGATCAACAGGTGATAGAAACCCGAAACTTTAACAGCATTCCAAATATGAAAGTCTTCTATTTTACTTGATATAGGTCATATGACCTTTGGCAGAAGTGGTTCCAGAATTTGACCTTTTTGTTTTGGTATCAAAAACTGCTAGTTCATTGTAAGGATAGGCAACCTGAGTGTTGATATACTACACTATACTTTCTCTTTTGAAACCACCATAATTATTACTTATGCTGGTCGGTCCCCTTTGTGATGAAAATTCTGGGTACTGCCCCTTAGTTACACACATTACGTCAAACAATGGTACTATCTGTATGGACAGTCTTCTTTATAAGCGTTATGTATGTTATATGGTGAGTGTGAGGGTCAAAGATGACGAGCAGGATTCTCGCGTCAGACAACACATGAACTAGTCTTCCACTCCTCATATTAACCACTTTGATAGATTTTGATGAGTCTGCTGTAGGCATCAGTATCCATAATGATACCAATGATGCCACTCTCGCAAGAGACCTGTAAAAAATCTTGTCGAAATTTCAAACTTGAGAAATAGAAAGTATATAAAAGAGTACTCATAAAATTGATCTTATTATGAAAATCACAGTAAAATCCAGCTTTCAAGTGTAACCACACATTAGATATTTCGATGTCATTAAAATTTAAATGAAGAAATTTCAATGATCAACTGACAAAAAAGGAAACATTTCATTAATCAAATATCAACATGGCTATGGAATATTGCATTTTTTTAAACTATTTCATTAGATTCGATAAACAGAAAACAATAATTTTAGTATGATTTGCCCAGAGACAAATTGCACTAATACACCTCAGGTCAATATAGAAATGTTTACCACGTATTAGGAGTGCTGTATTTACCATGACTTTGCTAAAACAAGATTGGGGTCACTCAAGTATTCCTCTTCCGATCACGTGCTAACATAAAAACCATGCCCTTTTGTATTTCTATTATGTTAGCGTTGCATCAACAAATTCAAAGTGCATGAGTCGGCGGTTTAAATCAGGTATAGATGTCCCTACTTTTTGGAAACAATTAGATTTGCTATTTTATTTAGAATAACATGTCATTGAATGTGTTTACAAGGATTTAGTATTTCTCTGTTTATATTTTTGTTTCTTTTTCCAAAAGATGTTTATTTCTATGAATGTGTTTTACTTGTTTGCCTTTATTTACAGTATTTGTTTTTCAACCCCTTCTCGAAATTCCAGTATTTGTTTTTCAACCCCTTCTCGAAATTCCAGGGGTTACTATCACCATCGTGGATATTTTCGTTAATTTCCTTGTTTTACCTTATCACATAAGTTTCTTATATGAACATATTACATAAATTAGTTCGTTATAACTTTGAACCATACGGTTCATTACCGATACCATTATACATGATGTAAACAGGATAGAACAAAAAAATGCACGCATATTCTCACCATACGTAGCGTAGTGATATTTCGCATTATACTTTTATATATAAACTATCTTATGATCCCACATCGTGTTATTTAACGTCAAACCTTAACCATCGGCGATACTCTTCCAAAACTAACATATAAATATTACAGATATGAGCCATGATAATCATTTTATAGATATTAAATGAAAGAATTTCCAAGAACTACTGGAAAGAGATATGAACCACAAAACTATTACTTTTATTAATGGCCACGAATGATAATTTTAAAATCAATATTTAATTCGTTCGACCTTACAATTAACGACATATTGCACACTAAAAATACAGTTTATGTTTTTCCATATTCCAAGGTTTTTCAATGAAAAGGCATTATTCCAAAGTAAGTTTTATTTAGAGCAGATCTTGGTGTTATCTTTAGACCATAGTGTAGTTTTACCATCCCGACAACGCCTCTTATTATCATCATTACCCCATATACACAAAGTCTAAAATAGTAACCCTGTCACTAAGAAATGATAAAGTCTTTGTATCTCGTGTCTCTAGAAAAACAATAATCTAAACAAGATCTTGAATGTAGAAAAAATGTCACTGATCGTATCGCTACATCTCGACAACAATTAGTCAATGCTTACGATACTTAGTTTTAAATAGTAATTGTTGTTATTTTATAAAGACGTGATGTTTACTAACAAACAAGCGATGCTGATGAAAGGGTGTCGTGTATTATACAGATAACTGTGAAACGCCCATTACATTTCTGAAACACAAATGAAATAGAAAAAAAGTACAATTCATTGTTCTCTCTTTAAATCTATGTTGACAATGAAGGTTCATTTTGCCGTTTTGCCATATGGCGTTGAACTGCAAGGAAATTAGGACGACGCCGGGTAACTATCTAGATTTATTTGTCTAGACAATGGTAATAAGTGTAGTATTAGCGGTAAGCTAATAACGTTTGAGACTACAAAATTATTCCCGCGATGTAGATCTTGACTTTACGAAATAGACATGGAGGGTTAATACCAAAATTTTGAACACCTTTACTACATGGCCTGCTCAGACTTGAGATAGAACGAAGAATCTCAGATCTCTTAGTTAGTCTAAAACCGACGTCCAGTGGCAGATAACTGGAGTAATGGTAGATTATAAAATATGCTAATATCAAAATTGCAGGTGTTAGTCCTTTACATGGTTGGTGGATTGTATACGAACAATACAACATTTTTAAGGATGGTCTCTGTACTAGTATTATGCGATGCGTTGCGTGTGGTGAGTGATGGTATTTTGAGAGACTGCGGTATGATGATGCTGTGTCTCCAGCTGATCATACAACAAACAAGTCAATCATCTCACTGCCTTATTGCTGAGCGCCAGACAGGAGCAGAATACATCCCGTATATACTATAGTCTCACAAAGGCTTAACACAAAACCAAACTTGAGACACTGTGACTGTCAAAGGAGAAGTTTGGAAGGAGATTTGGTAGAGTAGGAAAGACAAAATCCAAATTTTGTTGATTTTACAATTTTGGGAACTATTTGGAGCCAGTGTGTTTGTTCTGCTCTGCTGTGCCACCTTTCTTTGCGTTGAAATGTCTCGATGCTAAGATCACATGGGTCAGTGTCAGGTGGGTTTCTAAACCTACCGTGATTTGTCGGTTGGCATTGGTTTATAAACACACTTTAAAGTTATCAAATTCATAGCAAATACTGATACATTGGTACAGAAACAAATATAAATTGCATTAAAAATTTAAATAGCTTGTTAGAGTTGGTTATGTTCAGAATCAATTTTTAATTGAAAATAAAAACAATTTAAGCGCAGTTTCTGGATTGTCTGATTCTCATATCAGCATGTCTCTTTAAAAAGTTGACCCTAACATTCGAAGTAGGGATTTCACACTCCACCGGGCTGATCGTTTGAATAAACTGAATGAACTGGTCCAGTATATTTGACATGTCCGAAATTCGTTTCAAAAATCAGTGTTACCGACTCTACCTAATCGCCGCAGGTCATCGTTTATTTGGGAGTGGGAACTTTGTATACAAACCACACGACCATCTTGTTTACATTGTTGAGACCGATAGCTCCTTTCTAACATTGGCCTATGACGGGTTGATGTCCTCTGTGAAGAATGGTACTGTTGATTGTGTTACACCGCTAGGTTAATGACACCAACAGTTACAGTAATTTATGTGGATAATGCTGTGCAAATGAATTGATGACTCAAAAGAGTTTTGTTATTTTTTAAATGAATACAAAATTAAGTTACAATTGTATATACATGAGTTGGGAATAGCCAGCCCATTTTGGGATTAAGGAGAATAGAAACCTATAACGATGACCTGAATTAAAGTACGTTGCCTCCCGATGACAATGCCTGTAAGTGGTAATGACACAGCTAGAGGTGGCACCCAGATGGTGTTAGTGACCACTGGTACTGGTCAACGTGATATCTCTAGAATGTACTATAATGGAGACACGCGAAACTCGTCTCAAAATGTTTATTGAACATTTCATTTATTGCACTAATAAAAATATACATATAACAACACTTCTAATAGAATGTACTTCGACGCTAGTGTCACCATACTAATACATATGCACATCACAAAAAAGGTGTGTCTAGGATTCATAAAATCAAAGTTTCCACCTTATAATCAAATAATTACACAACTAAAAAATAGCACTTTTTAGAGACTCCCTTTGGCATTTTTATTCATGGAAAGTTAAAAAAAGTTATTGGTATCGTAAAGCAACGTACTGGTCACCTTTTAAAGGTGTTAGTCAAATGGCTGGAATATCGGTTAGGAATCAGTAGTGTATTTATAATTAAGGAATGCACTGACAATCCGAACAAGCTACTACTATATATGTTTCTGTTTTAATATGACGTGTCCTTGACCGATATATAATAATGAACATTAGTGGGTTGCACTTAGTAACAAACTACCTGATAATAAGTGCAATGAAATATTGGTCATTGAATGAAATATATTTATAATATTCTGACAAATTAATCATATCCAATATGATAATTTCAAATTAACATCGCTAATTATGTTATTGACAAGTATAAAATGATTTATGATACATTTATCAATACACAAAACTCAAGATTTTGATTGATTTTCCGATTTTACCACAGATTAAATATTTGAAGACTTAAGTGCACAAGAGTCCAGGTAACACAATGCAACATGCACATTTATAGGACCATGTTATGATCCTATCTCTCTAACAATGATCATGTACTTATTACAAAATTATAATTATTACATATATCATATTTTTCGTTCAAATTAATCAACTCATTTTGACATTTGACGGACACATGCACAATATTGTTGTTCTAAAATTATATCAAGTAGAAGAAAAAAATCTGAATTTTTACAGGAGCGCTGTGTGCTGTTTCCATCTTTATCGAGGAGCGATAGTCACCTTGGAAATATATCGTTACTGGTCAAATCGTGATATTTTTCGTTCTGCATGAGTAAGTATGTGCACATTGTGACGTCAGAACCATCCCAACTCAGTCGCGAAACCAGCCCGACGGAGTTGTGTCCCGTTGGTGAATTACAACTCGTGACGTCAACAATTCCACATGGATGATAATTGTAACACAATGCTCTTTATTAATTACCGCATAGCCTTTTAAACAAGTCTACACTCCTAATGTGGTCAACAAGTGCGGGCATATCCTCGGATCAATGGATGTCGACCAGAATACTATGTACTCATATGTTATATAAATACACACACTGTTATATCTACTATTGGGCTGATACGAGGTAAAAATAGGTCAGATGTATGTATATACAGGTAGCAGTGTTGACATTGATCAGATCAATCAAATAAACGTCATGGCAATAAACAATGGACAAAATCAAAATAAAATCAATTTTACAATAAAAACAATTCTGTTGAAAATAAGCACGGATTAGTGAAAAAAACATGAACATTTAATATACAAAATACAAAAACAATGAAAGAGACAATTAATAACCAAGATGCAGATTTGTGAATGAATGAAGAAGAAACAATGTGTATAAATACATAAGCATATAACATTAACAGACGGATAAATACATTGTCTTTCTATGGTGACTTACTTCATACTAATGTACCTACTTGTATATGCATAGTAACTCTTCAAGTTTACAATTATTTTACGAATGTTCAATAATAACCAACCTTCGTATAAAATTTGAGAAATGGCTTTGTGAAAAAAACTACTTTAATGTTAGTTTATCTTCATTATCAATACTGCTTGGCTTACATGGTCACCATAACAATATGATTGACATGATGCTACTACTTTTTAATCAATACGTTTGATTTGATTTAAACCTATTTTATTTGCACATTATATACACTTATAATCCGTCTTCTCCCGTAAAAATTAATGATGATATATATACATATGACCGCAAATATTAAACAAAATTATTATTGAATAACGCACAAAACTAGCTTTGAGATAAAATTTACAATGAAGTTCAAACATGATGAAAATTTTTCTGTACCCTCATGTCTTTATAAAATAAAATTACTGTAAAATACAATATCAATTTGTAAATAACATCGTTAAATGAATCAAATGTCAAATATAAGAAATATACCTTTGTTCAAAGTACAGGAAAGTATAGTAATAGATACATTCAACAGTGAATTTATATAGGATCCATTGAGTTAACTCCTACTACATGTATATGTGTCAGAGTTGAAAAATTACGGCTGCTGGTTAGTAAGTTATTAAATGTGTAAATACATTTTTAGATGATCAACAAGTTACAAAAACGGGTAGTTGATTGACACAGAAAACTGCCGTCTACATAACACTTTCTGAAGCATTCGATACATGAAAACACCGCACCATAAAATGTTTGTGCCTTTCTTCTTGTATGCACCATACTGTAACTCCATGAAACTGTATGAAAATAAAATTTTGTTCTCTGTTTTAGACAATGCATCAGAACCAAAAAGTAACAGATCTGCAATTATATTAATTAAGTTCAAGTCTTGTAAAAGGTTATGTATCAATATTCAAGTTTCTAGAGACAACAAATAATGGACATAATAATAAATAGTGTTCAACAGTCTCTATGGTCTGGGAATATCTACAGAGGGGATTGGATTAAATTAATTTGTTTAATATCGGAATTTAGTTCACTGCATTTATGCCTTAGTCGAGTATGAATTATATTCAGTTTTCTGTTACCGAAAACTGAATATAATTCATACTCTATGTAGATCAATATGTATACAGTATCACTATAGAATTAAAAAAAACTATTTGTTTTGAAGTATTTAAATCTCATATATGTTTATCATATGAGTTTGAAAAGTTTTTGTTTTATATAAATCAAAAAGTGAATATACCAAGTTCCTCACACGATGGGGTGGATGGCATTCCTTATTTGAAAATGGAGAACAATCTTAAATCCCTTGTGATATGCATATTATAACCTAGATGGATATTGGTCTTGTGTTGCACATATATTGTTTATCACCTCATCTATACACGTATGTTGAATTCATTATACTTCAATACAGTCAAGTGTGATACACATGCAATCGTTGTAATGTATAATGTCTGTATTGTAGTGTAAGGTTTAGTTTTGTCCAATGTTACTGTACTGTTAAGCATTATTAACCAACGTTAACTTTTTTTAAAAGTTGTCAGTACATGTGAATGTAATCTTGTTTTCCGTATGTATATATCCCATTTTTTTTGATCGAACAATGCTATCCTCTAATGATGCTTTACATACGATTCTGTACACATAGCATATTTATAGTGCGTTTATATACATAAACTTTATTTTGATCTTAAATCATTTTATTTTGAAATAAAACTTTAATAAATAATAACAATTTTGTTTTCAAATAGACATGTACGTTGCAAGTTATTTATTACCAGTTTTAGATGAACACAAAATCCACTTTGGCCAACAATTATTTTGTTAATGACTGGTATTTAATCAAGGAATAAAGAAAACATTAAGCCGTAAGTTGTTATTGTGATTTGTAATTCACAATAGTAATGTATTGTGACTATACAAAATTATCTTCAGGAAATGTAACAAGACTACTATAAAATTTGGATTCTGATGAAGGCATTAAACAATAAATCAGACAGAACAAGACAAGAAGGAAAGGAAAACAATGTCACAATGTCAGTGATAAGTGTTGTGTGCTAATCAACATTCATGAGCAATTTCACTTTTCAACTTTAATTCTCTTTCACATTCAAATATATACAGAGAAAATATTACATATAGATAAAATACAAATGTATCGACATCCCTGGTGCACACATTTCACATTCTAAGTACACTAAAGTTATAGTTATGAAGTAGTTGCTTATAGTGATAATTCCGCTTCACTAGTTTAAGAAACTTTCAATGAGTTAAACATACAAGTTCATTAACTTTTCATAAAGGAGGACAAACATTTTTTGTAAATAGTCCTTATAAATATACAAAGTTTCTTTTCTTAAAAATGTGTCAAGTTCGGTGACATTCATTAATTCATTAAGCTTAAAAGTATATTTGGTCTTTTCATTGCATTTGAGCAGAGGAAAACGAAACGCAATGTAGCTCGTCGTACACCCAGGCACCTTTATTGTAATACGGGTGTTTTGTAAAGGGTAGAATTGACTCAAAACTCAATTTTTATTACTTGTTAGCTTTGAACATTTCAGTTTATTTGTATTTACTACATAACTTAATGGCAAACACTTAATTTGCAAGAATGGTGTGCATTATGTATTATATACCTCGTAGATAGCCATACAAGCACTTATTTTATTGCATAAAACATGTTTGTTGTTGGTAGACCCAAGAGGGGAATTGTGCCCTTCTTCCAAATCTGATTTTGCAATTTTAGCAATGTTTTGATTCCGAGAAAAATGTCATAAAAGCACCTCATATTACCTAGGAATAAAATGCTAGCATGTCCTAATTTTTCCTATTTCTGTGGAGAGTCCGGATTGTTCGATATTTTCACGATTTGCGTATAGGATTGGTAGTGCCCCGCTCGTTCCAGTAAATCAGTTCAATGCTTATTCAAGCTGACAACTCGTATATCGGGCAATTAAAGCATTGTCAGGTTAACGTCATGAATAGAGATAATGCTATGTTTTCATACATATATTCATCGAGCATTTTTAATTTTCATATTTTTCTTGGCCTTACTTAATAAAGTACATGCAAACAATCCGTAGTTATGAACGTGAGACTAACAGTAACTGTGTACGGGTATAGGTGCTGTATAACTAACAAAGCGGACCAATTAGTACCGATATAGACAATGGGTACCAAACCGTTCTATTTATACAAATGTACTTGACATTGTTATTATTTCCCATTGTGTGACGTCATCATGGCACTGGTTTAGGAGCCCTTGAGATCATTGGAATAGATTTGATCTATGCTTTAGCCATTTCACCATGTCAGTAAGATAGTTTCGATATCAATAGCTTTGGACTGCATGTTTCAAAACGTTTTCTAGCTCAATGATAATGTACCAATGAAATTGGAAATAAAAGCATAAACAAATATAATCAATGTCAACTTCGCTAGCCAATGGTATTTAGTCGGACTCTCTTCCTACAACAGAATCGGACCTGACTTGAAATAATTGTTATAGGCGATCTATTGGAGTAGATTTTTTTATGGTTTTTATTAGTTTATATCAATAAAATTAATAAAAATTAAATATTTAACATTTTTTATGAATTACCGTTAAGCAATGTGTTGACAATTGTTATTCGTTTCTACAAAGCCATGTAAGGGAGACGACTCGAATAGTTTTACAAAAGTATAGCCTTCCCCTACCAGTAGGTAACCAAAGTCACCCAGTAGATTTTTTTTCTACAAGAATTCCATATGTCCTCCACATTCACAAATAATAGGTCCGGCATATATACGACATTAGCTGCACTAAATTTTAAGCCTTACGAATATTGCAGCAGTAGAACAAATGTGTGTATTACAATTGTCCCATGAGAAAAGGTGAAAACTTGCAAGTTAATATAAAACTTTTATAAAAAAAACTTGAAAACAAAACATTGTGACGATGAATCCATATCTACTTTGCTTGGTATTTTGTTTGATACCTCTTTGATTAATTTATATACATTTGGTATCTTACTATAAGGTAGCCTACTTTTGTCTCCCATGTTTTTCTTTACTTCATGGACAGTTTCATCAATTTAGTCCATAACTTAAAATTCTCTACAAGAAACATCAAAGAAGAAAGTTCTTTAAAGGTATATGTGCCGTATATATGGGCGATGGTGGATAACATATTCAAACCTCTCCCCGAGTCGTGACTATGAAAATTACGGCACATGTAACTTTAACTTAAGATTTTCCCTCATATGATGTAATGCTTTCGTATAAAGACCTTTTAAGTTAAGGAATTCTGATGAAATAGGGCCATGGAATTAGGTGTCATCCGAAAATTCATTATCTTTAGCTTGAGTTCCAATGTCAGTTATCGAGAGTTCCAGTTTAATCCGCATACTCCAGGCCACATGATGTCCTTTTGTTCACACAGCTATCTCATACCAGGCACAAAGTGTCCTTTTCAGTTTCCCCAATGAAGGCTTGCTCTCACATTAGGCCGTAGACAGATCTTATCGGCAAAACAATATAAAAATAGGTAAATTTCACTCGGTTGCCACTCACCATAAAGAGAGTGGGACGATTGGTTTACCCATTGTCACGAAAATGTGTCCCAGTGAGTTGTGTTGTTCGTTGTCTTTAGTGGCTGCTTTAGTGCGAAAGCACTTACAGGACGACACTGCACTAATATACTACAGCCTCCAAAAACATATTACGTTAACACGCGCAATACATCGCACACAAGGAGAAAATTAACCAATAACAAGAGATCCCAGAGGGATCTTGGCGCCCACCAAAGAATGATCTACGTCTGACAATAGAAAGAGGGACCTTTTCTCTGCTTTCAAACTTTTACTACATATGAAATTTGAGAAAGATCTTTTCAGTACTTTCTGAGATATATAGCACTAACAAACTTCAATTATCAAAATCCAAGATGGCTACCTGCAGTTGGCCATCTTGTTGACCGATCGGTCCCAAAATGCAATATGCAGGTCCTAGGAGAACCTACATATAAAATTTGAGACCGATCACTTCAGTACTTTCTAAGCGTTAACAAACTTCAATTATCAAAATTCAAAATGGTGGCCTGTCGGCCATCTTGTTGACCGATCGGTCCCAAAATGTGACATGCATAACTAGGGACCTAAGGGAACCTGCACATGAAATTTGAGACATATCCCTTCAGTACTTTCTGAGAAATAGCGGTAACAAACTTTACCTATCAAAATCCAAGATGGCGGCCTTGCGGCCATCTTGTTGACCGATCCGTCCCAAAATGCAATATGCACAATTAGGGCCCTAGGGAAACCTACATGTGAAATTTGAGAGAGATCCCTTCAGTACTTTCTGAGAAATAGCGGTAACAAACTTTACCTATCAAAATCCAAGATGGCGGCCTTGCGGCCATCTTGTTGACCGATCCGTCCCAAAATGCAATATGCACAACTAGGGCCCTAGGGAAACCTACATGTGAAATTTGAGAGAGATCCCTTCAGTACTTTCTGAGAAATAGCGGTAACAATCTTTAAATATCAAAATCCAAGATGGCGGCCTGGCGGCCATCTTGTTGACCGTTCGGTCCCAAAATGCAATATGCACAACTAGGGCCCTAGGGAAACCTACATGTGAAATTTGAGATAGATCCCTTCAGTACTTTCTGATAAATAGCGGTAACAAACTTTACCTACCAAAATCCAAGATGGCGGCCTGGCGGCCATCTTGTTAACCGATCCGTCCCAGAATGCAATATGCACAACTAGGGCCCTAGGGAAACCTACATGTGAAATTTGAGAGAGATCCCTTCAGTACTTTCTGAGAAATAGCGGTAACAATCTTTAAATATCAAAATCCAAGATGGCGGCCTGGCGGCCATCTTGTTGACCGTTCGGTCCCAAAATGCAATATGCACATTTAGGGCCCTAGGGAAACCTACATGTGAAATTTGAGATAGATCCCTTCAGTACTTTTTGATAAATAGCGGTAACAAACTTTACCTACCAAAATCCAAGATGGCGGCCTGGCGGCCATCTTGTTAACCGATCCGTCCCAGAATGCAATATGCACAACTAGGGCCCTAGGGGAACCTACATGTGAAATTTGAGAGAGATCCCTTCAGTACTTTCCGAGAAATAGCGGTAACAAACTTTAACTATCAAAATCCAAGATGGCCGCCTGGCGGCCATCTTGTTATCCAATCGGTCCTAAAATGCAATATGCACAACTAGGGCCCTAGGGGAACCTACATATGAAATTTGAGAAAGATCCCTTCAGCCCTTTCTGAGAAATAGCGGTAACAAGAAATGTTAACGGACGGAAGGACGGACGGACGGACGGAAGGACGGACCACGGACCACGGACAAAAAGCGATTTGAATAGCCCACCATCTGATGATGGTGGGCTAAAAATCAAAGAGTAATTTGAAGGAGAAAGGGAATCGGGAAAGGGCACGGACTGTCTGTTAATCTCTGCGATAGCATAGGGCGTTTTTTCGTTTACGAGAACTACTATGACTAGGTAAGTAAGATTTTCATTCAACATATGGCAAAAGATCAAATATGCAAAAATGTTCATCTGAATCGATAATTTTCATTACTATTTTATAAGCATTTGAACAGTAATACTTACGTGATATAGTGTTTATCTATCATATCAACAGTCGGCAGATACTTCAGATATAGACATAGAAACACCCGTTTCGTCTGCATCGATTGCTATATTCTAACTTTATTCGTACAATAGCGTATTGTTAATATATAGGTTTACACAAAGGGGAAGATAAAGCCCTATCAGCATCTAGAAGAGGCTGTACTATCAGCGCCAATGGTTACAGTAACATTACCATTAGGAACAGTCAGGGCTTGTTCATTTCCGACACCGTATTATCAGCATTGGCAGATACCGTGGGACAATAACCAATCAATCAAGGCATCTGTAGTCCCGAGACAATCTTTTACTTGTCCAGGAGGATCGCATAAAAGGTGAGAGGTGTCGAATTCTTGTATTGGCGAAATACCATTCGTGAAAATAGTACATTTAGCTAACACAGAAGGTTACTATTCTCAAAATCATTCAGCTTTACGTGCAATGTTATCTAAAGTCGTCTAGGGACATTTTTAAATCATCATCGATATACAATTATCTATTTTTAATGAAAAACATACTGGTAAATAGGTAAAGTATGTTAAACGTTTGTTTCAGATATTCCCAAACGTCAGTCGTCGTGTAGACTTTACATGAAACCATGACTTCGTCAATACCTGATCTTGAGATAGAACACAGTGATAATCCTAAAATTCCGTGTAGTATCCATGACGATTATGACGTAATCGCCGCATGTGAAACGTGTGATGACAAGCTGATTTGTATCCAGTGTATGAATGCCGCATGCTTTGGTCACACTTGGTGCAATCTTGAAGAGGTCGGGGAACGTCGGCAACACAATATTTCTTGTCTGCTTAGAGACGCCGAGGTCCTCGCTGTTCCAAAATTAGAGGTTCGACTCCATCAGGTCAAGCGTAAACGGGCACTGTTGTCCACACATTGCAAAGACATGTCAAAAAGCATTCGGACACGGGCGAGTGAACTCAAGAAAATGATTGACAGGATATGCGACACTCTTTTAGATCAATGCGATGAATTCAAACAAAGTAAGGATGACATGTTTAAGATATATGAGGACAGCATCACGAAAGAACATACAGAGGTTCTGGATTCGATCTCCAAAGTGAAAAACATAATTTCCTCGTGTAAATTACGAGAATTGTTACAAAACGATGATGCTATTTCCGTTCTTTCAAACCCCGATTCAAAGACCATCGTCCCTGTAGTAGCAGCACTCTGGTTCACGCCGAAAGAAGTCGACGAGGCAGAGATGAAACGACTGTTTGGAGTAATGCAACGCTCCACGATAATAAGTGAGTTCGAACACATATCACACGAGGTGAGAGCCATTTGTTTGGTTGGTGAGCAGGCATGGATAAGTTGCGAAGGAAACAAAGAGCTTTACCTCACAAACAAGGAAGGAGAATTGGTACAGAGCATCAAGGTTTGCACCTACTTTACAAATCAGATAATGGACATTTGTCTCGGGACAGACGACAGTGTCTGGGTGGCGTGTCGGGACGGAAACATATCGCAAATAATGTCACATGACGTAAAAGTAGATCGGTTTTTCATTGGCGTTCACGCGACGGCTCACAGTTTGTATGTGTTCAAAGACGGCGATGTTATCGTTGGATTGGTGGAGGGCGTGTTCCGAATGAGAGGCAAGTTAGTACGTTACAGTCCGAAGGGCGAGGTTCTAGACCGAGCTGTCCGCGACAATGACGGAAACTTGCTGTTCTCCACACCTGATAAAGTCCGCGGCTGTGATGAATCGCGGGAAACGGCTGTCATCAATTTGGATGGCAAGGGAGGCAACTCCGTAGTAATATTGGATGCCGAAATGAAATTCAAACTTAACTTCAAAGGCAATGCACCTTTCCATCCATCAGACATTTTCTTCGATTCTGGACAAAATATTTTAATTTCTGACCGGGCCAACATGTCTGTGATGTTACTCGACTCGCGTGGCCGTATGTGCCGTAACCTGCTCGTCACCACAATGGTGCCGTCAGCTATATCTATACAGGCCAATGGAAACCTGTGGGTAGGATTCGAGAACGGGGTGGTTAGAGTCTACAAGTATGTTCCATAGTCACACAGCTGGTTTGATCTACATTAGCCAACTTCGGTCTGACGCAAGTGCAATTTAGATATGAAAAGATTTAGACATACCTCTTTGTTTGACCGAACTTTGGACTTATTTAGATGCTGAACTCATATGCTTCCGAAACAACATTCTTGAGACGTCATTGAAAACGAAGGAACGCTATACGCCTTCATACTACTACATGTATATAGATGCATGCGCAGTGCTGTTTACAATGGATTCAATAGCGATATCATATCACTTGGTGTAAGCGGTACCTCGCACGTGTTACATTTAAGGCCTTATCAGAAAAAATAAATTCCGCCAACTTCGCTAGCCAATGGTATTGTGTCAGGCAGAGTATCGTACTGAATACCCTTGGCTAGCAAAGTTGAAATCTTCTGCCTTTTCAAATGACACAGCCGGATATTTATGTTTCTATACAACTGTATCCACGATTCCTAAAAGTGCATTAACACAAAATATATATTAGCCCACATTCGGTTGATTGTTCCGTTTTGAAATGCGGCAATCCCCCAAACCGAGTCTAGTCAATACTAGGCCTTTTGCAAGCGAAAATAATAAATTAGCATACATTACACAGGAATTCTTGCATTTGTTTGGATTTGTTGTAACCTGATCTTAGACAATCGTTATATATTTCCTTCTATTATTATTGTTTTAAGAAACTTTTATTTTTGTTTCGGAAAGGTAGTGGGCCTTTAATTACAATATAATATCACTCGGGTTGACCGGCCAAAATCTTTCACTAGGGTAGCGATACCTCTGTCCACTTCACAGACCCATGTAAGATTCTATTATTCTCTTTCCCCAGACAGGAATATCCAGTTTTACCAGTATGAGATTTTTCTCTCTCACCCTAGGGTAAAGACAAGCTACACGAGATCTTCGCACGTGCTCAACAATTGTATGACGTCACGACAACAGTATCATGACGTCGCGGTAATAGTATAATGTCACAAAGACGGCGACTCATTGAGGTCACGTCATCCTCGCTTACATAAGTGACACGTTTATTAGAGACACAAAATGGTGCACGGTGTAAGAGAAAAAGAAGCATTCACCCTCTTTGGGATGAAACAAGAGATCTCAACCATCGGGATAAGATTCTTAAGCTGTCAACCATTCGGCAAAGCCTCGTTTTTGACAACTTAACAATCTTACCCCTCGGGTTGAGATTCTCCTGTCTCACCCAAAGGGGGTGAAAGATTCTATTAATTTGATAGTAATTTATGAATTCTATTCTTCCAACTATAAATCTGTAACTGGCGGTGTACCCCTAAATTACTTGAGTCTGTTAAAATTGAAGCAACGAAATTAATTACATATTACTATATTGATATTCACACCAAAGTATGTTTTTTAAGTACAGACATACTTACTTCTGGAGATACAGATTCACCTGTAGATGTAAATAAATTATATCTTATAAAAAAAAACAATATATTTTTGCAACTAAATTTTTGATGATATCTTCATTGTCTCTGTCAAATTTCATGTTAATCAATTTATGAAAATACTTGTACATTTTAATCTTTTTTTTTATCTTATGTTATCTAGACTACAATAATACATATATAGATAACTATTGATATACATAATTATAATTATTATCTAATGCTTGTGTCCAAGTCACTAGCTTATTGGAATGAAAGGAGAATGAATATGTGTGTGTGAGCAGTTAAATAAACTAAAATAATTATCTACACCACTACGGAGAAGATTTATTTAAGGAATGATTTTTATTGTTTGTTGTTTACTGGTGTGCATTTTTTGTACAGATATTTTAAATGACGCGCGTCAGCGCGTCATGTTGAAATATCTGTACAAAAAATGCAGTTTACACACCAGTAAACAACAAACAATAAAAATTATTCCTTATATTTACATTTCGATTGACCATTTCATTCAAATCAAGTGTTTAAATAAAATAAAACTCTGTTTTTACAATGTTATACGATCGTTAGAACAGCCGGTCAATTGATGAAATCCCGGAACAGCTGGCTTCAATTTGGCGGGAAATGTTGTCAAATTTAGAGAGTACACAAAATATAGTTCCACATTGACTTTATCTTTTTTCATCCCATTTACACAATATTTGTTAATTTTTTATTTGTTGACATATAATTTAACATTTACATAACTTTCATACATGCAACCTATTGAAGATGTTTCATACAGAAACAATAGGCCTAACCGGATGCGCATTCACACTACTTGCGGAAGTCAGTGTTCCGGTGTGTGTATTCTTGCGCGGCAACCACTGCGTTTACGCAAGTATAAACGATTTCGCAGTTGGTAAGGTTATATAGCAAAGAGAAAACGGAAATGTAAATATATAGGCTTAGCCTGTTATTTAATCCATTTCTATGATGATGCAATAGATTTTATATCATATGTCAATACACAACAAATCTTTATGCTTTTCAAAAAATACTACATGATTTTTTGTTTTAAAGTTCTCTCACATAATAAATATATTATGGAGATAAACCACAATCTGTACATTTTGTGAGAGAGAGAGAGAACTGAATCGCTGAAAACTGTTCAATATGTGGGAGAGAGAACTGAATCGCCGAAAACTGTATAATATGTGGAAGAGAGAACTGAATTACCGAAAAATGTACAATATATAGGAGAGAGAACTAAATCGCCAAAATCTGTACAATATGTTGAAGAGAGAACTGAATCGCCGAAAACTGTACAATATGTGGAAGAGAGAACTGAATTACCGAAAAATGTACAATATATAGGAGAGAGAACTAAATAGCCAAAAAAACTGTACAATATATGGGAGAGAGAACTAAATAGCCAAAAACTGTTAAATATTTGCGAGAGAGAGCATTGAATTGCCAAAAACTACAATTTGTGGGAGAGAACTTAATTGCCAAAAACAGTACAATATGTGAAAGAGAGAGAACTAAATCGCCGAAATCTGTACAATATGTGGAAGAGAGAACTAAATCGCAGAAAACTGTACAATATGTGGAAGAGAGAACTGAATTGCCGAAAAACTGTACAATTTGTGGGAGAGAGAACTGAATTGCCGAAAAACTGTACAATATGTGGAAGAGAGAACTGAATTGCCGAAAAACTGTACAATTTGTGGGAGAGAGAACTTAATTGCCAAAAACAGCACAATATGTGGGAGTGAGAGAACTAAATCGCCGAAATCTGTACAATAAGTGGAAGAGAGAGAGAGAGAACTGAATTACCAAAAACATTACAATATCTGGGAGAGAGAGAACTAAATCGCCAAAATCTGTACAATATGTTGAAGAGAGAACTGAATCGCCGAAAACTGTACAATATGTGGAAGAGAGAACTGAATTACCGAAAACTGTACAATATATGGGAGAGAGAACTAAATAGCCAAAAACTGTTCAATATTTGCGAGAGAGGGCATTGAATTGCCGAAAACTACAATTTGTGGGAGAGAACTTAATTGCCAAAAACAGTACAATATGTGGGAGAGAGAGAACTAAATCGCCGAAATCTGTACAATATGTAGAAGAGAGAACTAAATCGCAGAAAACTGTACAATATGTGGGAGAGAGATCTGAATTGCAGAAAACTGTACAATATATGGGAGAGAGAACTGAACCACCGAAAACTGTACATGTGGGAGAGAGAACTGAATCGCCGAAAAAAGTACAATATGTGGGAGAGAGAAATGCATCGCAGAAAACTGTACAATATATGGGAGAGAGAACTGAATCGCCGAAAACTATACAATATGTGGGAGAGAGAACATTCAGAAGTACTATTACTGTTATTGTGTGTGTGTTATAACATTGATGACAACCTCAATAAAAAGCACAGTGATGAATACTAAACTGCTTTTTAAACATCTATGTTAATTCATAAGCTTAGGTCAAATTAGTTTTCAAAATTAAAGTTTATTTAACAGAAACAATAGCTTCTGTGAGTGTGTATACTTTCATAAATGAGGCCCACCTGAGGGAGTTCCCTTTTACTATTAAAGTGTGGCCCATATGAGGGAGTTCCCTTTTACTAAGCCAGGCTCATGTGAGGTAGTTCCCTTTATTAAGTCAGGCCCACGTGAGGGTTTCCCCTTTATCAAGTGAGGCCCACTGCTTCTGTGAGGGCATTCCCTTGATTAAGTAAGGCCCACGTGAGGGAGTTCCCTTTCATAAATGAGGCCCACATGAGGGAGTTCCCTTTAATCAGTGAGACCCATGTGAGGAAGTTCCCTTTATTAAGAGAGGCCCACTGCTTCGGTGAGGGACTTTGCTTTATTAAGAGGAGCCCACGTGAGGGAGTTCCCTCTATCACGTGTGACTCGCCAGAGATTTTTGAGAAGCTGAATTAGGTAGAAGAACATGCTGCTTTGAGACAGGAATGATGGCAGCCATTCTGTGTATACTGATGGTGGAAATTCCTTCACGTCTTTGTTTATTGAACTTTGGACCTGTTTTCTTTGTGACAATAGCAGGCAGACACTTCTGGTTCTCACCAATCCTTACACGCCTGAGTGCCTGTTTACCCCGCAGAGGCAACAGACTGACTGGCACACAGAATGGATTCAACGTATACAGAGAGGGCTTTTTAGGAATCTCGTTTGGGTCCTCATATTCCTTTTTTCGTTGTTCTGGAATAAATTTCCTTGTCCCTGACATCCTCCCTGACCTCCTCAATTCTTGTGAAATCTTCTCTCTATCTTCCTGTAGTCTATACACACCCTTAGGTGGTCGGCCCATGCGACGTTTTTTCTCCGAGGGTGGACCGTCTGATTTAGAATCCGTTGGTCCGTTCTGATCTGCTGATGTGGGTTGGTTAAGATCACCTGCAGTTTCAGAGTTACTTTGTTGTGAGTTTGTTATGTTAGCACATGTCTGATGACTAATACTTTCTGAATCAGAATGAGGTTGTGTGTCTCTCTGGCGTTTAACAAGTAATCTTTCCCTTTCTGTTGTGCTAGTTGTACCATCACCTTTACTTGCTGTATTCCCCATTACGTCTCTCTTTTCTATCAGTTTTATCCTATCACCACTGTCTGTTACATTGCCACCAACAGCTTCAACCTCATTACTTTTTAAGCTAGCTTTAATTTGGCCTTGAGAACCACTAGGCATGTCTGATCTAGCTTCATTTATTGACAAGCTTTGTGAAGACTCAGCTGAAGTAGAAGGCTTCCCGGAACTAGTGGTTGGTGCAATATTTACACTTTCTGGTTGTGTTGTCAGAGTTTTTGAAGTTGCCTCAGAATTTTGTGTTCCTGTTTCTTGCTTAATACCCAGAGTTTTGTCTTCAAAATCAGAGAAATCTGAAAGAAATGTTAATCTATCAATGCCACAAGTCCTAAGCATTTTTATTTGTGCCTAATTTTTAATAATTTTTTATGGGTTTGACATAATTTTGAACAAAGATATAAACCTAGTGATAAGTTATCCTTAGAATTCCATGTAATAAATCTTACATGTAAAGATGCTCCACCGTTGACAAATGGTATTTTTTCACTATAAAAAACAGGAGCAAACGATTTAGTATTTTTCTTCAGTAACAAAACTTACTTACTTTACACCATTACCACCTTTGAAAAGTTTGAGCTTCTAATTTTACTTCAAGTTAAAAATATGAAAAATGATTAATTGTATCCCGAAAAAATTCTGTGACACTATATCCTATATAGAATGAAGAACTGATTGTGCATGCACCAAAGGCGAAACAAATTATCTTATATTATGTTTTGTGTTAATTAGGCATATATATACACGATTAAACACCAATTAATGTTCAAATGATTAATATCATTTATGCTCTGTCAGCGGTGGAGCATCCTTAAGCAAAATTCCTAACTTGTAAAACACAGGAAAACTACATACACAAAAACAGAAATGTTTGCACATACCAGTATATGTGGTACTGAAGTGATTACAAGAACCCGTTCATACAATTTTTACATTGAAATCGTTTGTATGATTTTTTTTTTTTGATTTTTTTCTTCGATTTTGTCCCCTTCAGGGGCCATGACAACGACCATGGATTTTTGGTTTCAAGACCCTCTCAAAAGTATCAAGAAAAGTGTATTTATGACTAGAGAGATCCTGTGTTTTGTTGCAGTGTTTAACATTTGAGATAATCTTGCAGGCATGTTATTGCAGTATTCTAAATGCCTGAAATACCTTTGTAAAAGTAGTTGCCGTTTGAGAGCCTCGTAAGCCAGATTTTCTATAGGAAATCTATACTTTTTGAGAGAGCCCTTCTGAAACCATAACAGAGAGCCACACAAATATTTACCATTTGAGAGAGCTTTGCGAGCATCTTTGATAAACAGGTGATGGTTTGCTGTGTCTACTTTTCCAGAGAGAAGCTTGTATTTCCACTTCATCACCCGTCGCTGTTGTGTTGTCTCCGACATTTCCACCTTATCTACCACGCCATGGAGCAAGTCTAGCATAACAGCACTCTCTGAAATAGACACAAGATAGGTCCTTCTGACTAAAGATTAAAAATTACATGTATTATCATAAATAAAACAAATGAATATTTGACCAAAATTAAAGCTTTTTATGCAGCTGAGAAAATGGAACTGAATTTGTGAGTATCAAAACACAAGATGCACATAGGGCCTGTATCACTCATCTGGATTTTCATGTCAAGTAATATTCTGAATACAGGTTGATTGTTTATTTCCTCAATGATTTTTTACATTTATCAAAGAGCCAGTGATCCTGATATTTTGAACATTTAGAGAGTCATCCTGTGGCTCTAGTACTAGTAGGGGCAGTTCTTTACCCTTGAATACCAGGGCTAAGTTACGATGGATAGCCTTGTAGTTAGTAACCCTGGCAGTAAACTTATCTAATGGTCCCAGTATGCACAGTTCTTTCCCCTGGAGTACTAGGGCTAAGTAATGGTAGATAGCCTTGTAGTGTGATACCCTGGCTGTGAACTTACCTCATGGTCCCAGTAGGGGCAATTCTTTACCCTTTAGTACCAGGGCTAAGTAACGGTAGATAGCCTTGTAGTCTAGTACCCTAACAGTGAACTTACCTAATGGTCCCAGTAAGGGTAGTTCTTTCCCCTCTAGTACTAGTCCTAAGTAACGGTAAATAGCCTTGAAGTCTGGTACCCTGGCTGTGAACTTACCTAATGGTCCCAGTAGGGGCAGTTCTTTACCCTCGAGTACCAGGGCTAAGTAACCATAGATAGCCTTGTAGTCTGGTACCCTGGCTGTGAACTTATCTAATGGTCCCAGTAGCGACAGAGCTTTCCCCTCTTGTATCAGGGCTAAGTGATGTTAGATAGCCTTGTAGTCTGGTACCCTGGCTGTGAAGTTACCTGATGGTCCCAGTAGGGGCAGTTCTTTACCCTCTAGTACCAGGGCTAAGTAGCGGTAGATAGCCTTGTAGTCTAGTACCCTGGCTGTGGACTTACCTAATGGTCCCAGTAAGGGCAGTTCTTTACCCTCTAGTACCAGTGCTAATTAACTGTACATAGCCTTGTAGTCAGGTACCCTGGCTGTGAACTTACCTAATGGTCCCAGTAAGGGCAGTTCTATACCCTCGAGTACCAGGGCTAAGTTACGATGGATAGCCTTGTAGTTAGTTACCCTGGCTGTGAACTTACCTAATGGTCCCAGTGTGGGCAGTTCTTTCCCCTGGAGTACCAGGGCTAAGTAATGGTAGATAGCCTTGTAGTCTGGTACCCTGGCTGTGAACTTACCTAATGGTCCCAGTAGGGGCAGTTCTTTAATCTCTAGTACCAGGGCTATGTAACTGTTGATAGCCCTGTAGTCTGGTACCCTGGCAGTGAACTTACCTAACGGTCCCAGTAGGGGCAGTTCTTTACCCTCTAGTACCAGGGCTAAGTAGTGGTAGATAGCCTCGTAGTCTGGTACCCTGGCTGTGATCTTACCTCATGGTCCCAGTAGGGGCAGTTCTTTAATCTCTAGTACCAGGGCTATGTAACTGTTGATAGCCCTGTAGTCTGGTACCCTGGCAGTGAACTTACCTAACGGTCCCAGTATGGGCAGTTCTTTACCCTCTAGTACCAGGGCTAAGTAGCGGTAGATAGCCTTGTAGTCTGGTACCCTGGCTGCAGGCTTGGGATGCTCCTCAAAGTTACTGATTATAGACATAGCCTGGAACAGATCACAACATGGTTTAATAAGTCATTACCTGAATGAATTAATTTTTACACTGTTAATAAAATAAGAAAAAAAAATATTTTCAATGTGGTGTCCCATCTCTTTGTCTATCCTTTATGAACATTGAATTTGTAATAATGATTTAAATCTGGACTGTGAAGAAAATTTACATATTATAATTAGATCAAGAAACTTCATTGTGGTGTACCCGATCTGGAGTGGACACTTCAAGATGGCGGCCGGTTCAGAACAAAAAAGGTAGATTACAAAGTGAGGTTTCTGCAGAAATAAGGAGTCAATTTTTCCATAGCATAGCTAGATTTTGAGAAAATTTGACAAGGAACACGCACATCCATTCCTCTGGATCCATATGAACCGGCCGCCATCTTGAAGTGTCCACTCGAGATCGGGTACACGTCAGTGATCTTGTATACTTCATGTAATAAGAATATATCAATAATGCTCAAGCTTCAAGAGTTTGTCTAATAATAGCCTCTTATTGCCAAGTTTTGAAGATGCTGATTCCATAGTCTGATACATTACAGACAACAGGACTTCCAAACAGGATATCAGATAGATACTTGTAACCACGTGAGATCAGACTTCTGGAAATGAATGGATGTCCTTCTTTGACCTTGTTTTGACCTTTAAACTTTCTAAGCACTAGATTTTTGATTAAGTTAAAAGTTAAGAAGATTGTTTGTACACTACAACTTGTCTAAACTGAAAGTCACCGAGACCAGGATATTTGCTGTAGCCAGGTTCTGGGTAGGGTTTAATTACTACAAATTCAGAAGAAAAAGGCCATACAATTATGCAAGAAAGGACAGAGATCTTGATGAGTCAAAGGTTGGTTTTGACAAGTTATACTGTATAAGCACTACATACCCTTGCTAAACTGTCTGTGTAGTCGTTTCTCTCTGCTCTCACTAGGTCACGTCCCATATTGGTCCAGTCCTACAGCATTATAATATGTACAATATACAACAACAGACTTTTCTCCACATCTCTCAGTTAGTCCTACAGCATTATAATATGTACAATATACAACAACAGACTTTTCTCTCATCTCTCCTTAGTCCTACAGCATTATAATATGTATTACAATATACAACAACAGACTTTTCTCCACATCTCTCAGTTAGTCCTACAGCATTATAATATGTACAATATACAACAACAGACTTTTCTCCACATCTCTCAGTTAGTCTACAGCATTATAATATGTACAATTACAACAACAGACTTTTCTCCACATCTCTCAGTTAGTCCTACAGCATTATAATATGTACAATATACAACAACAGACTTTTCTCCACATCTCTCAGTTAGTCCTACAGCATTATAATATGTACAATATACAACAACAGACTTTTCTCCACACATCTCTCAGTTAGTCCTACAGCATTATAATATGTACAATATACAACAACAGACTTTTCTCCACATCTCTCAGTTAGTCCTACAGCATTATAATATGTACAATATACAACAACAGACTTTTCTCCACATCTCTCAGTTAGTCCTACAGCATTATAATATGTACAATATACAACAACAGACTTTTCTCCACATCTCTCAGTTAGTCCTACAGCATTATAATATGTACAATATACAACAACAGACTTTTCTCCACATCTCTCAGTTAGTCCTACAGCATTATAATATGTACAATATACAACAACAGACTTTTCTTCACATCTCTCAGTTAGTCCTACAGCATTATAATATGTACAATATACAACAACAGACTTTTCTCCACATCTCTCAGTTAGTCCTACAGCATTATAATATGTACAATATACAACAACAGACTTTTCTCCACATCTCTCAGTTAGTCCTACAGCATTATAATATGTACAATATACAACAACAGACTTTTCTCCACATCTCTCAGTTAGTCCTACAGCATTATAATATGTACAATATACAACAACAGACTTTTCTCCACATCTCTCAGTTAGTCCTACAGCATTATAATATGTACAATATACAACAACAGACTTTTCTCCACATCTCTCAGTTAGTCCTACAGCATTATAATATGTACAATATACAACAACAGACTTTTCTCCACATCTCTCAGTTAGTCCTACAGCATTATAATATGTACAATATACAACAACAGACTTTTCTTTTCTCCACATCTCTCAGTTAGTCCTACAGCATTATAATATGTACAATATACAACAACAGACTTTTCTCCACATCTCTCAGTTAGTCCTACAGCATTATAATATGTACAATATACAACAACAGACTTTTCTCCACATCTCTCAGTTAGTCCTACAGCATTATAATATGTACAATATACAACAACAGACTTTTCTCCACATCTCTCAGTTAGTCCTACAGCATTATAATATGTACAATATACAACAACAGACTTTTCTTCACATCTCTCAGTTAGTCCTACAGCATTATAATATGTACAATATACAACAACAGACTTTTCTCCACATCTCTCAGTTAGTCCTACAGCATTATAATATGTACAATATACAACAACAGACTTTTCTTCACATCTCTCAGTTAGTCCTACAGCATTATAATATGTACAATATACAATAACAGACTTTTCTCCACATCTCTCAGTTAGTCCCACATCTCTCAGTTAGTCCTACAGCATTATAATATGTACAATATACAACAACAGACTTTTCTTCACATCTCTCAGTTAGTCCTACAGCATTATAATATGTACAATATACAACAACAGACTTTTCTCCACATCTCTCAGTTAGTCCTACAGCATTATAATATGTACAATATACAACAACAGACTTTTCTCCACATCTCTCAGTTAGTCCTACAGCATTATAATATGTACAATATACAACAACAGACTTTTCTCCACATCTCTCAGTTAGTCCTACAGCATTATAATATGTACAATATACAACAACAGACTTTTCTCCACATCTCTAGTTAGTCCTACAGCATTATAATATGTACAATATACAACAACAGACTTTTCTCCACATCTCTAAGTTAGTCCTACAGCATTATAATATGTACAATATACAACAACAGACTTTTCTCCACATCTCTCAGTTAGTCCTACACAGCATTATAATATGTACAATATACAACAACAGACTTTTCTCCACATCTCTCAGTTAGTCCTACAGCATTATAATATGTACATATACAACAACAGACTTTCTCCACATCTCAGTTAGTCCTACAGCATTATAATATGTACAATATACAACAACAGACTTTTCTCACATCTCTCAGTTAGTCCACAGCATTATAATATGTACAATATACAACAACAGACTTTTCTCACATCTCTCAGTTAGTCCTACAGCATTATAATATGTACAATATACAACAACAGACTTTTCTCCACATCTCTCAGTTAGTCCTACAGCATTATAATATGTACAATATACAACAACAGACTTTTCTCCACATCTCTCAGTTAGTCCTACAGCATTATAATATGTACAATATACAACAACAGACTTTTCTCCACATCTCTCAGTTAGTCCTACAGCATTATAATATGTACAATATACAACAACAGACTTTCTCCACATCTCTCAGTTAGTCTACAGCATTATATAGTACAATATACAACACAGACTTTCTCACATCTCTCAGTTAGTCTACAGCATTATAATATGTACAATATTCACATCTCATAGTCTGATTATAATATGTACAATATACAACAACAGACTTTTCTCACATCCATCCTCAGTTAGTCCTACAGCATTATAATATTACAATACAGCATCTCTCAGTTAGTCCTACAGCATTATAATATGTACAATATACAACAACAGACTTTTCTTCACATCTCTCAGTTAGTCCTACAGCATTATAATATGTACAATATACAACAACAGACTTTTTCTCCACATCTCTCAGTTAGTCCTACAGCATTATAATATGTACAATATACAACAACAGACTTTTCTCCACATCTCTCAGTTAGTCCTACAGCATTATAATATGTACAATATACAACAACAGACTTTTCTTCACATCTCTCAGTTAGTCCTACAGCATTATAATATGTACAATATACAATAACAGACTTTTCTTCACATCTCTTAGTTAGTCCTACAGCATTATAATATGTACAATATACAACAACAGACTTTTCTCCACATCTCTCAGTTAGTCCTACAGCATTATAATATGTACAATATACAACAACAGACTTTTCTTCACATCTCTCAGTTAGTCCTACAGCATTATAATATGTACAATATACAATAACAGACTTTTCTTCACATCTCTTAGTTAGTCCTACAGCATTATAATATGTACAATATACAACAACAGACTTTTCTTCACATCTCTCAGTTAGTCCTACAGCATTATAATATGTACAATATACAATAACATACTTTTCTTCACATCTCTAAGTTAGTCCCACATCTCTCAGTTAGTCCTACAGCATTTATAATATGTACAATATACAACAACAGACATTTCTTCACATCTCTCAGTTACTCCTAAAGCATTATATATATAATAAACAATATGAGACTTTTCTTTACATCTTTCACCTAGTCCTGAGGCATTATAATATGGACAATATAAACTTTTTTCCATAAAATCTTGATAATAGCTCAACCTACTTTGATTTATATGAAGTTTTAATTGAAACACCAATACAGGTATCAACATGGATAACTTTATGGTCAGACTGGAAAACTGGACATCTATCAATTTTAACATGCAAATCACCAAGTAGGTAATGTATTGTTCACTGTTAGCAATAGATTGTGTATTTATATGAAGCCAGGACATGAATAAACCTCATAGCCGACAGTGATCTTCAAATGGGCGGGTGACGGGAGAGATAAATTATGTTTCACTCAATTAATGAGGGTCAATTCAGTCTAAAAGAAACTTTAAAATTTGTACATATATCGGAAAATACCCAGTTCTAATGGAAATTAGATCAGTCGGTTTTACTGTGATATGCCAGAAAAGCCCATGGTTGTGAAAGTATACCTATGAAATATTCAAACTCGCTCGCTGGCCGCCATTACACATTGTGGTCGAACATCTTGTATGCCGAACCCTGTCCCTTGCTCTTAGAGTAAAGCTTCTTTTGTCTAAAACTGCTCAAATCGCCCTGACAGTAGTGTGTTTACCTTATTAGGTGAAATGTCTTCACTGAAAAATCATTTTATCACCTCCACAGCGGTTATGTAGTTCATCTCTTTAACGTGCGTGACTGTGGCTCGGATATGGGTACAGCGTACATATTGTACATTATGTAGCTGCTTAATCGATATTGATCAACAATTTGTAATGTACAACAGAATCAATTAAAATACTAAACACGGGCGTGGATTTTTTTCAATATTTTATGTTATGTGCTTCATAAAAAATTTACAACAATACATTTATGCCATATTTTGCTTCTTGGTTATGTAAAAGAATTAGCCTGAGTGAATTGTCCCTTTAAATACTCGACCCTGAACCCAGAGTTATTGCTCTTTATTCTCACCTATCAACAGCTGATTTTGGAAAAGTCTTGAAAACCTTCTTTCAAGTTATTTAAAGTAAATGCAGTTATTTACAGCTGTATATTTGTTTTATTCAACAATCTTTCCATCATTATAGTGTCAAGTCAATATGTATTTTGTGTTTCTTTTAAAATTACAGAGATAGGTTTTGCTGACTTTTCCACAGGTATCTACATTAATGATTTAGTAGCTGTGTGCTATGAGTGGCTTTGGGTTTGGGTTGAGATTGACACCCATTAATGTTACAAGGGGAGATAATCGATATATACTCATTATTATTGGTATAAGGGGAGATCATACAATACACTCACAATTATTGGTATAAGGGGAGATAATCAGGTCGACTGAATTACCATATATGGAACAGACAAAATTCCTGTGACAGTTATTCCCCTTGTAGTCATGCACTTGATTTGTACGGATATTGATCAATGGAAAGTGTGATTTATGAATGGGATTCGTTTACTACGCATAGCAACGCGTAGTATTTCCAGTACATCTGTACGTCATGTACGACTTGTGCATAAGACGATAGTAATCGAACAGGTCAATCAAAGATGCGCTCTAGATCTATATATTTATCTTTTGACGACATATTTTCATGTAACACATAAGCATATAAATTACTGTAATTCTTCGTGTATTTAGAACGTCATATGGTACATAGAATGTGGTTTTATAGAGAGAGATTGAATAACTTTCTGGTGCGATATAAAATATATGATACGAAACTTAAAAAATGCAAGAAAAGAAAACTTATACAGAAATTTTAAATGATTTGAGAGATTTTGTTATGTATTATGCATATTACTAAATATTTAGGCATTTCGCTATAAAGCATATTAAGTACATGTAGTAGTCGAACAGAAACGTGAAGTATACTAGATTAATGATCTTTAACATTGAATAGTTAAACGCGTGTTGATTGTTTTAATAGCTGTATTATAGATAAATGTTGATTTAAAATCACTATTGCATTTCCCGAAATCGGCGTGCGGTGAAAATGTTTATCATTTATTGATACACATGATGGATTTCATTTACAAATTATATAATCAAAATTGTGGTTCGCAGGGGAAATTAAAGACAGTGCCCCCTGAAAATACTACGCGTTGCTATGCGTAGTAAACGAATCCCATTCATAAATCACACTTTCCATTGACCAAATTGCGTACAAATCACGTGCATGACTACAAGGGGAATAAGTCGCACATGTATTTTGTCTTTTCCATATATGGTAATTCAGTCGACCTGATAATCTAACAAAATAATTACTATTTATATAAGGGGAGATAATCTAATATACTCACAACTATTGGTATAAGGGTATATAATCTAATAAAATCATTTATATTGGTATAAGGGGAGATAATCGAGTATACTCACAAATATTGGTATTAGGGGAGATAATCTAATATATTCAACATTATTGGTATAAGGGGAGATAATCGAATATACTCACAAATATTGGTATAAGGGGAGAAAATCTAATCTATGCAACATTACTGGTATAAGGGAAGATAATCTAATATACTCACAATTATTGGCATGGGATCATCACCTAAAAATCAAATATAATTTTTTTACTTTGTGTGGAAATACTTCTTTATAATACACATCTTAAACTGTCAATTTTCCTTTAATATGGAAAGACCATTTCTTTTAAAAAATGCCAGAACTGAACGTCACATACCATTGAACAAAAGAAACTGGGAGATAAAGTGCTCAAGCTGATCAGACGGCTATAATCTATTATATGTGTACAGGATTGTAGATTAACAAACCAATGATTACTAAATTAACATTTAACAAAAATTACAGGATAATTGTTGGAAAACATTAAAGATTGTTTCAGAATACAAGCAACAAAACCTTGGCTAGTTGACTAAGTGGTTTCCTTACGATGCTGTAACTTACTTTTCCACTGAATGGACTTGTTGATCTTGTTCAGGTAATCTTTGATCTAAAACACACAGAAGTAAGTCTTATTATCTAATACCAGAGCATGGTGTACCACTACAGAAATGTAATGTAACACTAATACTGTATATTTGAATGAGATATACAAAAATATGCACAGGGCAAACAGATGATCATGTAAATGTGATATATATATATAGAGGATGTAGCGCAGTGGTAGAAGGCAGAGATATATTTGGCTAGACGATTGGGTGCTGTAGATCGTGAGTTCTACGCCTGGATAGGGCACGGGTCAATAAATTGTCATGCTTTGTTAAATTGTGTTTCTTTGATATTTTATATATAATGATGTATTATACAAAAACACATGGTTCAGCATGCAGTTTCAGTAAAATGTATTGTTTTATCCTAAGGACTGAGAGAACAATCTTACATTGCTAAAATTTGTGACACTTCAGTATATATATATATATATTGAAACTATTGCTATGGCCAGGAAGATATATATTCTCCTCTTATCGAAAACTTACAAATGTCACTTACCTGTAACTTTGTCTTACTTGGAACTTCTTCTTGTAATTGGTCGATAGCTGAAGGTGGATACCTGTGAATATATACAGTGAAACATAAAACAATGAAAAATATAAAATTTTATGAATTTATGTATCATGTATACTGATAAGTTAGGTGGACTCCTCAGTTATCACTTCATCGAAGAATATATGACTCTTTCATATGTACATGTGTAGGATAGAGCTATTCCACTCAAGGGTACAGAATTTTGGTCAGAACCGAGGCTTGCCGAGGTTTCTGACCCAAAATTCTGGACCTGAGGGTGAAATAGTTCTATCCTACATAATTTACATATGAAAGAATTACTTTCTCACATTGCTTGTCGAAAAACTTGAACGAAAGGTGAGGCAGCCATTTTGTGACAAAATCTTAAGTTCTTAAATAATTGATCGATTTTAAAATAAGAACGCCATTCGAAAGAGCTCATCAAAGTTTGGTTTATATCAACAAGAGATCCCAGAGGGATCTTGGCGCCCACCAAAGATTGATCTATGTCTGACAAATGAAAGAGGGATCTTTTCTCTGCTTTTCAAACTTACACTTCTTTTTTCTGCTTTTCAAACTTTAAACTATCAAAATCCAAGATGGTGGTCGCAAAATGCAATAGGCAGAACTAGGGTCCTAGAGGAACCTACATATGATATTTGAGAACAACCCCTTCAATACTTTCTGAGAAATAGCGGTAACAAACTTTAACTATCAAAATCCAAGATGGCCACCGGTCGGCCATCTTGTTGACCGATCAGTCCCAGAATGCAATATGCACAACTGGGGTCCTAGGGGAACCTACATATGAAATTTGAGAAAGATCCCTTCAGTGCTTTCTGAGAAATAGCGGTAACAAACTTTAACTATCAAAATCCAAGATGGCTACCTGGCGGCCATCTTGTTGACCGATCAGTCCCAAAATGCAATATGCACAACTGGGGTCCTAGGGGAACCTACATATGAAATTTGAGAAAGATCCCTTCAGTGCTTTCTGAGAAATAGCGGTAACAAACTTTAACTATCAAAATCCAAGATGGCTACCTGGCGGCCATCTTGTTGACTGATCAGTCCCAAAATGCAATATGCACTACTAGGGTCCTAGGGGAACCTACATATGAAATTTGAGAACAATCCCTTCAATACTTTCTGAGAAATAGCCGTAACAAACTTTAACTATCAAAATCCAAAATGGCCGCCTGTCGGCCATCTTGTTGACCGATCAGTCCCAAAATGTAATACGCAGAACTAGGGTCCTAGAGGAACCTACATATGAAATTTGAGAACAATCCCTTCAATACTTTCTGAGAAATAGCGGTAACAAACTTTAACTATCAAAATCCAAGATGGCCACCTGTCGGCCATCTTGTTGACCGATCAGTCCCAAAATGCAATATGCACAACTGGGGTCCAAGGGGAACTTACATATGAAATTTGAGAAAGATCCCTAAAGTACTTTCTGAGAATAGGAGATTTCAGAAAAGATGGCGATGACGTCACACAAAGGTACATCCGGGCGCTCAAAGGTACAACTCTTATATCTGTACACATAAACATTGTGGGAACACAGCGGCTTGCGATGTTTGTTTACATTTTATTGTAATAAATAGTACGCCAATCCGAGAACTATTGCGTAATTTGCATTTCAAAAAGTGTAAATAAAAATATTTTATAATACTATACAAATTTAAACATATAGTATTCATATATTTTACTCTGTTTATACTCCATTTTCGATGGCTACGAGAAAACACGGTCGCCATTACGTATAAACATTAACAGATATATTGCAAATATCAACTTGAAATTACAAATTAAATTCAAAGTCCCTCAAAATGTAATTATAAGCAATTACTGCTTTCGAAGTGTTTCTTGATAAAACACTTTACGTTGTGTGATTAGTGCAAAATTAAACATTTGCTTTCGTAGATTACCCCAAGCCCACGGCAGCCATTACAGTACAGCCGAGAACCCGAATTTCGTCCATTTTCAGTGTCATTAAATTACGTATTCTGGTTATTTTTTTGTCATCAACTTTGGGATTTAGTTTATAACATACAAATGAGTCAGTTTGTAGGTTCTTTTTATCATATTTTTAAACAAAACTTTGAGTATTTAGGATTCTCGAAGTCGTGCGCAATGTATCCTGGTCGGCATTTACAGTACTACGATCTGTAATTTACATGTATATCAATTTAAATGAAGTCTACCTAATATGTATTCCAAATATCTAAAAGTAATACCACTTCAGTTTGAGACTTAACACAGCAGTCCATGGCATAAAAGCGACTGAAAATAAAATATTAAAAATGAAATCTGCAGCATGAAAACTGAACGATTTCACCATATTATTTTACGAGATCGGCAGTCATACATGTACGTGTAAAACAGTAGTTTAATTACTATTCGTAATTTTGTTATGATAAAGAGTATTCCATTAAAACAACATGTACATATTAAATAAAGAATATATATCTTAAACAAATACTTTTTGAGATAAAAGTGTTGGTAATTATTAATATGATTTATTTCCCCAACAATGCTGTTGCCTGCGGTGATCTACCAGCGACGAAGCCATACACGAGCGGCCGTGGTCTGGTCAGGTGCACGTTTTGTTTATATCATATCGTATTGTGATCAGTTTTTCATGTATAACAGAAACATTATAAATTGAAATAGATCATCTTTTCATAAACACCTTTTCACAACCTGAATTTATACGTATGAACAAAATCGGGTAGGCCTACGTGTGATGGCCCGGCAGCGCTTCGATAGGTGGCTTCGACACTAAAATTTAGCAATAAACAAATGAAAATATAAAAATGTTAACATCCGTAACCTGTGAAACAATAAGAAACCATTTCAAAATCAGAATTTGCAAGTATGAAAGCGTAAACTTTTGACAAAGTATCGATTATGAAGCAGGGATGTACGTATCTGTTATTGTTTTTATCAGTCTCCATACTGTGTTTGTACCTTTGAGGACCCGGATGTAAACTTTCTGTGACGTCACGCCATCTTTTCTGAAATCCCCTATTAGCGGTAACAAACTTTAACTATCAAAATCAAAGATGGCCACCTGTCGGCCATCTTGTTGACCGATCAGTCCCAAAATACAATATGCACAACTAGGGTCCTACGGGAACCTACATATGAAATTTGAGAAAGATCCCTTCAATTCTTTATGAGGAATAGCGGTAACAAACTTTAACTATCAAAATCCAAGATGGCTGCCTGGCGGCCATCTTGTTGACCGATCAGTCCCAAAATAAAATATGCACAACTAGGGTCCTAGGGGAACCTACATATGAAATTTGAGAAAGATCCCTTCAGTGCTTTCTGAGAAATAGCGGTAACAAACTTTAACTATCAAAATCCAAGATGGCTACCTGGCGGCCATCTTGTTGACCGATCAGTCCCAAAATGCAATATGCACTACTAGGGTCCTAGGGGAACCTACATATGAAATTTGAGAAAGATCCCTTTCAGTACTTTCTGAGAATTAGCCGTAACAAACGTTAACTATCAAAATCCAAGATGGCGGCTGGTCGGCCATCTTGTTGACCGATCAGTCCCAAAATGCAATATGCACAACTAGGGTCCTAGGGGAACCTACATATGAAATTTGAGAAAGATCCCTTCAGTACTTTCTGAGAAATAGCGGTAACAAGAATTGTTAACAGACGGACGGACGGACGGACGGACGGACGGAAGGACGGAAGGACGGAAGGACGGACGGACGGAAGGACGGACGGACGGAAGGACGGACGGACGACGGACTACGGACGAAATGCGATTTGAATAGCCCACCATCTGATGATGGTGGGCTAAAAATTTAAACAAGAAATCTTAGGTAAAACGGTTTGAAATGCAAATTAAAGAAATGAAAAGGTAAAGAAATCCCACAAATCAATCAAAATAGAAGAAAAATGACATCAACTTTGCCGTGATATGACGTCATCTCATTGCTTTTCAATTGTGACGTCAAGGCTATGTAAGATAGATTTATCTTACATAGCTGTCGTTCATTGGACAACTCTATCTTACATGGCCAGCTATGTGAGAAATATACATATTACTATATCATATGCATGTACGAGTCCCTTCCCTCAAATTCACATACCCTACATTAAAATGTTTCTTTACAACAGATTGAATATCATGTTAAATATGTTCCTCAAATAGCCCCACATGTTTATTAGACACTATGACAGAGTAGGATTGGGTTATCACTGCCCCACGTGTTTATTAGTCACTATGACTGAGTAGGATTGGGTTATCACTGCCCCACATGTTAATTAGACACTATGACAGAGTAGGATTGGGTTATCACTGCCCCACGTGTTTATTAGTCACTATGACAGAGTAGGATTGGGTTATCACTGCCCCACATGTTAATTAGACACTATGACAGAGTAGGATTGGGTTATCACTGCCCCATGTGTTTATTAGACACTATGACTGAGAAGGATTGGGTTATCACTGCCCCACGTGTTTATTAGTCACTATGACTGAGTAGGATTGGGTTATCACTGCCCCATGTGTTTATTAGACACTATGACTGAGAAGGATTGGGTTATCACTGCCCCACATGTTTATTAGACACTATGACTGAGAAAGATTGGGTTATCACTGCCCCACATGTTTATTAGTCACTATGACTGAGTAGGATTGGGTTATCACTGCCCCATGTGTTTATTAGACACTATGACTGAGAAGGATTGGGTTATCACTGCCCCACGTGTTTATTAGTCACTATGACTGAGTAGGATTGGGTTATCACTGCCCCATGTGTTTATTAGACACTATGACTGAGAAGGATTGGGTTATCACTGCCCCACATGTTTATTAGACACTATGACTGAGTAGGATTGGGTTATCACTGCCCCACATGTTAATTAGACACTATGACAGAGTAGGATTGGGTTATCACTGCCCCACATGTTTATTAGACACTATGACTGAGAAGGATTGGGTTATCACTGCCCCACGTGTTTATTAGTCACTATGACTGAGAAGGATTGGGTTATCACTGCCCCACGTGTTTATTAGTCACTATGACTGAGTAGGATTGGGTTATCACTGCCCCACATGTTTAATAGACACTATGACAGAGTAGGATTGGGTTATCACTGCTCCATGTGTTTATTAGACACTATGACTGAGAAGGATTGGGTTATCAATGCCCCACGGTGTTTATTAGACACTATGACTGAGAGAAGGATTGGGTTATCACTGCCCCATGTGTTTATTAGACACTATGACTGAGTAGGATTGGGTATCACTGCCCCACATGTTTATTAGACACTATGACAGAGTAGGATTGGGTTATCACTGCTCCATGTGTTTATTAGACACTATGACTGAGAAGGATTGGGTTATCACTGCCCCACGTGTTTATTAGACACTATGACAGAGTAGGATTGGGTTATCACTGCCCCATGTGTTTATTAGACACTATGGCTGAGAAGGATTGGGTTATCACTGCCCCACATGTTTATTAGACACTATGACTGAGAAGGATTGGGTTATCACTGCCCCATGTGTTTATTAGACACTATGACTGAGTAGGATTGGGTTATCACTGCCCCACGTGTTTATTAGACACTATGACAGAGTAGGATTGGGTTATCACTGCTCCATGTGTTTCTTAGACACTATGACCGAGTAGGATTGAGTTATCACTGCCCCACATGTTTATTAGACACTATGACCGAGTAGGATTGAGTTATCACTGCCCCACATGTTTATTAGACACTATGACTGAGAAGGATTGGGTTATCACTGCCCCACATGTTTATTAGACACTATGACTGAGTAGGATTGGATTATCACTGCCCCATGTGTTTATTAGACACTATGACTGAGTAGGATTGGGTTATCACTGCCCCATGTGTTTATTTAGACACTGTGACAGAGTAGGTTTGGGTTATCACTGCTCCATGTGTTTATTAGTCACTATGACTGAGTAGGATTGGGTTATCACTGCCCCATATGTTTATTAGACACTATGACTGAGTAGGATTGGGTTATCACTGCTCCATGTGTTTATTAGACACTGTGACTGAGTAGGATTGGATTATCACTGCCCCATGTGTTTATTAGACACTGTGACTGAGTAGGATTGGATTATCACTGCCCCATGTGTTTATTAGACACTATGACTGAGTAGGATTGGGTTATCACTGCCCCACATGTTTATTAGACACTATGACTGAGAAGGATTGGGTTATCACTGCCCCACGTGTTTATTAGTCACTATGACTGAGTAGGATTGGGTTATCACTGCCCCACATGTTTATTAGACACTATGACAGAGTAGGATTGGGTTATCACTGCTCCATGTGTTTATTAGACACTATGACTGAGAAGGATTGGGTTATCAATGCCCCACGTGTTTATTAGACACTATGACTGAGAAGGATTGGGTTATCACTGCCCCACGTGTTTATTAGACACTATGACTGAGTAGGATTGGGTTATCACTGCCCCACATGTTTATTAGACACTATGACAGAGTAGGATTGGGTTATCACTGCTCCATGTGTTTATTAGACACTATGACTGAGAAGGATTGGGTTATCACTGCCCCACGTGTTTATTAGACACTATGACAGAGTAGGATTGGGTTATCACTGCCCCATGTGTTTATTAGACACTATGGCTGAGAAGGATTGGGTTATCACTGCCCCACATGTTTATTAGACACTATGACTGAGAAGGATTGGGTTATCACTGCCCCATGTGTTTATTAGACACTATGACTGAGTAGGATTGGGTTATCACTGCCCCACGTGTTTATTAGACACTATGACAGAGTAGGATTGGGTTATCACTGCTCCATGTGTTTCTTAGACACTATGACCGAGTAGGATTGAGTTATCACTGCCCCACATGTTTATTAGACACTATGACCGAGTAGGATTGAGTTATCACTGCCCCACATGTTTATTAGACACTATGACTGAGAAGGATTGGGTTATCACTGCCCCACATGTTTATTAGACACTATGACTGAGTAGGATTGGATTATCACTGCCCCATGTGTTTATTAGACACTATGACTGAGTAGGATTGGGTTATCACTGCCCCATGTGTTTATTAGACACTGTGACTGAGTAGGTTTGGGTTATCACTGCTCCATGTGTTTATTAGTCACTATGACTGAGTAGGATTGGGTTATCACTGCCCCATATGTTTATTAGACACTATGACTGAGTACGATTGGGTTATCACTGCTCCATGTGTTTATTAGACACTATGACTGAGTAGGATTGGATTATCACTGCCCCATGTGTTTATTAGACACTGTGACTGAGTAGGTTTGGGTTATCACTGCCCCATGTGTTTATTAGACACTGTGACTGAGTAGGATTGGGTTATCACTGCCCCATGTGTTTATTAGACACTATGACTGAGTAGGATTGGGTTATCACTGCCCCATGTGTTTATTAGACAGTATGACTATAGTAAGATTGGGTTATCACTGCTCCATGTGTTTATTAGACACTATGACTGAGTAGGATTGGGTTATCACTGCCCCATGTGTTTATTAGACAGTATGACTGAGTAGGATTGGGTTATCACTGCCCCACATGTTTATTAGACACTATGACAGAGTAGGATTGGGTTATCACTGCTCCATGTGTTTATTAGACACTATGACTGAGAAGGATTGGGTTATCACTGCCCCACGTGTTTATTAGACACTATGACTGAGAAGGATTGGGTTATCACTGCCCCATGTGTTTATTAGACACTATGACTGAGTAGGATTGGGTTATCACTGCCCCACATGTTTATTAGACACTATGACAGAGTAGGATTGGGTTATCACTGCTCCATGTGTTTATTAGACACTATGACTGAGAAGGATTGGGTTATCACTGCCCCACGTGTTTATTAGACACTATGACAGAGTAGGATTGGGTTATCACTGCCCCATGTGTTTATTAGACATTATGGCTGAGAAGGATTGGGTTATCACTGCCCCACGTGTTTATTAGACACTATGACTGAGAAGGATTGGGTTATCACTGCCCCATGTGTTTATTAGACACTATGACTGAGTAGGATTGGGTTATCACTGCCCCACGTGTTTATTAGACACTATGACAGAGTAGGATTGGGTTATCACTGCTCCATGTGTTTATTAGACACTATGACCGAGTAGGATTGAGTTATCACTGCCCCACGTTTATTAGACACTATGACCAAGTAGGATTGAGTTATCACTGCCCCACATGTTTATTAGACACTATGACTGAGAAGGATTGGGTTATCACTGCCCCACATGTTTATTAGACACTATGACTGAGTAGGATTGGATTATCACTGCCCCATGTGTTTATTAGACACTATGACTGAGTAGGATTGGGTTATCACTGCCCCATGTGTTTATTAGACACTGTGACTGAGTAGGTTTGGGTTATCACTGCTCCATGTGTTTATTAGTCACTATGACTGAGTAGGATTGGGTTATCACTGCCCCATATGTTTATTAGACACTATGACTGAGTACGATTGGGTTATCACTGCTCCATGTGTTTATTAGACACTGTGACTGAGTAGGATTGGATTATCACTGCCCCATGTGTTTATTAGACACTGTGACTGAGTAGGTTTGGGTTATCACTGCCCCATGTGTTTATTAGACACTGTGACTGAGTAGGATTGGGTTATCACTGCCCCATGTGTTTATTAGACACTATGACTGAGTAGGATTGGGTTATCACTGCCCCATGTGTTTATTAGACAGTATGACTATAGTAAGATTGGGTTATCACTGCTCCATGTGTTTATTAGACACTATGACTGAGTAGGATTGGGTTATCACTGCCCCATGTGTTTATTAGACAGTATGACTTAGTAGGATTGGGTTATCACTGCTCCATGTGTTTATTAGACACTATGACTGAGTAAGATTTGGTTATCACTGCCCCATGTGTTTATTAGACACTATGACTGAGTAAGATTTGGTTATCACTGCCCGGCGTGTTTATTAGACACTATGAGTGAGTAGGATTGGGTTATCACTGCCCCATGTGTTTATTAGACACTATGACTGAGTAAGATTTGGTTATCACTGCCCGGCGTGTTTATTAGACACTATGAGTGAGAAGGATTGGGTTATCACTGCCCCACGTGTTTATTGGACACAATTACCTAGCAGGGTTGTTTTTTTTCTTCACACACAAAGCTATAGTGGCTAAGTAGTTAACGTGTCCTAATATTTTAACCTAGGCCTTCCACCTCAGTATTGTTTAAAAGACAAAAACATGGGGAGTATTATGATAATGACCATATGATTTTTTCTTTGATTACTGCAGTATTGCTTCACCTTACAAAACAAAATTACCATATATGTACACTCTGAAATATATTTTCACTGAATAGTGATGATGGAATTTCACCTACTTCTTAAGAGCTCCTAGCAACAGTTTTTTTTCTCTATAAGACCAACTCAGGTTTGACCAATTGAATAGCTGTTTTTTCTTCCGCTGTCTCTTGGGACGATCCCGCTGATCCGCTGTTGAGCGCCTTCTACAACATCTAATGATAACAAACCTTACTATATGCTATCATTACAAGCAAAATAGCATTCAAAAGGTAGATCAGTTACACTTTAAAAACAATCCAAATTACAACAGGTTGTGCTTATATATACTAAATACGAATTTCCAATACTGGTTATTGGAAATGATCTAATAAAAAAATTTCTGAAACTTCTTTTGAGTAGATTATTGACTCTTGACTGTATGGACATGCAACTTGATTCCCCAGGTTATTAAGTATGTATCTGACCTTTTCTTTTCAGCAACTGATGTATCCATTTCCTCCTCTTCATCATCATTCTCCAACATCACCCCATCATCATCATCATCATCATCGACATCATCAACAACATCTTCATCTGTCAGTTCATCGTTTTCCTCTTTTTCATCAACAGATGTGAGATTGATATCAACCACCACTTTGTGCGCTATTCTACCTGCCATGCTTGTCTTTCTACAAAAATCAGTCAACAAAAATAACAATGCATTGTTTACATTGATATATTCATTTAAATTTCACAAGTCAGCATCAATATACATGTAATTGATTAAAAGTTTGCGCTATTGTTTTTTCTGTTTATTTTGATAAGTAAATTAACACTGAAATTTGGGTTTAATTCTGTGTTTAAATTCTATTGAAGAACTAGTTGGTATTGCTAAGACCTAGTATATTACTATAGTCTCATCAACTAAAAAAATATACCATGTCGCATCCAGACCATAATTGGCAATTAAATGGCAAGTTACAGTCAGTTTTATTTGAAGTTAAAATGGCTCAAGTTATGATTATTGCCGAACGGAAGTCGGAAAGTTCAATAACCCATTCTCGGAAGAGTTCATTCAGACCCTACTTAGTTACAGTAGTCACATGGTGTTCTTGGCAACATATTGTTGATGTCGGCTAACTTTGGCTTGTTTCATAGGTATTTAGCACGCTGATAAGTCAAAGACCCACAATAGACTAATATATAGGGTCTTTGACTTATCAGCGTGCTAAATACCTATGCTTGTTTGAAAAAAACCAGTTAGCGATATTCAATGTTTATTTGATTTTTCATCAAATGTTTTCGAATCATTATAGCTCATCTTGACTTCAATTAAGTCCTGTCACAACATGATTTACAACACGATTATTTTTCACAACTCTTCTAAAGCATGAAAAAATCAGAAAGATACAGATATAGGGACTTATTATTTCATATGTCAGCTGCCAGATGGTCAAATCAGTTATACTTCAATTAGTCTAATAGCCTATATATCACTTTTGTCTCCAAGTTTTGAATGTATAATCCTCTCAGTCATAATGTGTTAATTTACTATCTTCATAAAAGGCCTAATTTAGTATTTAATAACATGAACTAAGCTAAACTAGAATTTAATCAAAAACACATAGGCCCGTAAGATAAATTTCTGTAAAACCGTGCAAAAGAGAGACATTGTAAAAATTATTGTATGGAGTGTGAACATATTTCTGTGTCGAACATTTTGCAGTTGTGTACTTTATTTAGAACAATCCTAATTAATTGGTCTTTCAAATACCATACTCATTATGCCTACTGATAACCACTATCAGTTCCTAACTTCTTACCAAATAAGTAGACTGCACTTCAAAGAGATTGATATTATCGTCTAAGGAAAAGTTCTCATCTTTAAATTTGTAGCCGCATTTTCGGTCTATAAATTTAGCACCTTTTGTTTACGTCATAGATTTTGTGGATTTGCGGAAACAACCGAGCAGCGTTCGAGAACTTCCGCCATATAATAAACGCGTTTGATTGGTCTCTTTTCACCACCGCACATTCACGAATAAGTCTCGGAGATAGCTCATCCGTCACAGCAGATCAGCCATTGGAAACCAAATTTGCATACCATTGTATGGTTACACGGGAAAAATAGTGAATAGATGTGAAGGATTTGAACATCAAACTGTTATTCATGTCTTTGGAGGACTTACAACACCCCCCTTCACTATTATTCGGACCTTTAATTGTTCTGAACCCTCACCAACGCTGATTCTGCGACAGGTTTCTTGGCATTTTGTCCGACGGAATTTTACGCGAGCGCCATTGGGAGATGTAATATTGTGGCCTTGGAACTAAATAAATGTACTCTCTCTTGATGACTTAAGACTACATATAATTATGAGTGGTCGTCCAAGGACAACTTCCATAACCGATGCTGGAAAAAGTGGTGCTCATGCCTCATTTGGAGGGGTGAAAACAGGGTTCAGTAAGTGATCAATTCTACATCAGTAGCATATAAATGGGTCACGGAAACAAGATGGCGACCGCCTGTTGTCGAGAATGGTTGAAAAAGATATCCGTAATTTGTCTGTTTCCCTCATTAGTATAACACAATCTCTTCTTTGAAGCTCGAGATATAGCAATATGTATTATACTGAATGTGAAACCGTTATTTTGTTTTGACCACCCTCTGTTTAAATGACATGGCAGTGTGTACATGGTAACCAGCTCTTATCATATTTATCATAATTATTTAGAAGTCAAACTTTTAGGTTTGTTTTACATGGTATGCTTTATCAAATACACTCTTGTTCTTTCTTAGTTGTGAATTTGTGATAGCTTGATGTTGTCAATGAAAATGAGCCTTGACAGGATAGTAATTTTGACACGACAGTCGCCAAAAAACCCCGAAAGATAATTGATTCCTAATTTGTGAACAACACTTGTGATCAGACACTAGACATAAAATACATATCTGGTGTAGACTCATAGCGCCCCAAGTTATTTTGCCCTGCTCCTGTTTGTCCTAATTGTTTTGCCTTTTTTGTGTTAGCTATCAAAGGGTATTTCAAATTTTACTTTAAAAATAGTAAATGCACTTTTCATATACACTGATATCACATTCAAAATTATCCAAGGTTTATCAAAACCCTTCAAAAATATTAATTCCAATTTAGCTAAAAACAACATGTACATTAATTGCCTGTGGGAATCAAACTGAAAAGCAACACCAACACTGATTTCTGTTTTAGCAGCATACTGAAATGTAATAGAAACAAACACTAATATTTAACCCCAAAATTCAGATTTAGGGTGAAACAACCCCGCATTTGGCAGACAGTATTTAGTTACAGCAAAAGAACCTGTCACCATGCAATCAGAGTGCAGTTTATAGATCTTAATTGTCTTTTATATAAACAGTAACATCAAGTATTTTTGTCCCAGGTTCATTTGAGGTAGAAATTATAATATTCATTGCATAGAAAATATTTCTTCTATTGCCAATGTAAAATTACTATTACCCATAGGGCTGGATCAATATATCGATACATATCGATTTTCAAAAGCGTATCAAATATCGATACGCAAACATCCTGTATATCGCTGTATCGTTTTAACAACCCAACCTACTTTTTTTCATTTTAGAAAGAGGAAATTCAAACAAAATTTATTCTAAAATATCATTCAAGTAAGACCATTTCAATCAAAAGGAAGTGTTTAAAGTATCTGTGTCACCTAAATGGATTAGAAATGTTGTTTCATGACTAAAAATAGGAAATGACAGAAATTAATCAACACAGATCAATTATACACTGAAACAATACACGATACATATTGACGATATACTGGACCTCTTTTTTCAAATTCAGTTGACCATTGTGTTTTGAATATTGTGACGATAAAAGACAATTTTGATAAAATATTCTATAACCTGGCAAAAACATACCAAAAATTTGATTTTGTTCACCATCTAGTATTGTCAATATGTATCGTATCGTTTTAGACCTTCCATTACCCAGCCCTAATTACCCATGTCCAGGGCTATCTTGAAATATAAATGCAAACCCTGTGTACTAATGTTTGATGTGAAATGACAAGCCATTGATAATGTAAAATTTTGCTAGGACTGTAAAGATACACTGCAGTGCATCTAAAACAACAAAATATTGCTTCGGATCATGATACATTTTGCACATATTTCAGTTCAATTTAGCTTTTGCACATATTTCAGTTCAATTCAGCTTATAGTTTTACCTGCAACTTCCAGAGTACGTAAGGTATACAACGCAAAATATGATTGGTTCTTTAGACAACAGTTAGCCAATAACTATCGCTGTAGTAGATTTGAAAGAGATTGAATTGCCCCTTAAACATCCTTCATGGTGCCTGTATGCAGGGTTTTTGCCAGGCCGTTATAGGGTCTGGTAAACAGACCCATATTGCCAATTGAAAAATAGCACTGTATTTTCCAAAATCAGTCACTATTAGAGCTGTTATCATATATCGGCATCGCGATATATCACGATTGTAGAGAAGAGACGACGATATCGTTAAAAAAATTATATCTACGATATCGTCGTCAGCCGTAACCCATCATGTGTTAGTTGGAAAGGAAACAAAAACATTGCACTGTCGGACACAGACAGAATCTGATTGACTTGTAAACAAACATCTAATTAAAAGTATCACAAATAAACGTTTGTTTTGATTAGGGTTGTTATGAGTACCCGGTTACGGGTCGGGTTGGGGATGTAACCGGGTCAAAAAATGTGTACCCGGGTACCCGTCAAAATAGGACAATTCGTCTGGATGTACGTAAACAAGTCTAGAACTTATATTAAAAGTATTACAAACTCCAACTAATTTGTATTTGTTTTCACTCACCAAGGATGAAACCTTATCTTTTCAATACATTTTAATTCTCATTACCGTCTTTTGATGCGAGAACAATCTAATTGACGGACATGTGCACTTAAATAGGTCACACTATAGTCATATCAGATAACACAAGAGACCGTCCGAATGTAGTACTTCCTGTTGCGCATGTGCAAAAACATTTCCTCTGGGACTGGTATAGCTACAGACACGCTGGCTAGACTGACACTTTACGGCAGCTCATTAGCAATTATGAAAGTCAAATAGAAATGAAGTAGACACTTAACGACTGAAGCTATCTTTACTGAACTCACATATGATTTCATCGAATCTCCGTCGATCAACCAATCTTTCCAAACAACAAACACAACGTAACCCAATTTGTTACAAAAGCAGTAGATCTGTGTCGAGTACCCGGGTACGGGTCGGGTACTAAAATTCGGGTACCCAGGGACAAAATTTAGTACCCGTGACAGCCCTAGTTTTGATGAATGTTTCACTTTATTTATTTACAAATTACACTCTATATTGTACTTTCATGATTGGTCCCCCAAACATGACTTATATTTCCATAAATTTCTTTTATATTTCACTGGGCAAAAATCGCGATATTATCGTGACGATATCGTCAAATTTTGACGATATCGCGATGCATATTTTCTCTACGATAACAGCTCTAGTCACTATTTCCCCAATCATGGCATAAAGTTAAAACCGCAAATGATGTCTCAATATACCTCTGGTATCAGTTATTAATATATAATGTCCTGTATGAGTCAATTCCACATGGGGAACATCCTTTTTTAATAGTTTATGTTCGCGGAAGCGTCCCAATTTCAGTGATTTCAAGTTCCACAACTTTTTGGACCTTGCAATCAAACGCACCTGAAAAATGGGGGCTATGACAGGTGAGTCGGCTGGCCGAGAGCGCAGGAAAACTAACCGGAGTACGGACGCAAAACATCAACCAGACATAAAAATAGGATTGTAAATGGCAATCACCAATTAATTAACACCTCAGGCACAATATCTTGGTCCAGCTGTCAGTTGGTATTTTTTGGCACGTGGCCGACTTTCAATGTGGTAATCGGTTGTAAATTAAAAATTTTGTTTGAATCCATACATTGTAGTTTGTGTATACATGTAGTATGTTTCATTTTCAAACGTCTTTGACAATTTACATAGGCCTAATGTATTTGCATTTTACCATAATTTCTGCATTGATCAGTTACATTTGTATATTCATAGTGTTTTATTTTGGACGCTCCATGGCCGACAAAGCATAAACAATACTCATTATTTGAACTATAATTTGTGTTTAATCGTGTATGTATATGTCTCATTTTCACAAAAAATAATATAAAATAATTTATTTTGTTTTTTGTGCTTGCACAATCAGTAAGTACTTCATTCGATATGACTTAGTGCCACAGATATTTTTTGGGGATGCAATTAATTGTTTTCATATTTTTAGCCCACCATCATCAGATGGTGGGCTATTCAAATCGCCTTTCGTCCGTGGTCCGTCGTCCGTCCGTCCTTCCGTCCGTCCGTCCTTCCGTCCGTCCGTCCGTTAACAATTCTTGTTACCGCTATTTCTCAGAAAGTACTAAAGGGATCTTTTTCAAATTTCATATGTAGGTTCCCCTATGGCCCTAGTTGTGCATATTGCATTTTGGGACCGATCGGTCAACAAGATGGCCGACAGGCGGCCATCTTGGATTTTGATAGTTAAAGTTTGTTACCGCTATTTCTCAGAAAGTACAGAAGGGATCTTTCTCAAATTTCATATGTAGGTTCCCCTAGGACCCTAGTTGTGCATATTGCATTTTGGGACCGATCGGCGAACAAGATGGCCGACAGGCGGCCATCTTGGATTTTGATAGTTAAAGTTTGTTACCGCTATTTCTCAGAAAGTACTGAAGGGATCTTTCTCACATTTCATATGTAGGTTCCCCTCGGACCCTAGTTGTGCATATTGCGTTTTGGGACCAATCGGTCAACAAGATGGCCGACAGGCGGCCATCTTGGATTTTGATAGTTAAAGTTTGTTACCGCTATTTCTCAGAAAGTACTAAAGGGATCTTTCTCAAATTTCATATGCAGGTTCCCCTAGGGCCCTAGTTGTGCATATTGCATTTTGGGACCGATCGGTCAACAAGATGGCGGACACGTGGCCATCTTGGATTTTGATAATTAAAGTTTGTTACCGCTATTTCTCAGAAAGTACTGAAGGGATCTTTCTCAAATTTCATATGTAGGTTCCCCTAGGGCCCTAGTTGTGCATATTGCATTTTGGGACTGATCGGTCAACAAGATGGCTGCCAGGCGACCATCTTGGATTTTGATAGTTAAAGTTTGTTATTGCTATTTCTCAGAAAGTACTAAAGGGATCTATCTCAAATGTCATATATAGGTTCCCCTAGGGCCCTAGTTGTGCATATTGCATTTTGGGACCGATCGGTGAACAAGATGGCTGCCAGGCGGCCATCTTGTATTTTGATAGTTAAAGTTTGTTACCCGCAATTTCTGAGAAAGTACAAAAGGGATCTTTCTCAAATTTCACATTTAGGTTCCCCTAGGGACCTAGTTGTGCATATTGTGTTTTGATACTGAATTGTCAACAAGACAGACGGCCATCTTGGATTTTGGTAGTGGAAGTTTGTTACCACTATTTCTCAGAAATTATTGAAGAGATCTCAAGCAAATTCCATACATAGGTTCCCCTAGGGCCCTAGTTATGCATATTGCGTTTTGGGACCAATCAGTCAACAAGATGGCCGTCTGGCAGCCATCTTGGATATTGATAGTTAAAGTTTGTTATTGCTATTTCTAAAAAAGGTACTGAAAGGATGTCTCTCAAATTTTATATGTAGGTTCCCTTAGGGCCTTAGTTGTGCATATTGCATTTTGTTACTGATAGGTCAACAAGATGGCTGCACGGCCGCCATCTTGGATTTCATTGTTGAAGTTTGTTACCACTATTTCTTAGAAAGTACTGCAGCGATCTGTCTCAAATTTTATGTGTAGTCGTGTTTGAAAAAGTTTGAAAAGCAGGGAAAAGATCCCTCTTTCCATTGTCAGACATAGATCATTCTTTGGTGGGCGCCAAGATCCCTCTGGGATCTCTTGTTATCTTGAAGTAAAAGTAGAAGCTCAAACTTTTTAATGGTGTACAGAAAGCAACTTTTGTAACTGAACAAAAAATACTAATTCGTCTGCTCTTTTCTTTTTGATAGAGAACAAATACTGTTTGTCAGCGGTGGAGTATCTTTAACATGCAATATAAATTACATGTACAGCATCAAAAATAATTAAAATGATAAATTTATCATTTTTTTTATTACTGAACACTGACTCAATAGTTAATGAATATTTTGAGTCAGACTTAATTTGAAATGATGATGATAATTTCCCAATTTTTTAAAAACACTGTAAATATTTTCCTAATTTTTGCTCAGGGTCCTTTTTCCAAAATAGCTGGCAAAAACCCTGGTTTGATAACATTTCAGGTTTGGAGTGTCTGCTTAAGACAAAAAAAAATTGCTCATGTCAAATTTGTTTTACAGACGTCAGTTGTAAGTCAGGAAACACGTTAAGTATGGCCATTTACTTGGGGGGAAAAAACCATGACATTTCGGGCGACAGTAACGAGGACTCAGTGTCCAGGCCATCTATGTCTATAATTTCGTTGTATCATATCTAAATGTATTGTATCATTAGTGAATACCGTGATATGTATCGTAAGGTGGCTTAGATGTATCATTGCAGCCCTGGTAACTGCCAGGGATCAATCTAGGTTTTGAAACTACCCTTTTTTAGCCCACCATCATCAGATGGTGGGCTATTCAAATCGGCCTTTCGTCCGTGGTCCGTCGTCCGTCCGTCCGTCCGTCCGTCCGTCCTTCCGTCCGTCCGTCCGTCAACAATTCTTGTTACCGCTATTTCTCTAAAAGTGCTGAAGGGATCTTTCTCAAATTTCATATGTAGGTTCCCCTAGGACCCTAGTTGTGCATATTGTATTTTGGGACTGATCAGTCAACAAGATGGCCGCCAGGCAGCCATCTTGGATTTTGATAGTTAAAGATGCTCCACCGCCGACAGAGCATAAATGATGTTAATCATTTGAACAATAATTGGTGTTTAATCGTATATATATATGCCTAATTAACACAAAAAATAATATAAAATAATTTATTTCGCGTTTGGTGCATGCGCAATCAGTACTTCATTCCATATAGGATATAGTGTCACGGAATTTTTTCGGGATGCAATTAATTATTTTTCATATTTTTAACTTGAAGTAAAATTAGAAGCTCAAACTTTTCAATGGTGGTGATGGTGTAAAGTAAGTTACTTTTGTAACTGGAGAAAAATACTAAATCGTCTGCTCCTGTTTTTTATAGTGAAAAAATACCATTTGTCAGCGGTGGAGCATCTTTAAAGTTTGTTACCGCTATTTCTCAGAAAGTACTTAAGGGATCTTTCTCAAATTTCATATGTAGGTTCCTCTAGGACCCTAGTTGTGCATATTGCATTTTGGGACTGATCGGTCAACAAGATGGCCGCCAGGTAGCCATCTTGGAATTTGATAGTTAAAGTTTGTTACCGCTATTTCTCAGAAAGCACTGAAGGGATCTTTCTCAAATTTCATATGTAGGTTCCCCTAGGACCCTAGTTGTGCATATTGCATTTTGGGACTGATCGGTCAACAAGATGGCCGCCAGGCAGCCATCTTGGATTTTGATAGTTAAAGTTTGTTACCGCTATTTCTCATAAAGTATTGAAGGGATCTTTCTCAAATTTCATATGTAGGTTCCCGTAGGACCCTAGTTGTGCATATTGCATTTTGGGACTGATCGGTCAACAAGATGGCCGACCAGCTGCCATCTTGGATTTTGATAGTTAAAGTTTGTTACCGCTAATTCTCAGAAAGTACTTAAGGGATCTTTCTCAAATTTCATATTTAGGTTCCCCTAGGACCCCAGTTGTGCATATTGCATTTTGGGACTGATCGGTCAACAAGATGGCCGACCAGCAGCCATCTTGGATTTTGATAGTTAAAGTTTGTTACGGCTATTTCTCAGAAAGTATTGAAGGGATTGTTCTCAAATTTCACATGTAGGTTCCCGTAGGACCCTAGTAGTGCATATTGCATTTTGGGACTGATCAGTCAACAAGATGGCCGCCAGGTAGCCATCTTGGATTTTGATAGTTAAAGTTTGTTACCACTATTTCTCAGAAAGCACTGAAGGGATCTTTCTCAAATTTCATATGTAGGTTCCCCTAGGACCCCAGTTGTGCATATTGCATTTTGGGACTGATCGGTCAACAAGATGGCCGCCAGGTAGCCATCTTGGATTTTGATAGTTAAAGTTTGTTACCGCTATTTTTCAGAAAGCACTGAAGGGATCTTTCTCAAATTTCATATGTAGGTTCCCCTAGGACCCCAGTTGTGCATATTACATTTTGGGACTGATCGGTCAACAAGATGGCCGACTGGTGGCCATCTTGGATTTTGATAGTTAAAGTTTGTTACCGCTATTTCTCAGAAAGTATTGAAGGGATTGTTCTCAAATATCATATGTAGGTTCCTCTAGGACCCTAGTTCTGCCTATTGCATTTTGCGACCACCATCTTGGATTTTGATAGTTTAAAGTTTGAAAAGCAGAAAAAAGAAGTGTAAGTTTGAAAAGCAGAGAAAAGATCCCTCTTTCATTTGTCAGACATAGATCAATCTTTGGTGGGCGCCAAGATCCCTCTGGGATCTCTTGTCAAAATAGGGAAAAGTTTGGCAAATGTAGAAGAATTCGACTCTTCTTATTTTTATCCAAAATTATATTCATTTTCAGGAAAAGGAACTGTAAGACAACTAATTTAATTATTTAGATTTAGTAAAGCAAGAATAATTATAAGCTTAATAATGAAAAATTTGAGTTTATCATAAAATATGCAGCTGTATGATAAATATTAAGAGATTGGTAAACAAAAATCTAAAAAAAGATTTATGAAAAGTAAGTCATAGGGGAAATCTTGTTATAAAGCATTTTTAGCTTCAAATAGGGGAATTCATTCCTTGAGGGGAAACTACCCATAAACAGTAGTAAATCAGAGCTAGATTGATCCCTAACTGCACATTTCAAGTCCTGCAGTATTATTACAATTAATTTTGAAATGATACAAGGGGGTGAGGGTGATGGGCATGGTGGCATAGTAGTAAAGATTCCCCAACATGTACGTCACCACAAGCCCTCCACCTTTGGGTCATGAGCCTGAATCCCATTTGAGGCAGGTGCCAGGTACTGACTGCCAGTCAGTGGTTTTTCTCCTTGTATTGTTTTTCTCCATGGCCACCAACAAACCTGGTACATGTACGTCCTTGAATAACCCTGGCTGTTAAAAGAACATTAAACTAACAGTTTGAAGGACAGTCCTTAGAATGTTATATAATGGGGTGGACGTTTTGCCTTGTGTGTATCGGTTTGAGGCTAGCCAAGCTAGTTTTGTGCTTGCTTTGCATGACAGATGTCTTGATGTAACCCAACTTGGTTACTTTATGCCAACTTGGTCATCTTGCAAAACTTCATTTGTTAACTCATTTGAACTGTAGACTACTTGCATTAACTTTAAAATTATAGTCCGTTTGATAAAACCTAAAAACTCCTATAAGGGCGCCTTTTGGTGAATTTAATACCTGCAGAGTGGACCCTTTTAATATTATGGTAATTATGAACTGCACCACATGCAGACACCCTTTCTAATTGATTATAATAAATTCGATGCTTTACTAGCTAATGAGCACTATACTAGTGTAATATCATGTGACTATGGTCCAATTAGAATATTAATGTAGACTGTCGAAAAACGTCATTCATTGATTCCATAATTCAAACTAATGTAAGGCAGCTGTGCTTGGATAAATTTACGCCTTCAATTCCCCATATCTCTTTAAGCATATTTTAAGAAAATGATAAGGCCCTCAATTGAATTATTCCGTCTTTGCATATTACAGAGTTAGCTCCCCTGCGGGTAGGTATCAATTGTTACGTCATTATTTTGTAAGCGCAATTCACGTCGTTTTGTCCGAAACGTATGACGTCATAATCAATACCTACGTATACCCACAAGTGTAGATAATTCTGTAATATATATGCAAATTTGGAATACAGAGAGTGAGAGAATCCCAATTTATCCGAGGAAAAGTATCTTATATATATATATAATATATATATATATATATAACACCCATGGTGTTCTATATATCCACAATCCTAATTAGATGCAGTCAAAGTAAGGCCATACAGAAAATCTATTTTTTGTTGACTTTGTAATTATATGTGTACTGCATATAACCGTGGTAATTATTTGTAATGATTAATTACTTAATATTATATTACGAAATGTTTATCCATGATTAATCAGTGGTCAAATGGAAGAGTGGGCAATTCATTTACAACAAGCTTAAGATTAGTATATTTCATAGATCTAGACTTCCATTAATAAATATTATATATAATAGTTTTAATTCTCCATCTTCTATATATATGCTTTAATCTAAAAATATAATAGAGCTCTACAGTTGTTTCAAAATATTTTTGACCATATTTAACCAAATTCTTCTACAGCAGCTTCCAATAAATAGCTATTTCTTTACTGCTTTACTTCTCATCAGATTTCATTCTCTTGAGGTTATTAACTGAATGTCTTAATTAAATGCCATTGTATTAAGGGTGTGCTGATGTAAAGGTTTTAATGGTAGAACAAAAATAAACCCATCAACCATTACAATCTGATGAATAACAATAAGACAATTACCTGTGGAGGCTGATAAGGCAATAAAAAGCCTGAACAATATGCATACAAGTAGCTTACAATGCGAGGAAATTGAGATGCGAGTAGACTTTTTAATCAATCCTTGGTTTACTTGTGACTTGGACCCAGACTCTCCTGACAGCGGATCACTGAACCCAGTGATCACACAGCTAGGAAATTACATTTTCTTAACAATTTTCACATCAACGTTTGTGGGAGAATCTGACTGTTCTAGTGTCCTGTTTGTTTTCTAGTGGTCATTACTCCAGAATCCCAGTTAAAACGGCCCCACTGTAAAAACGGCCCCAGTCAGAACGGCCCCACTGCAATAACGGCCCCAGTCAAAACGGCCCCGTTACAAAAAATGTTTAAAAAGGGAACATATGTTTATTTCAACTTATATTCAGCGTTGATTTTGTTTATTTTATTTAAAAGAATTTATATATTGTCTTGTACATTATAATGATAGAAAATACGAAACACGGCACCAAGGATGTACATGTATATGAGACATATAAATCCTTGACGGCACTAATTTGTAACTAATCATTTCATTATACATGTAGAATTTATACCTAGATATTCTACAATGCTTGTTACAGTGAAATTGTTTAATATCTTTGATAGGTTTTCTTGCTCTGTTTTGTTCTTTCTTTTGTACAACGTATTTTTTTCAAATTGGAAACTGTTTATTCTAACAACACTACATTGTAAATTATACACCTCTGTAAAACATTTCTTTGGCAGAACAAATGTTAAATTATGGATACCTTTGTTTCTGATATTTTATTATTAGATCAACGAATGATCAAATTGGACGCAAATAGCCGTGAAATTGGTCACGGTTCTAGCGATATGTACATTAAGTCTTTTAATATAGTCAATGAAATATACGTGTTTAGAACGGACTGTGGGTCAAGCTTTATTTTTATTTTTCCATAGCCTCGGTAAAAAAAAACACTTTAATACAGATGGCTTTTGCTGGAAATACTTTCGAATTAACTTCATACAAACATCTTGTTATTGCATACATCTCGGTTATCTGCATGAGGTGTAAATATATATAGAAAGGAGAAGAAATCAGAGAATATTGCATTTTGCAATAACGATAGTGAGGGTGATTTTATTTCCTTAAAAGTGCAAAGTGTATGAAGATTTCATATTAGAAAACCATATTTTGTCCGATATTCCAACATGTTTAAGTTGGTTCAATTACTTAATGCTCAATTACATAATGCACAAAATATAGAAGAATAAAATAATCTTTGTAACTATATTTCATTAGCCCTAGAAAAGAACATAACTGTAATTAATGATAAGACCAAGTTTTGTGCTCTCTTTCGATCTCTACTACAATACATTTCAATTTTATCAAGAATGTATGTTTTTATCAAAGTTGTGTGAGTGTGGCGTATATCGTCGCTGTAAACCCAAAGGGCTGTATCTCCATTTGCCCACTTTTTATAATCTAATAATTAGCAGAATGTTGTGACAAAGATTATAGTCTATTTCAGAGAAGTTAACCTGGGTTTACCTGTGTTTTACCTGTGAATTTCAACTGTGATACGTACTGTACTCATGTAAAACTCAAGCCGTTCTCTTCGAAATTTCAGTGCATGTTATCATAATTCACATAATTAAAACTTATTTTAACGTCTTTCATAACTAAGAACAATACATTTGCTCAAATTCACTATATTTTTGACACACGTACATTTGATTTCTAATAGTTTAACAAAATGTTTCACATACTATCATTTGGACGTTTTCTATTTAATTAATGAGAAAGATAATCTATTTCTTGTTATTTCTTAGATACTGATATGTGAGCTACATGTAATTCGTTTTGTAAGATAATGTTACAAGCAAAACTTACCACATATTTTACAGTAAACATTTAAAAGACAAATGTATATAATCAACACACTGAACATATTGAAAAATTTTGCAATAATTAAAGATTTGAATATATTTATTACTTTAACTGCATTCTCAATACATGTATTTTCCGTTTGTCAAAATATCAAAAACTCCTACTAAACAAGTACAAGTAATTTCCGAGTTAAATGCAAGTTAAATGTTAAATGCTATCTTCGTCTCAAGCATACATGGATCGATGAGAAATCAATACTAAAAGTATTTTGAAGACATTTCAAATTGATTTCTTACTTAATTATTAGATCTACTAAAGTCAAACGCTGCTGGAGATCGTGGACGTTAAAAAAAATCATCATTTGCAACATCATTTACTTGTACCTGTATATGTAGGTATAAATTATTAACCTAACCAACCATCTTTAATAAGATAGACAAAAAACATGTTCATTCATTTACATTTACTTTTAATTAATCTCAATGTGTTCCGTCATAAGCTTTGTCTTATATCTGCCTATATAAATGTGAGGCCGTTTCGACTGGGGCCGTTTTAACTGGGGCCGTTATTGCAGTGGGGCCGTTTTAACCGTACTCCATTACTCCATACTTGTCATTATGGATAAATCAAGTTAAAAATGACCAACAGATGAAAAACTAATGACTTTACTGACCAATTCCAAACAAAATTACCAATGGTTGACAGCTGTACATAGTCTCTGACAATATGATCAGAGATAAATCTTACCGTTCAGAGGTAGTGGAACCCACAAAGAATGAATTCTCTTGCCTAAAATTTCTCTCTTGAATAAGAAAATAAAAATGTTTAAATACAATTTGTAGATTCCTTTTATCTCTTTAAGTTTACATAAAAAACAACATTGCCTTATCAAGTGCTGAATTTGAATTTAAGTATTATAGGTGTTGGAAGTGTTTAATATTGCAAGATATGTTCTTTATAAGTTAACTGTGTTTCAGGCAAAGATGGAAATAAGATAACCACTGTGGTGGCTACGGCGGGTACAGGACCTGACCGCCCGCAAGAAGTGTCCTACACTGACGCGAAAGTCATTGGTAATGGCTCCTTTGGGGTTGTGTACCAAGCCAAACTAGTCGAATCTTCGGAACATGTTGCCATTAAAAAAGTTCTCCAGGACAGGCGCTTTAAGGTCAGTATATAACTTGGTCTTTTGTGACACTGTGACTTTATTTGATAATGATATATATATATGTATCCCATAGTTGAAATTTTGATGAAAGGTAGGAAAGTATTAATACAAATTTCATAATGTCACTGTCACTGTATACGTGTGTAAATCCTTTTGGTTGAAATTCTGACATTAAAGAGAACAGTGTTTTGTTTGAACAAGTCTAATCTGTATAGGTTTGTTTCTCAAAGGCATGGGTTCTACAGATTAACTTATAGATAAACATTTAGTTATGATAATCTGACTTCAAATCCTTACACTTTTGATTTGTATTTATAATTTCAGAACCGAGAATTGCAGATAATGAGAAAGCTTGAACACCAGAATATTGTCCTGTTAAAATTTTTCTTTTATTCGTCAGGTGATAAGGTAAGCTCATTGTTGTCATAAACAGATATACAATATTTACTTTTGTTTGAAGACAAACCACTCTCAACACTAACAATGAAAGCAGTACTAGTTATAATTTCAATTGTAAGGATGTAAAATCATTTGAATTCAAATAAGACGGTTGATTAAAACACTAAATTATGTGAGTCTTGAATTTTACAATAATGATTTCTCTCTCTGTATGCTGTTGGAATATGTTGGATTGAATGTGTCTTTGATTAAAAATATTGTAAGTGATAACTTCTGATAGAAAGGTCACTGTCCATAAAACCAACTTGTTCTCTGTAAGGAAAGGTCTGTCAGACTCTTGAAAGCAATTATAAAGATGATTTTATTCAAATGATTATCTACAAGCGCTTCAATTAGTGAGATTCCTGGGGTGCTTCCAGTGTAGATATGTGGTCTAATTTGGGTCCCGAGACCATATGTTGTTATGTTAAAGGTTTCAGTCTTTGCAATACTGGTGTTTTGTACGTAAATTGTTCTATGTCTCCGGAGAGATTGCTCCCAGCCTGCTCTTTCTTGGTATTGATTTTTCTGTGGTTTGACCTACTCCTCTTTGTTCTTGCTCATATACCGCAGGGATGGGAAATTCTCTTAAAATGGTGATCACTGCTATCCTCTTAATCTTAAAATTAAAGGAAATAGTAAATTAGATAAGTGTTTGATTTAAAAATAGACCGTAGGAACTCAGCAGCATTTCTCAGTTGACAGTGTAAGAACTCAATCAGCCTTTAATCTTATCAATATCTAATTACGTCAGGAATTACTATTGACAGCTGGGTCACTCCAGCCATTGCACAGCTAGCTTTCCCCTTCTATCTGCCAATAATGATTTCTCTCTTTATTTATTACCACCACCATCCATTAACCTTGTGCAGCAAAATTCCATCATGTTGAAAAATATTTTGAATTATCAACAATTTTTATAAGGTTTATCAAAAAGTTTATCAAAAGGACATGAAAAAGCAGTTGTTATCTGTAGACTTGTTACTCTGATTTTATGGTTTCTAATATTAAAAAAACATCATTGTTTTGATGGTTGTAAGGATATTTTTCACTTTTCAGAGGTCAGATTTTATATTCCAAACTTTTACGTTTTCAGAAAGACGAAGTTTATTTGAATTTAGTGCTGGAGTATGTCCCGGAGACGGTTTATCGTGTAGCCAGACATTACAGTAAAAGCAAACAAACCATACCCATTATATATATCAAAGTAAGTAACATACTGTATCTACCTCATCATCACATAACTACCTTATTCTGCTGTCACACATGTCTGTAACATACAGTATCTACCTCATCATCACATAACTACCTTATTCTGCTGTCACACAAGTCTGTAACATACAGTATCTACCTCATCATCACATAACTACCTTATTCTGCTGTCACACATGTCTGTAACATACAGTATCTACCTCATCATCACATAACTACCTTATTCTGCTGTCACACATGTCTGTAACATACAGTATCTACCTCATCATCACATAACTACCTTATTCTGCTGTCACACATGTCTGTAACATACAGTATCTACCTCATCATCACATAACTACCTTATTCTGCTGTCACACATGTCTGTAACATACAGTATCTACCTCACTCATCATCACATAACTACCTTATTCTGCTGTCACACATGTCTGTAACATACAGTATCTACCTCATCATCACATAACTACCTTATTCTGCTGTCACACATGTCTGTAACATACAGTATCTACCTCATCATCTCATAACTACCTTATTCTGCTGTCACACAAGTCTGTAACATACAGTATCTACCTCATCATCACATAACTACCTTATTCTGCTGTCACACAAGTCTGTAACATACAGTATCTACCTCATCATCACATAACTACCTTATTCTGCTGTCACACATATATATGATACAAGTGGAGAGTCATTTCGCTGTTTTGCCGTCTAGCGCAGTGATATTCACCTACCTCGCAGTAATGAGAACGACGGCGAGAAACATAAGACGACATGCATGCGTTAGGAAATTAACATTTTATTTATTTCAATTAAATTGTTCAGATGGTGATGATACATGTAGTATCAGAATGGTATTAACTTTTGCAAGTTTACATAATTATGGATCTTGTTTGACATTTCCATTTTAGATATTAAAAGTTGTGTCCAAAAGGTAGTGGGCCTTTAATTAATGATCTTTTAGTTAAGATATTAAAATTTAAAAAAAAAAAAAATCTTTGACCCACCAAGAATTATAGATGTTCTTGTTACATGCTCTATTGATATAAACTGAACTGAAATAGATATTTGGTAAGAAAAACTGAGCTTGGAAAACTTTTGGTGACTTCTCAGTAAAATGTGCAATTGAACTTTAATCATGTGATAAAGATATATACCTAAATTATAGTTTGACTTTATGTACCTTATTTCAGCTATACATGTACCAGTTATTTAGAAGCCTTGCATACATTCATAGTCAAGGAGTTTGTCATCGTGATATCAAGCCACAAAATCTACTACTGGACCCAGAGTCGGGTATTCTGAAACTCTGTGATTTTGGAAGGTATGTAATGGTCGCTGTCTCATTGTTCTATGTCCCCATCACCATCTGTTCTAGCTGAACCAACCTTTGTTATGATATTCATAATGCACAAAGTTAACAAGCATTATTGCTTCAATGAGAAGAAATTTGAATATCTTTTTTTCAGAAAATAATCACAATAAAAATCTTTGAAGACTCGATTGTATATTTGTTACATTTCTAAATTAGTGTGTACTCTGTGCTTTTATTTGTTTAAAAAATTAAATTATGTGATTTGAATTTCAGTGCTAAAGTTTTAGTTCGTGGGGAGCCCAATGTTTCTTACATATGTTCCCGATATTATCGTGCACCAGAGCTGATATTTGGTGCTACCGACTATACATGTCAAATAGGTAAGCGATACTATAACAGGTTTGTAATCAAAATATCAAGCTGCACATTTCTGTAAATATCAGCTACAGTATTTTAGGGCTGGGTATTAGAAGGTCTAAAACGATACAATACGTATTGACAATACACTGAAACAATACACGATACGTATTGACGATACAGTGGACCTCTTTTTCAAATTCAGTTGATTTTATAACCAGGAAAAAATCTACCAAACATTTGATTCGGTTTATCATCTGTGTTAATAAATTTATGTCAATTTGTATTCTTAGTCATGAAAAGGCAGTTCTAATCCATCTAGGTGACACAGATGCCTTAAACACTTCCAATTGATTGAAATGCTCTTACTTGAATGATGTTTTAGAATAAATTTTGTTTGGAATTTCCTATTTCTATAACAAAAACAGTAGGGTGAGATGTAAAACGATACAGCGATATACAACATCGATATTCGATACACTGGTGAAAACCGATTACATATCGGTATATCGATATATTGATCCAGCCCTACAGTATTTATACCATTAAATTGCTTGGATTTTCTCCAGCTAAAATCTGCTATTAGACGTCTGATAGACATATGTAGGTCTTGACCTTGTGTCATTAATCTAATATAGGTACATCACCTATTTCAAACATGAGAATGATGCATACTGTAATTTCTTACAAATTATCCACAGACTATATAATTTAAAACGCTGATAATTGAAATCTATCTGATGAAGTATGCTATTTAAACAAAAAAATTTAAAACTGCTGGCTATATGAAATCTATATAACACATCACATACTATTATGAATTTCAGCAGATTTTCAAGTTTTAATCAAGAATGAAGGTACATTTCTCTCAATTGTGAAAGCACATCCACAAGAAATTCTAATCCTTGATTATGTCTTCCTTTGACTGTTAAGTACACTTAAGTATCATTGGATTCTTTGAGGTTTGAGTCTATGATTATAGAAGTAGATACTTGACTATCTAAATTTGATTTTTTTTTTTAAATTGGCACAATATTGATTTTCAGACGTGTGGTCAGCTGGCTGTGTTTTGGCCGAGCTGTTGCTAGGACAACCAATTTTCCCTGGTGACAGTGGTGTGGACCAGCTAGTAGAAATCATCAAGGTTCTAGGTACACCAACACGGGAACAGATACGCGAGATGAATCCTAATTACACAGAGTTCAAATTTCCCCAAATCAGAGCTCATCCCTGGTCAAAGGTACTTACTGTGAGTTTTAAAAATCAAATGTATCGTAGACCTGAACATTTCACAGTCCTTCAGTTCACCTGCAACGGTAAAGTCCGATGGGAGTCTGCCTGGTGTCAGCTAGTCAATCATTGATGACGTAAAAAAAAAGATAATTAGATTTCCAAAAAAGAAGAGTCATTTAATTAAAAGTTTAGAAGGAAAAAAAATCAGGCCAAAAGTTCAGTTTAAAAAACGAGAAAGAGAACTTTTGATCATTGACTATTAGCACTATTGTGGCATTGCCCGACCTAACTGTGTTTGTGGAACGGTTTGTGATGGACATGCATGGTGAAGGACAGGTCCGCTATACTCCATAGTGTTTACTGTTTTGTTTCCTCCCCTGTTCTACTGGCGAAAACAGTAATGGAAAGTGTCACCAGCCTAAAGTTATGAAATTCAATATTTACTGTTCGTTAAGTTAGTGAAATGGTTGGTAGTAGGATATATATAAATTCTAAAAAGAATTTTGGAGAATCAGTTTGAAGTTAACCGTCTGAAAAGAATTTTATTTCACCAGATCTATTAGTAAGGATATTTTAACTTGATGAGTTGATGAAGATAATTTCTCACTAAATATTGATTTTTCATCACAATTGTTGAGTGTACTTTCCATTCTGTTTTGTTTCGTTAGTAAGAGTTTAGTTTTTGTGTATGGTTGATTTTTTTTTTACCTTTTTTTTTCCACATATATGTGAAAACAGGACCTTGGTTTTATTTCAATTAAAATATTAGTTTGTTGAACTCTGTCCCAATTTTAAGACCAACTTTGCATATTCTTCAATAACCCATCCTCAACTCTGATGGGTTATGATCACTTACACCTCAACACCCTTTGAACATGTGGCAAAATTGAAGACAGTTCAGGAGAGAAGAACTGACCCAACACAGGCCTGCAGTGACTGAAGATTTATAGAGAATTATGCTCAATTTCAAAACCTTATAATGTACTATTATTTGATTCTTTTGATGTACATCCAAGAACCAAACTTCCTGTTTATGGACATCTGATGTCGCACGCAGAGCCTTCAGTTTTGCTATGACATATTCCAGGGGTGTAGATATCGTAAGCGATCATAAACTCTGGATATACAACGTGGATTTAATTATTTCAGCTGTTGACAAGTATTTTAATCTCTTAGCTAAATTATAAATAATCATTACCTTTAACTTATTCTTGTAAATATTGTTTTTGTTTGGGTTTTTTTTACCCAATTACATATATCAATATGTGATATTATATATTCTACTTGTTGTTTCCCTTCTCCTGTCAAGATATTTTGAAATGATATATATGTATATAAACTGTATGATTTATGCAAAAGGCTGTTTTTCGTCATTAACAAAAAAATAAGGAATATGATTTTCAAAATTACGACCGTGTGGCTTTGTACTATATTTAAAACAAAATTCATAACAGCAAGTCATCACACTAACAAACTGCATGATTAGATCATACACTTGTATGAATTTATTAATTACTACACAAGGTGTTAGAAGCAAAAACAGTCTACAGTTAGTCAAGCATAGACTACAGTTAGTCTAATTAAATCTGCACTTAAAATTAGTCCAGATCAGTCTACTATTAGTATAGTCTAGTAAATATTTCCCTTGTACTAAAAAGGAGATTTTTAGCCCACCATCATCAGATGGTGGGCTTTTCAAATCGCCCTGCGTACGTGGTCCGTCGTCCGCCGTCCGTCCGTAAACAATGCTTGTTATCACTATTTCTTAAAAAGTACTGCAGGGATTTTGTTCAAACTTCACATGGAGTGTCCCCTTGGTCCATATTTGTGCCATACAGATTATGAGGCTGATCTGAAAAACAAGATGGCCGCCAGGCAGCCATCTTTGATTTTGGCAGTTGAAGTTTGTTATCGATTTTTCTTGATAACTACTGAAGGGATTTTGTTCAAACTTCACATGGAGGTTACCCTTGGTCCCTAGTTGTGCCATACAGATTTTGAGGCTGATCGGAAAAACAAGATGGCCGCCAGGCAGCCATCTTGGATTTTGGCAGTTGAAGTTGTTATCATTATTTCTTGAGAACTACTGAAGGGATTTTGTTCAAACTTCACATGGAGTGTCCCCTTGGTCCCTTGTTGTGCCATACAGATTTTGAGGCTGATAGAAAAAACAAGATGGCCGCCAGGTGGCCATCTTGGATTTTGATAGTTAAGGTTTGATATCCCCATTTCTCAAAAAGTGCTGAAGGGATCTTTCTCTAAATTTAATATGTAGATTCCCCTAGGGCCCTAGTTGTGCATATTGTATTTTTGGACCAATCGGTGAACAAGATGGCCGCCAGGCCGCCATCTTGGATTTTGATAGTTAAAATTTGTTATCGCTATTTCTCAGATAGCACTGAAAGGATCTGTCTCAAATTTCATATTTAGGTTCCCCTAGGGACCTTGTTGTGCATATTGCATTTTGGGACCGATCGGTCAACAAGATGGCCGCCAGGCAGCCATCTTTGATTTTGTTATTCAAAGTTTGTTATCGCTATTTCTCAGAAAGTACTGAAGGGATCTGTCTCAAAATTCATATGTAGGTTCCCCTAGGGCCCTAGTTGTGCATATTGTGATTTGGGACCGATCGGTCAACAAGATTGCTGCCAGGCAGCCATCTTGGATTTTGATATTCAAAGATTGTTATCGCTATTTCTCAGAAAGTATTGAATGGATCTTTCTCAAATTTCACATGTAGGTTCCCCTAGGGCCCTAGTTGTGCATATTGTGATTTGGGTCCGATTGATCAACAAGATGGCCGCCAAGGAGTCATCTTGGATTTTGATAGTTGAAGTTTGTTACTGCTATTTCTCAAAAGGTACTGAAGCGATCTGTCTCAAATTTTATATGTAGTATGTTTGAAAAAGTTTAAAAAGTAGAGAAAAGATCTATCTTTCCTTTGTCAGAAATAGATCATTCTTTGGTGGGCGCCAAGATCCCTCTGGGATCTCTTGTTATTATAGTCTTGTATAGATCTCCCTTTTGCTCATAAAGAGATTCTTAACCCATGAAAGGAGTTGTTTTTGAAATCCGTTGTTAATTCAAACTCAAAAAATCTTTTTAATTCAAAGTATTTTTTGGTCACGACTATATTTTGAAGTAAACTTAACCACATACTATTGGGATAGGTTGGAGATTTATCCCATTAGTCAGTCAGCTGGTTTCACTATGATATAACCATTCAAATGGATGAAACATTCCAGTAAAATTTGTATGCAATCTTAATATCTGTTATATATATATAAGAGCCAATAAAACAGTGAATCAAACGATATAGCCTTTAGTATGAGAAGTAACTCTCCCCTGTATCTGTCATATTTCCAGGTATACTGGTAGACATTTACTGGTACATGTATGTATAATGATGTTACATATGGGCAGCTATTGTGAAAGAAACTGTTAAAGTACCATTTGTTCATACTGATAAATGATAAATATTTAAGTTGACCAATGGAAAATGAAGTTTTACCTTTTTCATCATAGAAACAAATATCCATACTACTGTAGCCTTAAATATGAGAATAGTTTTAAAAGCATACCGGTATTTAGTAAAAATAAGTTTCCATTCTGTATTAATATAAGCTATGAGGGTTAAGATAGATTTGATTCCATGTGCTGATATACAACATTATAACGCAATACGCATGGTTTCTAGTTACTTGTGTAATCTTTTTCATTAGCTTGAAATTTAATGTGATGACTTGACATCAGTAACAATGACATGATGTCAGGATTTCAGAAAGTCATTAAATAATGGCTTCCAATGGATTTTTGTGACAAAATTTGATGTTGAATTTCTTTGAAATGTAGGTTGTTGTAGTAATGTGTTAAAAAGTATTTTAAATGCGTGTCCATTTCATATGATATTTTATGAAAAGCATCTCAAAGTTAAAATTTTTGCTCTTTATGTCTTGCAAAAATAAAAGCTAAGACTCGTTTCATAAAATCTCATTTGTAATGAACACTCATTTAAAATCATTATATATTTTATTTGAGTTAAAATAGATGACTTGTGTGTTTATGTTTCTAGATTTCTGATAGCCTCCATTCTGGGTAAAGATAGATTTGACTCCTGTCTCTATTTGTCTTTATTACAGGTGTTTCGACCACGCACTCCATCTGAAGCCATACAACTGGTCAGTAGACTTTTGGAGTATACTCCCGGCTCCAGGATCAGTCCTCTTGAAGCTTGTGCACACACATTCTTTGATGAGCTACGAAAACCTTCCACTCGACTACCCAGTGGCAAAGAATTGCCGCCTTTATTCAACTTTACTCCGCAAGGTAAGAAATTAATAGGCAAAAAAAGTCTACAGGTATTTGTCTACAATTAAATTTCAATTTTTTTTTTTAAATAGAGGAGAGCCATGTAAAATTTTCCAGGGCTGTTCCATTTCATCCCCCCCCCCCCCCCCCCCCCCCCCTTGTCATGCTCAATCATTGATGTCTTATGGTCATTAATAAATTTCCTATTACATTTATAACAGTAAAACACAGTTATAAGTAAAACACACATCTGGGGTCCGAAAAATCATGTTGTTATGATAAACATATATAGTTTGTTTATACATAACAGACAACTTATAGGAACCTTGACAGGAAATGAAAATTAATGTGATATAACCACAAAGTTGTCATAAGGGTGTTTCTTATATACATGTTTTACTGTATAAAGCTCATCATGACATGTCTCTACTAGCTATAGATGTATAAAGATAAAGGATAAAGAAGATATTTTATGGTAAAAGATATATAAAGTATATGGATTTTAGTAAAAGGAATCGTTCACAGATTTTGAAGTTCATATCTAGTGTATGATGTATAATATATGCCTTTAGATTGAAAGACAGATTCATGTACAAGATGCTGGCTTCGTTGTGTAATTACTTCAAAGCCCTTTGTTTTTATTTTACAGAAATTCAAATTCAGCCTGCATTGAATAATGTTCTCATACCTCCACACTACCGTAGCACAAATGCGACAACTGGGGGAGGAACCCCCGAGACTGGAGTGGCAAATCCTGGAGGAGATGCCACAGATACTCAGGGGGCGGCAGCTGCCGGCAACGCATAACTAATGCTCTCTACTAGACACTGCAAAGTAATCATATTTAAGTGTTCGTCTCACATTGAGTCAAGTTTGTGGTACGATACATTTAAACTTTAACCACAGATAAACCGTTAGAATCTACAGTGATGACCCAGAAACAACCTAGAGTGAGTGGACCGGGAGTTGGCTGACATGTAGTCAGGAGACAGATAACAGGTTTACAAGTGGATAGGCAAAACTGCCATTTCGTCACAACAAGACATGAAGAAAATCTAGAAGACAGCCAGGGATGACTAACAATCATTTCTTTCAAGGATGCATTCTGCTAGGTATCAATATTTCAGTACGGAATGGAATCGACGTAACCTGTTTAATTATAAGTAGCTGATAAATGACAAAAACAGTGGTGTTTTGACAAAAATGTTGTATGTAGTTGTACATGTGTATAGCTGGAGAGATGGACTCCCTACTACATATAAACCAAGAAGGTGTTACCTTGTGACAGAGTATATGTTACGAGTACCGATGATACTTAGAAGTAACTACTGAATCTGCCATTTGTTTAATGACTGATTACTGGTCCATATGATCACCAGGTGTAGAAGTTGTTAGTCTACTTGTGTCTGCTGGCTGGTGTAAGAACAAATGCCTCGTGTTGGCATTCAGTGTTTTCAGTGACAAAAGAAAAGCTTATTTCTTCAGTATGGCCATTATACACTTAGTAATTGTATGGTGGGATGATTAGTAACTACTGGGAAGGTGTATAATTTGGTAGAAATTAAGGAATTCAAAAGGTTTTTTGCGGAAAGTCATTTACCATATATATTTAAGAATTAACCACCTGTGATGAAGGTTTAGTCTCTATATGAGATCCTAGTTCAGATAAAGACATAATTTAACTGTGCATGTGGACTGTAAGAGGTGTGTCCGAGTGAGAAAAGTTCGGAAGATGTATGTGCTTGAATGATCGGAGAACGTTTTGAAGGGGTCAATTTTAAATTATGAATTTTTATGTCTGTTTTGGCAGACTATGAAAATCTTTGGTGAAGCCATTGATTGGTTTTAGTCAGTAATGCTTTAATAAATGTGTATGAATGTATATAGCAGTCTGCTTATATAGACTCCTCATGATGGAGATGAGCTATGGGACGTTCCAAAATGTCTGTGTACAAGGTGTGGGTGGTACTATCGCCCACTACATATTCAAACATGACTGTATGAGGAATGCTAGAGGAAATCTCAATACACCTGCCTCCTACCCCTTCAACACAGAAAATTTTAGAATAATCCTAAGCAATATATCAGCTTCTTGAAGCACTGAATTAGAACCTATTTATAAAGTTATAGCCATTTCGTGGTAGTTCCTAATTGAAACATTCTTGTTCATGCTCAGTTATACAACTTGATAATGACAGAATGAACTTTTAAAATGTGCATGATGTGAGATTTGTACTCTCTCAATTGTTATATGGTCTTTTATCGATAAATTTTATTCACCATTGTATTAAGAGAAAACAATTTTATGAAATTTTATCTAATGAAACCAGATGTGCACATTTTTATTCAATTCATATAACTCAATAAAGCTAGTTAAACTTAGAGTTATGAGTGTTAAACGAATTGGAATAAAAGTTTCCAGAATAGATTACCATCATAAAACTTCATAATTTTTTCTCAAATTCTGTTAGTCTTGTTGATGCCAGTTGGAATTTTCACCGATTGAGTAATTTATTGCTAAAGAAATACATTCTGATATTTTTTGACTAGTGGGTAAAACTAATTCATTGATGTAATTTTTATAGTGCCAACTAATTACTAATTAAATGTTGATTCTTTTTCTTTACGTAGGTGAACAATTCTTTAATTTCTCATGTGTTCAGAAAGATTTACAAGGTATCATATTGACATTCTTTGCACCAATACAAAAGTTCTTTGGAGGTAGCATATTTTACATAGAGAAAAAGAATGAATTTTGAAGAGCAAAATGTTGGATGATCGTAAATGCATGCTAATACTTGTCATAAATATTAAAAGGCTGACTGCTGCTGATGAATATTCATGAACTGGTATCATGTGCTATCAGTATTTCATTGTGCTGTAAAAGTGAAAGATGTTTTATGCATGGCCATAGAAAAGGAAATTTACAAAGTTTGATGCAGATTTTCAAAACTCTACCAAATTAAAATTATTTTATTTTGTTTAGAAATGTGTTGCTGATATTAAATGAAATACTTTTATTTTGGTAAGTTTTAAATAGAGGCATTGTTATTTCATTTTTTATAGAATTTTCACTTTCTTTTTTATTATAATTGTTAATTTGTATCTTTCAAGGAGACCATTCCAGGAGAAGATTAAATGTGGCGGTAATTCTGTACATTGTCACTCAGTATCACGCAACTGTATGAATTACCAGTAATATATTAATGTCTTGTGTATCTTTATGGCTATAGGCCATATACAGGGGAAAGGGACATTGTTGCTACTTCAGCAGCTGGGTAAATCTAAACCAATGAAATTCATTTAAAAAGGGAAATGTTGAGTGAAACCAATTTATTTCATTTTAAATAGTAAGCATTTAATGTGATTAGCATGGTAAATTTTTGTATGTGTGAATTTTTAAAGAGTGTCATTCGGGTGAAGGGGGTGTGATAGTCTTTGTCAATCCTCAGCACTATGTGTGAAGGGGGTATGATAGTCTTTGTCGATCCTCAGCACAATGTGTGAAGGGGGTGTGATAGTCTGTCGATCCTCAGCACTAAGTGTGAAGGGGGTGTGATAGTCATTGTCAATCCTCAGCACTCCTTGTGAAGGGGGTATGATAGTCTTTGTCGATCCTCAGCACTATGTGTGAAGGGGTTGTGATAGTCTTTGTCAATCCTCAGCACTATGTGTGAAGGGGGTATAGTCTTTGTCAATCCTCAGCACCAAGTGTGAAGGGGGTGTGATAGTCTTTGTCGATCCTCAGCACTATGTGGCTTTTAGTCATACTAACAGATCATGTGATCCAGTGATTGTCTGTAGAAGAGTGATCAGTGTCATGTCACAATACTTTCTTTTTGTTTTATAAATAATATTTAAGACAAGTAAATAAGTTTTTTTTTCTTTTCTTTCTGCAATAAAGAAAATGTGACACTTTGTTATAATGATGCATGAATTTGTGGAATGGAAAATTGTATCACTCCATGAAGACTACTAGTTGAAAGTGTATAAAACTAACATGAAAATAGTTTGTGTGCATGTAATGCACCGGTGCCAATTAGTTAACACTTTGTTAGTGTATTTGTTGGCCGTGCAATGTGTCCTGAACTATAGCCCAATCAGTACAGATGTTTTTTCAGCAGAATTTATGAGTCTAGCATACTTGTGTTGAGATTCATAGACTGAGTACACATCACACCACATTTCAATATGTCTTCAGAAGTATGTAATAATAATATTAGATAAAAGGTGAATCTTTTAATAAATGTATGATAATTTTTATTTTTGAATGAATTTCATATCGAGTAGTCATGCTTTACTTTAGTGAGTAAAAAGAACAAATTTTTCAGCACAGATTTTTTTTTTTTTTTTGCTAGCGATTTTGTTTTGTGAAAGTGTAATTTTATGATTTATAAGTGCTCTCAAATAATACCTTTATAGGCTAATTTACTGATGAATGAGATGGACTCTTGCCCCAGCATTGACTAACTTATGCAGTAGGATCTGATAACTTTTGTGGTAATGTTTAATGTAACAATTGCTCGTTGTGGTATGTCAACACCAACATTTGAATGTCCTTGTGTCCCTCTGTCTGTAGTAATTTTTTAATCTATTTCAGCTGTGTATTTGAATGAGAATCTGTTGGACACGTGAATGTAGTATTACTGGGCTTAGAAAATAAACGTCTGTGAACAGTCAGATTTTTTACAAGCCTATCCTTCACTTCTCAAAAAAAAAAAATTCATGCATTATGAGAATTGTGATTTTTTAAACATAGGATATGAGTGAATTAATCACTTTTTATGATTTTTCATTGAGAGGCTAACTAGGTATCAAACCAAACTAATTCATCCAACCCTCGCCCCTCCACAGTCTGTACTAAGGTCCTTAGTGCACCAGTGAGGGGTTCACACAGCCATCATACATATATATGTCGTCATAATTCTACAGTTGTAAATAAAAAGAAGAAAAACATTTCAATAGACTTATTATTATTTTTACTCCAAGAATACATTTCCTTTATTTTCCAAGCAAAAAAGATGCAATTTTGTCAGGTATATGGTGAAGCTTTTTACGAAATTCACAGACCTGTAATATGGTTCTGACCACTACCACACTTCACATCCTAATCCTATGTATCACATAACTGCCGGGTCAGCCATGTCTTAAATGTCTTAGTACATTTTGTATTGTGATATCAAAGGTAACACAATATTGTCATACGATTGTCCCAGTAGATGGAAACATCAAATCTGAGCCTGATTTTGTCACTCATATATAAAAACAAAATTGAAAGTTTTGTCTTTTTTCATAAATACTAGTTATGCGATAATCAAAATCTTTCACTTATGGCTTATGTAATGTGTAATTTATGTACTGGTAAATTCAAATAATTGGATATACCACTCGTGCATATCAAATTATTGAACTTATATAAAATCACTAAGATCAGACTTGATTTTTCATTTTCTGAAAACAACTGTGAATCAAGAAACCTCTGGATCTATCTGATCTACACATGATAAAATGATTAGGGTCTGTCAGTGGAAAAGACCCTTTTTCTGGTGTTTCCTTCTTTCCCTCTTCATTTTGAACTATGCCATAGATGCAGGGGGATTTGGGATCTTTCAGCATGGTTGATTTGAGAAAACTACATGCAAGATCTGCATAGTGACAAAACACTTCAATTTTCAAACTTCAATACTAAATCTCCGAAGCTTTACTTGGATTTGTCCTTTGGATATGCAGAACTATATGTACTAAGTGAGCCACAAACATTTGTTTGGATGAAATCTCTTCAGTGCTTTCTCAGAAATGGTGATAAAAATCTGCATATTTTAGATTTGTTGTGCACCTGCTGCTAAAATCAGGAAAGCTAAAAGTACAGTAAGTATATTTTCCTCATTAGAAATGTGTTGGTTTTAAACTGATAATGGGCTTCATAGCTTTACCAGACTGTTTTTTCAGAGTATCAAACTATCTTTGGTCATGATCAGGATAACAAGATATTTTAATAATATCATTTTATCACATGAAAATAAATGTACTTGCATGTAAGGGGAAGTAACTCTTACTATAAACTTTCCTATATTCTGTATTATCTTCCGTTGGGGATTATATTTGGAGTTTAGTATACTGATGTTAACTTAGGAGAACATTGGCATCTAGTACCAAGACCAGTGATATCCCCGATAGATTGATCAATTATGTTGTCTGCAGGGTATTTCTCTCTTTTTTTCTTTTTTTTCCCTCTTCCTTTTATTTGCTTAATTAGGACCAAAAAGACCCAACATCAATTGGAAAATAATTAAACTCATTTGTACTTTCTTAGAAATGCAAACTTTAATTGTCAAAATTAACCATATACATATACAGCCATCTTGTTTCCAGTTAAAACTGAGGTCACGACAGGCACAACGACAGTAAGGAACATAAGTTATAATACATTAAAGTTTTGGAAGATTCCTTCAGTTATTTCTTAGAAATATCTAGTGATAATATTACAAAATTTAATTATCAAAATCAAAGATGGTCGTCCGCTGGCCATCTGGTTTTCATATCTGTCCGAAGATGCACATGGCAATTTCAAGAGAGATCCCTTCAGTACATTTAGAGTGAATCATTGGTGTTTTCATGTATGTACTAAATGTAGTTACAATCAAGCAATCATTCAGTATGTTGGGTGATCTAAAGTATTTTTTTCCTGTATAATCCATAATTACTATATTCTGTTATAGTGATGTTAAGTTGGTTAAAGATGCTACACCGCTGACAAATGGTATTCTTTCTCAATCAAAAACAGTAGCAGACTATATGCTTCAGTTACAAAAGTTACTTACTTTACACCATTACCACATAATCCTTATTTTGTTGATAATCTTAGTATTCTTGCCTAGACTTTGTTTCAATGTGTAAATTTTGTTATCTTCTTTTACTTGGCTGCATCGTATGATATACCGCCATTGGATGAAGGATGCCAGATAATTTGGGTCTCACACTTTCTGCTAGTAATTTTTATTGGTTAAAATTCTGACTTTACAATACCAATACAACACTTTGTGCATTATATTTGTATCGCCATTTATTTTTACAATATTTTAAATGACGTTTTTTTGTGATTATACACAAACAAATTTGATCTCTATCAGAAATAATGCATGTATGACAATTATGACAAATCAATTAATGTTACTATTAAATGCAATTTTAGTATCCACTTTATTAAGTTCTGTTTCATCATATTAAATAACACAAGTTAAAAGCACAAAGAAAATGATTTGAGATGTAACAACAAGTTGGCCAGCACCTTTTAAATATATTTTAAAATGCAAACTTGAAACATAACGGATATTATTGATAAAAATTATACTGAAAATGAAAATAAGAAATAGCACCTATTCTCCAATGCCTATAACTATTAGTCCCACAAGCAGTCCATTCACAAGTTATTTTGTTTGACATCTGACCAGGGTCATTTGTGGATATGTGCCAGATTTAGGAAGAAGGCCAGGGTATTTGAAGAAAAACCACTAACCATCAGTCATGTAGCTATATAGGTTTCAAATGAACTGAAGACATAACTTCATATGATCAATCATTTGGCTATTGACCTCGCCTTGACCGGCAGATCGCACATGTACGCCAATGAAAATAATATTTGGTTTTGTCAGTATTTACATACCATCACAGTCATGTTCTCAATTGAGTTAAATTGTTGAAATTGTTTACAGAAATCAGCCCAGTAGAACTCTCCGAAGTCTTGCTCGTGCTGCATCTTCATCTTCCGTATCTGATTCACTTGTATTTGGATACATAACTGGACTGTCACAACACTTTTGGGAACACAGATACTGTAACAGGGGCAGGCGATATTTACCGCAAAAGTCCACAAACTTCACATGTTCCACACGCGATGAGAAATATACTCCTGTCAAAGTACAGAAATTACAATGAGCATTATATCAGTAAAATTGAATCTCTAGGTATTCACACGACATGCTAAATAGGAAAACAACTAAAATGGAACCTAAATGTGTTTGACCTTTAACCAAAATGATCCGTAGAATTTATTTTGCAAGGAATTTGAAGCCCTTTCTTCCAAATTTAAGTAGATTTCAAAGCTGAAGAAAAATGAATAAACTTTTAATAAAGTGTCGATACTTAGTACCTATTCCAAGTATCCAAAACACCTACCTTTACACTTTGGGTTGACACACCTGCAAGCTGACTGAAGGTAGTTCATGAGATCAAGAGGTAGATCGCCTTCCCTGTATTGCACTTTCTCAATTTTAACAATCCGTGCTGACAACTCTAACAAAGTTGGTGGAGTATCAACCATATCCTGTACAAATTTTACAACCAAGGGGTTGTTCCGTAGACTTAGTTCTACCAAGTTCAAAGACACAATCTCCTGAGGAAGAGTTGAGAGGTTGTTGCTGTGGAGACTGAGGGACTGAAGATGACGTAGATTGATGAGGGTTGGTGGGAGACTCTGGAGCTGATTGTCACAGAGTGTGAGAGATGTAAGGCTACACAGGTCTCCTACCTCAGCCGGTATGTCAGTTAGACAGTTCCCTCCAAGGTATAGCACTTCTAACCTGAAATATACAATATACTGATCAATATAGTCCAAATCATTTCAAAAAATAAATGTAAACATTATACAATGTACGTATGTACTATGTAGTACATTTTATTACACACATTATTGTTTATGCACATCAAATGTATTTATAATGACAATTAAATTTAATCATTTTCATAAATTTATCAACATTTCCATGGATTATGTATGATCTATCAAAGGCATTAATAAATAAATCCTTGATCTACACTGTACTTTGGTTTTACTTTCTTTATATTAACATTTAATGCTTCACAAACTCTAGTTTCCTTTTTAATGTCAATTCAAAATCAAAAGTATTGGCGAGTTGTTAATTGAGATAAACCAGTTTCGGTATATATATGAAACATACAACAGTGTCTGATCCTGATTGGCTGGATGAGTATGGAATATCAATATTAAATGTATACAATCAAATGTATATCGATAGCTGGTGACCAGGTAGCTTAATTTGGTAGAGCATTCGGCTCATGTTCAAGGGTCCTGGGTTCAAACCAGTCTAACGTTAGCCATGTATTTTCCCATTCCTACAGTAACTATTAAATCAGTACCCTCCAAAAGCAAATATATTACACAAATGTATTACTTTACATTGATTAAATGAAGCCTAATTTTGAGTTTCAGCAGAAACATGATTATATCCATAATATATCTTTCTGGTTTCCATGATGCTTAGTCCGATTTTCTTATTAGTATTAACAACAGAACCCTTTGACTTGTGATGTTTTATAATTATACCTTTTCAGATTTTTAATTCTGTTTGGCACTTCCACAATGCTGTTCCCTCCCAGGTAAAGATATCGCAGGCGAAATAGTTCTGTGATCTGCTGCGGAAAAACCTTGATTTCATTTCCACTCAAATTCAGCACCTCTAGACTAGTCATTCGACCAAAGTCTTTTGGGATTGTAACAGACTTGATGTGGTTGTTTTTTGCTATGAATGTCCGCAAATGTCGAAGCTGTACAATTTCATCACTCAAATAACTTAAATTGTTGTTACTCAAATCCAAAGTTATCAGACTAGAAAACAGTTTGATAGTGCGAGGTAGAATATTAATCTCATTCTGATTTAATCGTAGTGCCCTGATTTCCCTCGCCCTTTCGAATAAAAACTCCGGCAAAGATGTCAGATTTCCATATGACAGGTCCTCGGTATTCTCGTTGTTTTCGCCATCTGAGGACGAGTCGAGGTACACACTCGCCATGGCCGTAATGTCCTCCTACAGTAATACTTTTCTTTTATCGAGTAAATGTCCATTAACAGGCTCCATTAGACTGAAACGACAAACGCATACGTCCACTTTCTGACCTGTAGCATTACGTAAGTATATATGGAACACACCAAAGGTAGTCCGAAGGAAATGTCAAGGCCGTCGGAATTGGACGTGATGAATAAATGAAAACATCAGAAAAGTTCGAATGTAGTAAACAACGTGCTGAAATCGTGCTGTTCTGATTTTTGACATGATCCGCTGCCATTGGGCATTAGGCCTAAAAGGTGAACGTACACTCTTTCAACAAGGCCCCAGAAGCATGTGATATCAAAAAACATATACGTTTCTGGTGAAATGAACAAATCATAAAAGATGATCACTGTAAAGGCATTAGATTTTTCTGTTAGAGGAGTTTGACAGTCAGGGTTTCTTTTTTAAGCCAAAAATATGCTGTCAAATGATGATATATTTCTTCTTTTATATAGTGAATCCCCCGAATAATATGAATTACGACAAAAGCCTCATTAGAACACCGCTACCTTATACAAATATAAAACCATTAGGGATATATAAGCTTAGACTTGGACCTAATATTTAAGCATTAAATTGCCTTCTTGGGGGATTGAACCACAGGGATCTGAGAATTAGTTACAGATTATATAATCATGGACCCACCAGAGTGCCCTAAGACCATTTTCAGACGTTTAAGAAGTCTAGATTAAAAACGATAAAAATCATACTCTACATGGTACTATATACGTTAGGGCACTCTGTTGGGTCCATGATTATATAATCTGTAGCTAATTCTCAGATCCCTGTGGATTGAACACGATATTTACATATTTACGATATTTACATATCTTGTAAAGTGCTATCTAAATCTCCGATTTCGTGGATATTTCATGTTATTTCTTTAACAAATGTCAAATTAATATTCGCCATATACATGTATCACATACAAAATAATATGGTACATAATGTTGATTGGGTTATTTTAAATTGGTTTAACATCCAATTACCTAGTAACAGCTATAGCTAGGGCGTCTCAGCTCCACCGCAGACAAATGGTATTTTTTCACTATCAAAAACTGGAGCAGACAATTTAGTATTTTTCTTCAGTTACAAAAGTTACTTATTTTACACAATTACCACCACTGAAAAGATTGAACTTCTAATTTTATTTAAACTAATGTTAAAAATATAAAATGGAATGAAGTGCTAATTGCGCATGCACCAAAGGCAAAATAAATTACTTTATATTATTTTTTGTGTTAATTGTTAATAAGACATATATACACGATTAAACACCAATTATTGTTGAAATGAAGAATATCATTTATGCTCTGTCGGCAATGGAACTATTTGTTGTTCTAATTTGGAAACTTTTTAGGCATTATTGCTTTTATATCTGAATATTCTAAATACATGTATGAAATAATTAGTTTTTGTATTTGAAGCGTATCTTTCGTGTGTGTGCTACCATAATGAAAAAAAATCCAATTCGTCAATGCGTTGTCGTATCGTACTAAATTTTCAGGAATTTAACACACCTAACCGACACGTTTCTAAAGTACGAACTTCTGGGACGCACGGCTAAGCTATTTATACGTAATATTATACCGTGCGTTCCTTTTCGCAGATTCTTACCAGTTGTACTGATATAAAGGTCCTCTGCCATTCCGTAACAAAAATTAAAAAGTTTTTTAACCAGGGGGGTAGGAAGCGGGGGGGGGGGGGGGGCAACTGCCCCCCCCCCCGTTCCCCAGGACGGGGGGGCAAACATGTCTTTTTGCCCCCCCCCCCCATTTTCGCCGACTGAAATGTTCTAAAAATGCATATTTGAAAGAAAAAAGAGTCCTCCTGCACAATTTTCGTACTTCATTCTAAAATAATTTCCGCTGCGCGGCGCATTTCCTAAAACGTTCAAGCACATAATGTTCAATAAGTAGTAATAATAATAATAATAATACACATGAACTACACTAAAAATGTCCATTAAGGGATTCTACGTACTGCATTTGTATTTCAAAAATGTCTCTTAAAAGATTACTTTGTCTATATGTCTTAGCAAGACAATTAATTCATTATTATTTTGAGTTACAATACAATGTGCCGATGGTGTGAAGCCGGTATGTTCAGATCGAGCAGGGCTGCACAATGATATGACGACACAATTATCACAATTATCATTTTTAAATGCAGGTTACTTTAAATCGAAAAATTACCATGGTAAGAACGCTTTAATATCATTAAAATACATCGTTAAACATTCTAAAATCGTAATTTTTTTCCCGGGGGAGACCCCCGGACCCCCCAAACTCCAAAATCTCGCGCCTTCGGACGCTCGCAAATTCATCAAAATGCATTGTAAAACTCATCTTAGCCATTCTAAATCGTAATATTTTTTCCCGGGAAAGACCCCCGAACCCCCATAACACCAAAATCTCGCGCTTTCGGGCGCTCGCAAAATCATCAAAATACACTGTAAAATTAATCTCAGCCATTCTAAATCGTAATATTTTTCCCGGAGTCGACCCCCAGACCCCAAAATCTCGCGCCTTCGGCGCTCACACGCTAATTTGGCCAGTTTTCGTTAATTTCCTTTTAGCGACCCCACTGTCTATAAATGTGTACAAGGATTATATTTAATGATATATGAAAAAAGTATATAAAGTATATATGGTTGTGTGTTGAATTAATCTCCTCCTGTAGGTGCGGCGGGGGGCCCCCCCCCCCCCCCCCCCCCCCACCATTACGCCACTGTTAACACATACATGTAATATAATTTATCAATGACCTAAGATCAGATTACAACACCAATGTCCATACAAATGCAAAATTCCTTGGGTAATCTCTATGTTATCAGTGCAATATTCATTTCACTGTTTAGCGGCGTTAGGACGATGGCGAGAAACAGTAATACCACCCACGAAAATTAACATTAATTTGTTTTAATTAAATTGTTCATAAGGTGATGATAAGTGTAGTATTAACGGTTAGCTTAAAAAATTGCGATTCTACAAAATTACCAATCTAGTTTTACCAGAGACATAGAAGTAGACTATCTTAATCCACGTTTTACCAGAGATTTGGGCCGTTTTCGATTATGGGGTTTGCCACTGGTTGGACCTAGTTGTTCGTTTATTGATTAAAGACGGACCTGGTGATTTTATATTGTTTACTAAGACGAGTCTTAAGGCCTAATAAAAACGCAAGGATTTACACATGAAATAATGACTTTAACAAACGGTCGAACCGGTTGTCCGAATCCACTACATTTGTATTTAAAAAAAAATCTCTTAAAAGATTACTTTGTTTATATGTCTTAAGACAATTAATTCATTATTATTTTGAGTTACAATACAATGTGCCGATGGTGTGAAGCCGGTATGTTTAGATCGAGCAAGGTTGCACAATGATATGACGACACAATTATCACAATTATCATTTTTAAATGCAGGTTACTTTAAATCGAAAAATTACCATGGTAAGAACGCTTTAATATCATTAAAATACATCGTTAAACATTCTAAAATCGTAATTTTTTCCCCGGGGGAGACCCCCGGACCCCCCAAACTCCAAAATCTCGCGCCTTCGGACGCTCGCAAATTCATCAAAAGGCATTGTAAAACTCATCTTAGCCATTCTAAATCGTAATATTTTTTCCTGGGAAAGACCCCTGAACCCCCATAACACCAAAATCTCGCGCTTTCGGGCGCTCGCAAAATCATCAAAATACACTGTAAAATTAATCTCAGCCATTCTAAATCGTAATATTTTTCCCGGAGTCGACCCCCAGACCCCAAAATCTCGCGCCTTCGGCGCTCACACGCTAATTTGGCCAGTTTTCGTTAATTTCCTTTTAGCGACCCCACTGTCTATAAATGTGTACAAGGATTATATTTAATGATATATGAAAAAAGTATATAAAGTATATATGGTTGTGTGTTGAATTAATCTCCTCCTGTAGGGTGCGGGGGGGGGGGGGGGGGGTTTACAAAATATTGAGGACCTTTGCCCCCCCCCCCCCCCCCCCCCCCCACCATTACGCCACTGTTAACACATACATGTAATATAATTTATCAATGACCTAAGATCAGATTACAACACCAATGTCCATACAAATGCAAAATTCCTTGGGTAATCTCTATGTTATCAGTGCAATATTCATTTCACTGTTTAGCGGCGTTAGGACGATGGCGAGAAACAGTAATACCACCCACGAAAATTAACATTAATTTGTTTTAATTAAATTGTTCATAAGGTGATGATAAGTGTAGTATTAACGGTTAGCTTAAAAAATTGCGATTCTACAAAATTACCAATCTAGTTTTACCAGAGACATAGAAGTAGACTATCTTAATCCACGTTTTACCAGAGATTTGGGCCGTTTTCGATTATGGGGTTTGCCACTGGTTGGACCTAGTTGTTCGTTTATTGATTAAAGACGGACCTGGTGATTTTATATTGTTTACAGACGAGTCTTGACAAAGCCCTCACAGGCCTGTATAAAAACCGCAGGTCCGTCAGGATTTACACATGAAATAATGACTTTAACAAACGGTCGAACCGGTTGTTCCGAATATCTGGTTTTATATTTCCATTTAAAAAAAATGGACCGAATCACTTGTACCAAATGATTATATTATAAGAGAGACTTATAAATCCTTGTAGGACACTAACCCGCAAATGAAGGAACTCAACTCGATTTCGCTCTTTTAATAAGAGAAGTCTTCTTATAAGATCTTCTAACATATATAGGTGGAATTAGAGTTTGGCAACCCACCTTGTCAGTACAATCGAGAACTTTCGACACTTTTCGTAAACGTTTCCGGAAAGCGCCGAAAGTTTAAATTTCCGATTGCTTTCACTTTAGCGGTTGGATTGATCAGAGTAATGCATGTAGATAATATCTCTGGATTGATTGACCTTTTTATTAAACTAATTATATCAAGTATAAATCCCTGATGGACCGACATATTTCACCGTCCGATAAGCTAAGGCCTATTAAGGCTTGGTCAAGGATAGTCTGAAAACAAACTCAACACCCAGGTCTAGGCCAAGGTCCACCTAGGTCCGATGCAATGTAGTCAAACCGTATAATTTTTTATTTATTTATTTTTTTATTGAAATAAATATTCAAATATAATGTATAGTTTGACTATTTGCATATTATATTTGAAAAAATAATTTTGTTTGTCCTATGCGACTGCTTTTTTCAACAGCCTAAGCGACATCCTGAGAAAGGCGTGATGGATGGAACGTACTAATTACAGCCCGGTACCGCCCGGTACTGCCCGGTACCGCCCGGCACCGCCCGGCACCGCCCGGTACCGCCCGGGGAATCCATATTGACCGCCCGGGCTTTCATTTTCATTCAAACACCATTAAAAGTATAGTATACAGATAGATAACTAACGTATTAATAATTTAGACCAAAAATAGCATGAAAACATTGAAAAACGAAAGAAGTACGGGTTCGCGAAATTCGCGATCTCGCAACCTAACCTCAGTGAAGAGCCGTAATCTTGTTATTTGTAGATATAAGACCGCCCGGGCTTTAATTTGCATACCAACACCAATGCAAATATAGTTTACATGTAATTACCTAACACATGCATAATTTGGCCAAAGAGTAGTGTGAAAATATTGAAAAAAGAAAGCGGTATGGCTTCGCTAATTTAGCGATCACGCAAGCAATCCTGATTGTTGTTATTTGTAGATATAAGACCATTTATTTTCATCCAAACTTCGTTGAAAGTATAGTTCAGATAGATACATTATATATAGATAATTAGCCTAAATATAGTATGGAAACATTAAAAAACGAAAGAGTTGTAATCTTGTTATTTGCAAATATAAGACCGCCCGGGGAACATATATCTACCGCCCGGGCATTTACTTGCACTCAAATACCATTAAAAGTGTAGTTAACCGCTAAATACTTATTATATAAACATTTTGACAAAAAATAGTGTGAAAACATTGAAAAATGAAAGAGTTACGGCTTTACAAAATTCACGATCTCGCAACCCATTCGTAATCTTGTTATTTGCAAATGTAAGACCGCCCGGGGAACATATATTTACCGCCCGGGCATTTACTTGCATTCAAATACCAATAAAAGTGTAGTTAACAGGTAAATACTTAACATATAAACATTTTGCCAAAAAATAGTGTGAAAATATTGAAAAATGAAAGAGTTACGGCTTTACAAAATTCACGATCTCGCAACACGTTCGTAATCTTGTTATTTGCAAATATAAGACCGCCCGGGGAACACATATCTACCGCCCGGGCATTTACTTACACTCAAATACCATTAAAAGTGTAGTTAATAGGTAAATACTTAACATATAAACATTTTGACAAAAAATAGTGTGAAAATATTGAAAAATGAAAGAGTAACGGCTTTACAAAATTCACGATCTCGCAACACGTTCGTAATCTTGTTATTTGCAAATATAAGACCGCCCGGGGAACACATATCTACCGCCCGGGCATTTACTTACACTCAAATACCATTAAAAGTGTAGTTAATAGGTAAATACTTAACATATAAACATTTTGACAAAAAATAGTGTGAAAATATTGAAAAATGAAAGAGTTACGGCTTTACAAAATTCACGATCTCGCAACACGTTCGTAATCTTGTTATTTGCAAATATAAGACCGCCCGGGGAACACATATCTACCGCCCGGGCATTTACTTACACTCAAATACCATTAAAAATGTAGTTAACATCAAAATACTTAACATATAAACATTTTGACAAAAAATAGTTTGAAAATATTGAAAAATGAAAGAGTTACGGCTTTACAAAATTCACGATCTCGCAACCCATTCGTAATCTTGTTATTTGCAAATGTAAGACCGCCCGGGGAACATATATTTACCGCCCGGGCATTTACTTGCATTCAAATACCAATAAAAGTGTAGTTAACAGGTAAATACTTAACATATAAACATTTTGCCAAAAAATAGTGTGAAAATATTGAAAAATGAAAGAGTTACGGCTTTACAAAATTCACGATCTCGCAACACGTTCGTAATCTTGTTATTTGCAAATATAAGACCGCCCGGGGAACACATATCTACCGCCCGGGCATTTACTTACACTCAAATACCATTAAAAATGTAGTTAACATCAAAATACGTAACATATAAACATTTTGACAAAAAATAGTTTGAAAATATTGAAAAATGAAAGAGTTACGGCTTTACAAAATTCACGATCTCGCAACCCATTCGTAATCTTGTTATTTGCAAATGTAAGACCGCCCGGGGAACATATATCTACCGCCCGGGCATTTACTTGCATTCAAATACCAATAAAAGTGTAGTTAACAGGTAAATACTTAACATATAAACATTTTGCCAAAAAATAGTGTGAAAATATTGAAAAATGAAAGAGTTACGGCTTTACAAAATTCACGATCTCGCAACACGTTCGTAATCTTGTTATTTGCAAATATAAGACCGCCCGGGGAACACATATCTACCGCCCGGGCATTTACTTACACTCAAATACCATTAAAAGTGTAGTTAATAGGTAAATACTTAACATATAAACATTTTGCCAAAAAATAGTGTGAAAATATTGAAAAATGAAAGAGTTACGGCTTTACAAAATTCACGATCTCGCAACACGTTCGTAATCTTGTTATTTGCAAATATAAGACCGCCCGGGGAACACATATCTACCGCCCGGGCATTTACTTACACTCAAATACCATTAAAAATGTAGTTAACCGCTAAATACTTAACATATAAACATTTTGACAAAAAATAGTTTGAAAATATTGAAAAATGAAAGAGTTACGGCTTTACAAAATTCACGATCTCGCAACCCATTCGTAATCTTGTTATTTGCAAATGTAAGACCGCCCGGGGAACATATATTTACCGCCCGGGCATTTACTTGCATTCAAATACCAATAAAAGTGTAGTTAACAGGTAAATACTTAACATATAAACATTTTGCCAAAAAATAGTGTGAAAATATTGAAAAATGAAAGAGTTACGGCTTTACAAAATTCACGATCTCGCAACACGTTCGTAATCTTGTTATTTGCAAATATAAGACCGCCCGGGGAACATATATATACCGCCCGGGCATTTACTTGCACTCAAATACCATTAAAAGTGTAGTTAACATCAAAATACTTAACATATTACCATTTTGCCAAAAAATAGTGTGAAAATATTGAAAATTGAGAGACTTACGGCTTTGCAAAATTCACGATAATGGATTTCGAAGTTAAAAATGCACTCATCTCTTTCCGTTATAAACAGCCAATGCCGACAGATACACTTTCGGGTTGCGTTTTGCGATATCTTAACGTTGATAAACATTGCCAATAGTTCAAATAAAATGTTGTAATTTTGAAAACTTTGTAATTTCAGGTATAAGAACGTTTGTAGGAAGTCAAAAACCCAAAGAAATGTATGTAAATATAATGATTTAGTACCTTTAAATCAAAAGAAAGAATGGAAACAATTTTTTTTTATTTAAACATATTTTATTTGCAATTTTTACAATACAAAAAGGATTGGGCACTAGTTAAAAAACTTATATTAAGCCCGTTCCCGTTATTTTTTAACGTATACAAGCAAATGGATGACCTAAGTTATACAGTGCAGATAAACGTTATTAGAGAGAGAGAGAGAGAAAGAGAAGGGGGGAGAAAGAGAGAGAGAGAGAGAAGGGAAGAGAGATTATCAGTATTTTGATATGAAATATACAAACAAATAATATAATGATAATGATTATAATACTAGAGTAACGGGTCTTTTCCAGCTCAGGTGACTATCACATCTATAATACTAATCCTCATGTCATGCCATACAAACTGATCTAATGTCTATCACAAATATATTTTCATATACCCCATTTCCCAAAATGAGTATAGGATAAAAGCCCCTCCGAACAAAAGCCCCTCAGGATAAAAGCCCCTCTGGACAAAAGCCCCTTCTTTATAAAATATAATGTATTTTTTTCTCATATCTGAATATGTTATATGGTACTTTTTGGTGTTATTAGATCAAAGTGGCAAACATATGTTATTTGATGACATTACAGAAAAAAATATTAAAACAAACTCAATATATAACTACATACATTATAGAATACCGCCTATGTTCTTTTAGGTTTAAATAATACAACCAATAAAAATCCCAAATCTCGAGTCAATTTACTAACTTCACATTGGTATTTCACAGTCTTACATTTTAATGTAATCTTAATGAAATATTATTTGTGCAATTTTTCACTTGTCATGTATATTGTCATATTTTGTGTTTTAATTCGATTTATATTAAAACTAAAGCGCCATGTTTGCGTTCGTGTTAAATGTGTATACATTTATGCTCGTATATTGGATAATAGTGGCATGCATTGTTTACTTGTTGTTTGTGTCCTGTGTGACATGTTAGTTAGTAGATATTTTAGTTGTTAGTTGCTGATTAATAATGAAATGACAATTATTGTCACCAGTCGGTCAGTCCGATGTGGTGCCAATATGTCTGACTTGCGCGTTTCAATTGAAAACCAATCGGAAACGGACAAAGGGCATTTCAATCAATACTACAAATTCGTAGAAAGACTTTTTTACCTATAGCATTTTCATCAACTATAGAGCATCACGAGTGATTGCATCATTCTACATCAGAAGATTTCTCGTCATTGTCTTAGTGGTTGAAGGAACGTTATATTTCCTGGAATCCTATTTCCTGTTATCACCAGAATCTCATATTCACCAGCTATTTAGCATCAACATTGACATCATCATTCTCATCATTCTTCACAAGACGGTTTACTGTCATTGCCTGTACAAGATTCATTTTGTGAATACACGAGGATGTCCAGGTATGTTATATAATTATATACCAAAAATATCCTTTTAGTCTCCAACGAATGTCAATCAAACGGTCAGAAATTGTACCCCTGGTAGCTACAATAGGGCTTTATAGAATATTTGATAAAATGTACAATATGCAAGCAAGTCCAAGCTCATTTGAAAGCGCGCTTATTTAGTCAGACTTATTATATCAATTATTGTTTTTTTTAAATTGAAATTGAAATTGGTATCCTCAAATCAATGCTATTTATTAGGGTCTGCGCTTTCTTTCAGAATATTTTTTTTATTTTATATAAAAATTTTCTTCTGTAATAATATATCAATATAATATAGAAAATTTCGTCGGTTTTGTCATTGTTCTTGTATCTTTCCACTCAATTTGAACTATATGATTTTTGTATTATGCATGTATATATGTATTTGAAACATGTATTCTTTGAAATTTTATATTACGGTAACTACTTGTCCTATTACTTATAGTATATGATTTTAGTTATCCATTTACATGTACCATGAATTTTGGAAAATGCACGCACATCTTACGGACAGAATGCGTATTTTATATGTAAACGGCGTATTTTATATGTAAACGGAACTAAAAAAATCAGTCTGATGCTGATAATATTAAAACTATTAAATACATGAAAAAACCCAAAGATATTTGTAAAATTCATTGAATTACAGCGTCTTGAATAAAAATAATTTTGATTGTATACAATATAGGTAACACCGCCCGGTCTATTTCAGGAGTTAGTAAATTGTAGTTTACGGAGAAAATGTGTAATTTAAATGTAAAAGAAAATAAATCTGGAAAAAAAACTCTGTGAAATTGATTAAATTAATTGAATTGTAATTGTTATTTGCATACCGCCCGGTCACGTGTTATTTCCGTGCAACTGATATATATGAGCTAGTAAATGTCATTTTTCGGACAGAGAGTGTACTACCTATGTAAAGGAAGTGATAATCGAGACAATTGTTCAGATATTAGTAAAACTATTGATTTATAAATGTCTTAATTTTCGATCTAATTATAATTGTTATTTGGCTACCGCCCGGTCATGTGTTATTTCCGTGCAACATGATATATATGAGCTAGTAACTGTCAATTCTCGGACAGAGAGTGTACTACCTATGTAAAGGAAGTTAAAATCGAGACAATTGTTCAGATATTAGTAAAACTATCGAATTGAAGTGTCTTAAATATCGATCTAATTATATTTGTTATTTGGCTGCCGTCCAAATACAGTAGTCAGTAAATCGTAGTTTACGGACAGAATGTGTAATTTAAATGTAAAACAATCTAAACCTGAAAGAACCTTTCTGAAATTGATGAAATTAATTGAATTATAATTGTTATTTGGCTACCGCCCGGTCATATGTTATTTCCGTGCAACTGATATATATGATCTTGTAAATGTCAATTCTCGGACAGAGAGTGTACTACCTATGTAAAGGAAGTTAAAACCGAGACAATTGTTCAGATATTAAAAAAACTATTGCATTATAAATGTCTTTATTTTCAATCTAATTATAATTGTAATTTGGCTGCCGTCCAAATACAGTAGCGATAAATTATATGATATAGGTAATATTTCCCGTTTTATTTCGGGAGTCAGTAAATCGTAGTTTACGGAGAGAATTTTGTAATTTCAATTTAAAAGAAACTAAAGCTGGAAAAAACCTGTCTGAAATTGAAGAAATTAATTGAGTTATAATTGTTATTTGCCTACCGCCCGGTCATGTGTTATTTCCGTGCAACTGATATATATGAGCTAGTAGATGTCAATTCTCGGACAGAGAGTGTACTACCTATGTAAAGGAAGTTATAATCGAGACAATTGTTCAGATATTAGTAAAACTATCGAATTGAAGTGTCTTAAATATCGATCTAATTATATTTGTTATTTGGCTGCCGTCCAAATACAGTAGCGATAAATTATATGATATAGGTAATATTTCCCGTTTTATTTCGGGAGTCAGTAAATCGTAGTTTACGGACAGAATGTGTAATTTAAATGTAAAACAATCTAAACTTGAAAGAAACTTTCTGAAATTGAAGCAATTAATTGAATTATAATTGTTATTTGGCTACCGCCCGGTCATATGTTATTTCCGTGCAACTGATATATATGAGCTAGTAAATGTCATTTCTCGGACAGAGAGTGTACTACCTATGTAAAGGAAGTGAAAATCGAGACAATTGTTCAGATATTAGTAAAACTATTGAATTGAAGAGTCTTAAATATCGATCTAATTATATTTGTTATTTGGCTGCCGTCCAAATACAGTAGCGATAAATCATATAATATAAGTAATATTTCCCGTTTTATTTCAGGAGTTAGTAAATCGTAGTTTACGGAGAGAATTTTGTAATTTCAATTTAAAAGAAACTAAAGCTGGAAAAAACCTGTCTGAAATTGAAGAAATTAATTGAATTATAATTGTTATTTGGCTACCTCCAGGTCATGTGTTATTTCCGTGCAACTGATATATATGAGCTAGTAGATGTCAATTCTCGGACAGAGAGTGTACTACCTATGTAAAGGAAGTTAAAACCGAGACAATTGTTCAGATATTAGTAAAAATATTGATTTATAAATGTCTTAATTTTCGATCTAATTATAATTGTTATTTGGCTACCGCCCGGTCATGTGTTATTTCCATGCAACTGATATATATGAGCTAGTAAATGTCATTTCTCGGACAGAGAGTGTACTACCTATGTAAAGGAAGTTAAAACCGAAATCAATGTTCAGATATTAGTAAAATTATTGATTTTTAAACGTCCGAAATTGATGAAATTAATTGAATTATAATTGTTATTTGGCTACCGCCCGGTCACGTGTTATTTCCGTGCAACTGATATATATGAGCTAGTAAATGTCAATTCTCGGACAGAGAGTGTACTACCTATGTAAAGGAAGTTAAAACCGAAATAATTGTTCAGATATTAAAAAAACTATTGAATTATAAATGTCTTAATTTTCAATCTAATTATAATTGTAATTTGGCTGCCGTCCAAATACAGTAGCGATAAATTATATAATATTAGGTAATATTTCCCGTTTTATTTCAGGAGTTAGTAAATCATAGTTTACGGAGAGAATTTTGTAAGGACCTCTTTCACGAACAATGGAATTTTGCCCACGAACCAATTTTATTGAAATTAAATGTAATATGTAGCAATATAAATGCAAACCCTTGAAATACATTAAAAAAATTCAAAAGGTCCCAGGGGCCTGTGCTATGGCCAAATTAATGTTGCCCAGTAGAGGTGTATGACAGGGTTCCCTTTTTGATCCAAAATGGTATAAAAATAATGTTTTATGTCATAAAACTGTATTATTTTCTGAAGAGTATAAATAATTACATATAATGATCACAAATATGTAGGCAAAATGGGACAAATAAAATTTTGGCTACATTTTAAAGACAGAAAATATCGAAATTTTGGGTGTTATTTTCGGCCATGTCAATTATTAACAATGGTGATTCACCCACTTCCAGTTTGAGTGCACCAAAAATATTTTCTAAAAAGTTGGCTCATTACCTGAAGTAAATATTATGAAAATTTCAGAAAAATTGTGGACCGGTAAATTTGTCGTTTAAAGGTTATAATATGGTATGGTCTATTTTTAGTAACGTTACATAATGTTAAGAATATGCTTATTTTGGATCATTTATCACGAATCTAACGGTGTCAACATTAATGTATAATCCAATACTCATCTGTAACGCTTGATATGATTTCAAATTGATTTATTTAGTGATACTTTGTAGAAAAATTAAGTTTTACATAATCAAAATTACAAAACATTTGGGTGTTTTATGACCACAATAAGCTGTTTTGCATTTGAAGTAGCTTCACTAATATGTCCTGTTCTAATGATTTATTTTGTAATTATAGAGCATATTTACAGTGAAGAGAGTGATTAAAATGGGATTCTGTAACTGTGTGGTTTGAGAGGGAAGAGTTACCAGGTTACACGGGTCATGTCACAAACCTACAGTAGTTCAATTATTTGCAGGGCTAACACTTCTGATTAACATTTATGTTGATTCATGCTAAAAATGTAAATCTCATCACTTTAACGTATCGTTTTAGATTTTAAGTTTATTTTTTTCGGGGAGCTCATTGATGTATCATTTCAGATTTAGATACATTAATGACAAATACTTCTTTAATCTTGCAAAATAACTAACTGAATGTAGCAGTTTTAATAATGAAAATAGACATTACCTGTAAGTAGATCATCAAAACTTGATTTATCTTTATTGTCAATAATCATATTTGAATTCCATGTTAGTATTATTATATAATTAGAAAATTAAACAGCTTTACTGAGTAATAGACACAAAAGAAAGGCTTCGATCACAGTACATGAACATGGTGTATATCCCCGTGGTAAAGAGTGTGTGGCGATGAAACCGTTTTATTCAATACTATATAAACTGACTTTGAGTTTAGAATTATATGAGTTTTATAAGTAATTGTAAAGTAATCCATATGGACAAAAACATCTCTAAAAATCTTAATTGGCGGATATGGTATTAATCGTACAGAGATAATGGAGAAACCGTCAAACAGGAATTGAGAGTGTCTGATCAAACTGGAAATCATTTAAATGCAGTGTATTGCATATACTTTATGTTACTTAGCTTTGTGTCACGTATAAATTTATTTATTTGGATCCCCATGACATGTATAATTCATGTTGTGATAACCAAGTTTCTTATAAAATCATTTTTTTACCTGAAATGATAAACCTTATGCCATTTTGATTGATAGTATGATGTGTTTACGATACACAAAGCTAATTATGAAAAATTAAACTGTGGACCTCAAAAACTTTTGACTGTTTCATTAACCATAAAAGATGCTGTTATGTTTTTAACTGAAAAAAAAATTCTTAGTTAACTTTTATGGAATTCATGAAAATTCTAAAGAAAATTAAAAAAAAAAAACCTCGAAATTAAACTTCAGTTGATTGATCACAAAATGTTCTGAACAATCTAAATATTAAACTGCTAAGAAATACTTATATAGTAAAATTAATACATTTTTGAACGAAAAAAAAATCATATATCAATTTGTCTATGTTTTTTTAAACAAAAACTTGTAATGGTGTGATTTGATGCCATTGCCAACACTTTGAAAGCACAATATTTTGAAAAACAACAACATTATACATATATGCACTAATATACGGGATGTGTGAAAATTGGTAAAAACTTAATTCTCTTACATAATAATCTACTCCCACCCATTTTTTTCTAGATTTTGTTATTATTTTACTTTATATGCCTTTCAGCTGTAAATAAAAATAATATTTCTGAGAATGCAGTTGCAATCATCATCTAGCTTGAAAAGTGAATGATAATGCCCTAAATATTCCGAAATACTTTGTTATTGTGATTCAATATTTTGATTATTCTACAATATATAGGTTATAAAATCATATATTAATTTAAATTTAATGTAACTAATGAGTATTAAATAAGATTAAGAAATTAGTTTCTTTGTTTTCTCAATTTTATGATTGAAAAGGGCCGTGGTGCAACCACGGTGTAATACTGCTAAAAATAGACCTTGCCTCATTAAGACCTTTAAACGACAAATTTACCGGTCCACAATTTTTCTGAAATTTTCACAATATTTACTTCAGGTAATGAGCCAACTTTTTAGAAAATATTTTTGGTGCACTCAAACTGGAAGTTGGTGAATCACCATTGTTAATAATTGACATGGCCGAAAATAATACCCAAAATTTCGATATTTTCGATCTTTAAAATTTAGCCAAAATTTTATTTGTCCCATTTTGCCTACATATTTGTGATCATAATATGTAAGTATTTATACTCTTCAGAAAATAATACAGTTTTATGACATAAAACATTATTTTGATAACTTTTTGGATCAAAAAGGGAACCCTGTCATACACCTATACTGGACAACATTAATTTGGCCACAGCACAGGCCCCTGGGACCTTTTGAATTTTTTAAGCGTATTTCAAGGGTTTGCTTTAATGTTGCTACATGTAACATTTAGTTTTAATAAAATTGGTTCGTGGGCAAATTTCCATTGTTCGTGAAAGAGGTCCTTTCAATTTAAAAGAAACTAAAGCTGGAAAAAACCTGTCTGAAATTGAAGAAATTAATTGAATTATAATTGTTATTTGGCTTCCTCCAGGTCATGTGTTATTTCCGTGCAAATGATATATATGAGCTAGTAGATATCAATTCTCGGACAGAGAGTGTACTACCTATGTAAAGGAAGTGATAATCGAGACAATTGTTCAGATATTAGTAAAACTATTGATTTATAAATGTCTTAATTTTCGATCTAATTATAATTGTTATTTGGCTACCGCCCGGTCATGTGTTATTTCCATGCAACTGATATATATGAGCTAGTAAATGTCATTTCTCGGACAGAGAGTGTACTACCTATGTAAAGGAAGTTAAAACCGAAATCAATGTTCAGATATTAGTAAAATTATTGATTTTTAAACGCCCGAAATTGATGAAATTAATTGAATTATAATTGTTATTTGGCTACCGCCCGGTCATATGTTATTTCCGTGCAACTGATATATATGATCTTGTAAATGTCAATTCTCGGACAGAGAGTGTACTACCTATGTAAAGGAAGTTAAAACCGAGACAATTGTTCAGATATTAGTAAAAATATTGATTTATAAATGTCTTAATTTTCGATCTAATTATATTTGTTATTTGGCTACCGCCCGGTCATGTGTTATTTCCATGCAACTGATATATATGAGCTAGTAAATGTCATTTCTCGGACAGAGAGTGTACTACCTATGTAAAGGAAGTTAAAACCGAGACAATTGTTCAGATATTAAAAAAACTATTGAATTATAAATGTCTTAATTTTCAATCTAATTATAATTGTAATTTGGCTGCCGTCCAAATACAGTAGCGATCAATTATATAATATAGGTAACATTTCCCGTTTTATTTCAGGAGTTAGTAAATCGTAGTTTACGGAGAGAATTTGTAATTTCAATTTAAAAGAAACTAAAGCTGAAAAAAAACCTGTCTGAAATTGAAAAAATTAATTGAATTATAATTGTTATTTGCCTACCGCCCGGTCATGTGTTATTTCCGTGCAACTGATATATATGAGCTAGTAAATGTCAATTCTCGGACAGAGAGTGTACTACCTATGTAAAGGAAGTTACAACCGAGACAATTGTTCAGATATTGGTAAACCTATCAAGTTTCAAGTTTCTTTATTAGTTCTCTTTGACAAATACATTGTATAGAGAAACATAATATATAAATATCAATTTCAAAAATTTGACAAGTAGAAAATATGTACAAATCATAAATTCTTTTGGAAAATAACCTTGATAAATTTACATAAATTTCTTAATGTTTTAATATTAACAGAATTCATAAGTAGTGAGAAAAAAGAAATATGTTCCCCGGGCGGTCCTATATGTTTGCAAATAACAAGATTACGACTCGGTTGCGAGATCGTGAATTTTGCAAAGCCGTAACTCTTTCATTTTTCAATATTTTCACACCACTTTTTGGCAAAATGTTAATATGTTAACTATTTAGCTGTTAACTACACTTTTAATGGTATTTGATTGCAAATAAATGCCCGGGCGGTAGATATATGTTCCCCGGGCGGTCCTATATTTGCAAATAACAAGATTATGAATCGGTTGCGGGATCGTGAATTTTGCAAAGCCGTTACTCTCTCATTTTTCAATATTTTCACATCATTTTTGGGCAAAATGTTAATATGTTAACTATTTAGCTGTTAACTACATTTGTAATGGTATTTGAGTGCAAGTAAATGACCGGGCGGTAGATCTATATTCCCCGGGCGGTCCTATATTTGCAAATAACAAGATTACGAACGTGTTGCGAGATCGTGAATTTTGTAAAGCCGTAACTCTTTCATTTTTCAATATTTTCACACTATTTTTTGGCAAAATGTTTATATGTTAACTATTTAGCTGTTAACTACACTTTTAATGGTATTTGATTGCAAATAAATGCCCGGGCGGTAGATATATGTTCCCCGGGCGGTCCTATATTTGCAAATAACAAGATTATGAATCGGTTGCGGGATCGTGAATTTTGCAAAGCCGTAACTCTCTCATTTTTCAATATTTTCACATCATTTTTGGGCAAAATATTAATATGTTAATTATTTAGCTGTTAACTACATTTGTAATGGTATTTGAGTGCAAGTAAATGACCGGGCGGTAGATCTATATTCCCCGGGCGGTCCTATATTTGCAAATAACAAGATTACGACTCGGTTGCGAGATGGTGAATCTTGCAAAGCCGTAACTCTTTCATTTTTCAACATTTTCAAACCATTTTTTGGCAAAATGTTAATATGTTAAGTATTTAGCTGTTAACTACACCTATATACCTATATTGTATAATTTATCGCTACTGTATTTGGACGGTAGCCAAATAATAATCAAATAACAATTATAAATAGATCGATATTAAAGACGTTTCAATTCAATGGTTTTACTAATATCTTAACAATTGTCTCGTTTTTTACTTCATTTTTATACGTCGAACAATCCATGTCCGAGAATTGACATTTACTAGCTCATATATATCAGTTGCACGGAAATAACACGTGACCGGGCGGTAGCCAAATAACAATTATAATTCAATTAATTCTATCAATTTTAGACAGGGTTTTTCCAGCTTTAGTTTTTTTTTTACATTTTAATTACAAATTCTGTCCGTAAACTACGATTTACTCACTCCTGAAATAGAACGGGCAATATTACCTATATTGTATAATTTATCGCTACTGTATTTGGACGGAGGCCAAATAACAATTATGATTAGATCGATATTGAAGACTTTCTAATTCAATTGTTTTACTAATATCTTAACAACTATCTCGGTTTTAACTTCATTTACATAGGTAGTACATTCTCTGTTCGAGAATTGACATTTAGTAGCTCACATATATCAGTTGCACGGAAATAACACGTGACCGGGCGGTAGCCAAATAACAATTATAATTCAATTAATTTCATCAATTTCAGACAAGTTTTTACCAGTTTTAGTTTCATTTACATTTAATTACAAATTCTGTCCGTAAACTACGATTTACTAACTCCTGATTCGAATGGGCAATCCATGTCCGAGAATTGACATTTACTGGCTCATATACATGTACATGTATATCAGTTGCACGAAAATAACACATGACCGGGCGGTAGCCAAATAACAGCCGTAACTCTCTCATTTTTCAATATTTTCACACTATTTTTTTGGCAAAATGTTAATATGTTAAGTATTTTAATGTTAACTACATTTTAAATGGTATTTGAGTGCAAGTAAATGTCCGGGCGGTAGAAATATGTTCCCCGGGCGGTCTTATATTTGCAAATAACAAGATTACGACTCGGTTGCGAGATCGTGAATTTTGCAAAGCCGTAACTCTTTCATTTTTCAATATTTTGACACCACTTTTTGGCAAAATGTTAATATGATAAGTATTTAGCTGTTAACTACATTTTAAATGGTATTTGAGTGTAAGTAAATGCCCGGGCGGTAGATATGTGTTCCCCGGGCGGTCTTATATTTGCAAATAACAAGATTACGACTCGGTTGCGAGATCGTGAACTTTGCAAAGCCGTAACTCTCTCATTTTTCAATATTTTCACATCATTTTTGGGCAAAATGTTAATATGTTAAGTATTTTGATGTTAACTACATTTGTACTGGTATTTGAGTGCAAGTAAATGACTGGGCGGTAGAAATATGTTCCCCGGGCGGTCCTATGTTTGCAAATAACAAGATTACGACTCGGTTGCGAGATCGTGAATTTTGCAAAGCCGTAACTCTCTCATTTTTCAATATTTTCACATCATTTTTGGGCAAAATGTTAATATGTTAAGTATTTTGATGTTAACTACATTTGTACTGGTATTTGAGTGCAAGTAAATGACTGGGCGGTAGAAATATGTTCCCCGGGCGGTCCTATGTTTGCAAATAACAAGATTACGACTCGGTTGCGAGATCGTGAATTTTGCAAAGCCGTAACTCTCTCATTTTTCAATATTTTCACACCATTTGTTGGCAAAATGTTAATATGTTAACTATTTAGCTGTTAACTACACTTTTAATGGTATTTGAGTGCAAGTAAATGTCCGGGCGGTAGATATATGTTCCCCGGGCGGTCCTATGTTTGCAAATAACAAGATTACGACTCGGTTGCGAGATCGTGAATTTTGTAAAGCCGTAACTCTCTCATTTTTCAATATTTTCACACCATTTGTTGGCAAAATGTTAATATGTTAACTATTTAGCTGTTAACTACACTTTTAATGGTATTTGAGTGCAAGTAAATGCCCGGGCGGTAGATATATGTTCCCCGGGCGGTCTTATATTTGCAAATAACAAGATTGCGACTCGATTGCGAGATCACGAATTTTGCGAAGCCACTACTCTTTCGTTTTTTAATGTTTCCATACTATATTTAGGCTAATTATCTATATATAATGTATCTATCTGAACTATACTTTCAACGAAGTTTGGATGAAAATAAATGGTCTTATATCTACAAATAACAACAATCAGGATTGCTTGCGTGATCGCTAAATTAGCGAAGCCATACCGCTTTCTTTTTTCAATATTTTCACACTACTCTTTGGCCAAATTATGCATGTGTTAGGTAATTACATCTAAACTATATTTGCATTGGTGTTGGTATGCAAATTAAAGCCCGGGCGGTCTTATATCTACAAATAACAAGATTACGGCTCTTCACTGAGGTTAGGTTGCGAGATCGCGAATTTCGCGAACCCGTACTTCTTTCGTTTTTCAATGTTTTCATGCTATTTTTGGTCTAAATTATTAATACGTTAGTTATCTATCTGTATACTATACTTTTAATGGTGTTTGAATGAAAATGAAAGCCCGGGCGGTCAATATGGATTCCCCGGGCGGTACCGGGCTTTGCCGGGCGGTGCCGGGCTGTGCCGGGCGGTACCGGGCGGTACCGGGCTGTAATTAGTATCACCGTGATGGATGAACAAAATCCCACAACGAATGCTGAGGTTAATGATGATATGCCTAATAGCAAGATTGCTGAAGCAGAAGTATCCAGGAATGTCGTAACAAAAACACACGAAGAAACAGGGGTAGACAAGGAGCTAGATGACCTTTTAGACAGTAAGTGTTGTCGTATTCATATTGGTAGCGTCAGCCTGTCGGCCTTTGGCCCCTATTTGTTAGTAACAATGTTCAATACCCAAACGATGACCGCACATGTACAATGACTATGGATACTCATTTTATGGTATAGTACACTATTACATTTACATGTTAATGTACACTAAACGATTTTTGTGTATGAGTGCTCTCGACCTGATTAGGTTGAGAGCTAGCTGCGATGACGTAGCGCTGAACGAAGGACGGATGATTTCTGATAGATGGCATCTGCCGGGAATGGAATGGAGACTGGGTATGAGTAGTTGGTCTAGTTGAGAGCATCCTTGGACTTGCGAGGAAACACTAGGCATAAATGTCAAACAAGTCCTCGCATTTCAGAGGAGTTTTGCCCCCTGTCTGATGCATTTACCAGTTTATGGTCAGGTAGGATTGGACTGGGTCGATCATCGGTGACCAGGTAGCACAGTCGGTACTCCCATAACATTAAAGTCGACTGGTCAGCCGTTTTTTTATCGGAAGATACTATGCTGACTGTTAGTCACGACGTAATGTTCTAAAAGTGTCTCGTCGTGCTATACCTCTAACATTGTCGTTAGAGCATTCGGCTAGTGTTCAGAGTGTTCCTGGTACGATTCCCGGCCTGGCAGCTACATTTTCTGCCTCCCCTGTTACAATAGTATAGTAATACAGTCTCCTTTTAGAAAGAATCTTCCTTTATACAGTAGCTCAGTTGAAAGAGTAAGTCGGGGGTTGTGAGTTCAATTCTGGATGGCGGCTACTGGTATGGGTTGGTCTGTGCTTGGAGAGCTAAAATACAACACGTAACACTCATTCAATCATGACATTTGCACTGGATATCCTTGATGGCTGTGTACATTGTTGTCAATGAGGAGCACCTAAATGAATATTTTACGACAAAGCAAGGCAGTACAATATAAATCAATATGCTAAAACCTATATAGTCTTAATCAGTTGTAAGGTAAATTATGACTCTTTTTCTTGATAAATGATTTATGATTACTCAAATGCAGGATTATTATCCATATGTGTGGTTAACGTTGTGCCCAACCTAATTAGTGCTGCTAATGGAGCAAAGTAATGATTTTGCCACAGATTATTCACATAGAAATGTATTTGAATGCATTTCATCAAACCAGTTTTATTTCCCTTGGTATGCAAGGCAACAAACAGACACAGCCATGTACTATTTATTTTACATAAAAATGGTGGTCTTTTTCAAAGGAAAATTTCATTTATAACAATTCTAGAGATTGTGAAATGAGGTCTTTCAAGTAGATGTTAAAGAATAATAATTGTTACGTTTGTTTTGAGTAATAATGATAGATAGGCTATATTAAAAGAATCTTTCATCCCCTTTGGGGTGAGACAGGAGAATCTTAAAGGCCCATCACCTTTCCGGAGCAAAATATAAAGGTTTCTTAAAAAACATTAATAACACCAGAAAATGCATACCGATGATCTAAAATAAGGTTACAACACCAAACATATGCAAGATTGCCTGCGTAATATATGAAAACAGTGGAGAGTCAATTCGCTGTTTTGCCGTCTGGCGCAGTGATAGTCAACTACCGCGCGGTATTTAGGACGACGGCGGGAAACATAAAATGACCCGCGTTATGAAAATAAACATTTTATTTATTTTAATCAAATCGTTCAGAAGGTGATGATAAATTTAGTATTAACGGTAAGTTAATAATTTTTAGGACTCTACAAAATTATCGATCTTGTTTTACATTCCCATTTTAAAGATTAAAAGCCGTTTCGGAAAGGTAGTGGGCCTTTAACCCGAGGAGTAAGATTCTTAAGTTGTCAAACACGAAGCTTTGCCTCATGTTTGACAGCTTAAGAATCTTATCCCTAGGGTTGAGATCTCCTGTCTCACCTCAAAGAGGGTGAATGATTCTTTTTCTCTTACCCCTAGCACCACTTTGTGTCTCTAATAAACATGTCACTTAGGCAAGCAAGGATGACGTGACCTCAATGAGTCGCCGTCTTTGCCGTCTTTGTGACATCATTTCAATGTTGTTGTGACGTTATAATACTATTACCACGATATCATGATATTGTTGTCATGACGTCATACCATTGTTGAGCACGTGCGAAGATCTCATGTAGCTTGTCTTTACCCTAGGGTGAGATAGAAAAATCTCACCCTGGTAAAACCGTGGATATCCCTGTCTGGGGTAATAGAAATATACATCTCAAATATGCATAAAAAGGTATGCTTGTAAGGTACTGTTTCATACTTGGCCGAAAGGACTAGTTATTAAAGGACTTGTACATTTATCCGTTCATAAAATGTGCTTTTAGAGTTTGACATTATATTTGAATAAGAAATTCATTTTCAATTGTTTTTTTCTTCACATTTTTGCATTTCAAAAGAGTTTAGTGCAGTGTATGAAATGCTGATCGGATTTTGTGTTCTGAAGTTATATAATGTGTCTGTGTTTTCAGGTGCCTTAGAAGACTTTGAGAAACCATTACCAGTAGAGAAGCACCCAGTGGTACTTGATAATGCAGCAACTTCTTCTAAAAAGGTATGATAGTTCATAACATGCATTAAGTATGTGTTCTAGTAACATAATTAATTTTAAAGCTCTGCAAAGTTACACATTATTGTTTTACACACAAGAAAGTGAGGTTATGTTTTTCGATTGTAAAGCCAAAACATAGTGTACCAGTACATTGTATTCGTATTGTTATCAGCATTAGTATTTCCATAAACTGTCAATGTCAAACTGTCGATGTGTTTAAGTTACTTTTGATTTCATTTTTGTGTTTAAAGAAAATCATATAACATTGTTTTATTCTCTTCATGTTTAAAATTTAAAAGAAAAAAAATACAAAAGGGTCCACATTGAATTTGAGCTATCAAAATTTCTGATTGTTTTTAATAGCAAACAAAAACTTCAGAGGATAAGACTGATCCAATGTCTGAAATGTTTGCTGAGGAATTTTCTGATGAGATGGCCAAGCAGTTTGAAGATGCAATGAAGAACTTTATGAGCAGTGACCCTGGTCTGATGCAACAAATTGAGAAATTAGCAGAAACTGCAGATAGTGCAGGTAATTAACACATTTGTTATTTTCTTATTGCAGAGTTACCTACTCTTGTACTTGTAGGTTGGTATAAATTGTTATATTATTTGCAATTTTTTATGTTTAGTAAACACAATTTAATCAAAGAAAACAACACAATTCTTTGAAAAAAATCCATTAACAAAAATAATGATGGTAATTGGAGCACTCTAACATCTGAAGATGTTGTAATTGTGGATCACTCATATACTGAGACAGCAAACTGCTGATCTGACAGCTGTTTACTCAGAAGAGTGATGAAAATGCACGAATGATGTAAAGAACCTATAGGTAAATATTTTATTATATAAAAAAAGGTTACCACTGATTGTACTGCCAAAAGGTAAAGTAAAATTTTAATGAAAACTTGTTGTTAAAATTCAGTCATTTTTGAATGATGGTTATAATATAAGGTAGGTAACTTTTGTTACGGAAGAAAATATACTTATTTTTCTACTTTTTTGTTTTTAATTGATAAAAATTGCCATTAATCGACAGTGTAGCATCTGTGATTTATCAGAAAAGTTCATGAGTTGATTTCTTCAGAATTATATTCTTCTTGGGCATGCATCATTAGGTTTTTAAGGTCATCTGACCCAAAGGGTCAGGATGACCTATAGTCATCATGCACCGTCCGTCGTCGTCCGCCGTGCGCCGTGCGTAAACTTTTCATTCAAACAACTTCTTCTCAATAACCATAAGGCCCAAAGTACTCATATTTGGCCTGTAGCATACTGGGATGAAGGGCTATCAAAGTTGTGAAAATAAATGACCTTGACCTACTTTCAAGGTCACAGGGGTCAAATAGGCTAAAATCTTTGAACGACTTCTTCTAACTAACCAAAAGGTTCAGGGTACTCATATTTGGCCTGTAGCATGCTGGGATGAAGGGCTACAAAAGTTGTGAAATTTAATTACCTTGACCTACTGTCAAGGTCACCGGGGGTCAAATAGGCTAAAATCTTTGAACGACTTCTTCTAACTAACCAAAAGGTCCAGGGTACTCATATTTGGCCTGTAGCATGCTATGATGAAGGGCTACAAAAGTTGTGAAAATTAATGACCTTGACCTACTTTCAAGGTCACAGGGGTCAAATAGGCTAAAATCTTTGAACAACTTCTTCTAACTAACCAAAAGGTCCAGGGTACTCATATTTGGCCTGCAGCATGCTGGAATGAAGGGCTATCAAAGTTGTGAAAATAAATGACCTTGACCTACTTTGAAGGTCACAGGGGTCAATTAAGCTAAAATCTTTGAACAACTTCTTCTAACTAACCAAAAGGTCCAGGGTACTCATATTTGGCCTGCAGCATGCTGGAATGAAGGGCTATCAAAGTTGTGAAAATAAATGACCTTGACCTACTTTGAAGGTCACAGGGGTCAATTAAGCTAAAATCTTTAAACAACATCTTCTAACTTACCAAAAGGTCCAGGGTACTCATATGCTGGGATAGGGGCTACAAAAGTTGTGAAACTTAATGACCTTGACGTATTATCAAGGTCACCGGGGGTCAAATTGGCTAAAATCTTTGAACGACTTCTTCTAACTAACCGAAAGGTCCAGGGTACTCATATTTGGCTTGTAGCATGCTGGGATGAAGGGCTACCAAAGGTGTAAAAATTAATGACCTTGACGTTCTTTCAAGGTCACAGGGGTCAAATAGGCTAAATTCTTTGAACGATTTTTGTTAACTAACCCAAAAGTCCAGGATACTCATATTTTGCTGGTGGCATGCTGGGATGAAGGTTTACCATAGTTATAAAAATGAATTACCTTGACCTTCTTTCAAGGTCACAGGGGTCAATTAAGCTAAAATCTTTTAACTACACCTTTTAATTAGCCGAAAGGTCCAGGGTATTCATATTTAGTCAGTAGCATGCTGAGATAAAGGGCTATCAAAGTTGTGGAAATGAATGACCTTGACCTACTTTCAAGGTCATGAGAGTCAAATATTCCAAAATCTTGAATTTTGAACTTCTTCTCAAGTTCTACCAGTGTGATTAAGCTGAAACCTGCATGAAATGATCCTGACATGGTCCCGACCAAGTGTTGTTATATTTTATGTCGATCCAAAATCCAAGATGTCTGCCACAGATGATCCAAGATGACTGCCACAGATGCCATCTTAAAAACACATTTTGAACTTCTTCTCAAGTTCTACCAGTGCAATTTAACTGAAACTTGAAACATGAAATGCGGCTGATATGATCTTGTCAAAGTATTGTAATATCTCTGGTTGATCCCAGATTGAAGATGGCTACCATGACACCATATCTAATTATTTTCCTATACAGCTATTGCCAAGATAGTCAGATGACCGTTAAGGCCCTTGGGCCTCTTGTTTCTTGTGTGAGTTTTGACTTAAGTCTGCGCTTTTGTTTTGAGAAATCAGAGCCTGGTTTTCCTCGGTAAGTAAGCAAAAAGGGGAGGCAATTCTTTCAAGAGATGACATTTCTCAGTCTTAGAGACAGCTCCGCTTGTGAACCTTTGGGAGCTGTATTTTTAGGAATTGTTGAGTGCAATTCTCAACAGTAATGGAATATAATTTTTTTCATTTTTTTGTAGGAAATTCAGCTGAAGCACAACAGGAATTTGCAAGCACACTGTCACAGACACTATCAAGTCTGGCTCAGAACTCAGAAGGCTTAGGAGTAGGTATTCATCCAATAGCATAAACTCAGATGCAAAGTGAATTTAAGCTCACAGAGAAAGTTTAATGTAGTTATCTGAACATCACTTTTTACTTGAGCTGAGGTTCACCAGTGTCTGGGTTATATTATACCTTTTGGATCCACTTACTTCATTCATAGGTGAAGTCAAATCTATTAAATGGTTGGAGTTTGCTCTGTCTTTATAAGAAAGAAGTGAAGTGTAAGTCCTACAGTAGGACTTTGATATATATTTTATCTGCAACTACCTTGATGAAGGGGAAGCCATTTTGTTTAAAGCATGGGTAGAGAAAGCTTTAAAGTGTTTGAAGCAGATCTGTTCTTAAAATTATTGCTTTTGTTGATCATGTAAAGATGAATGCAATCATAAAGCATCAGTTAGCTTTAGAGGTCTGGTCCCCTCACTAAGGAATTTATTTTATGGATTATATCTCCAATACAGTTGGGATCCTAACCTACTTTAGAATTATATCTGAAAACAGTTCTCAACCATATATAGAATGGGACTCATACAGGTACCATGTGATACCTGATAACGTTTGTGCAGGACTAGTAGTACCAGTGATGATGGAACGTAAAGTTCTCTTTTTCCTGCTGAAATGATGTAAGCAACGGTATTATCTTTTGACGTCATTCCATCACCATGAAAAGAAACAATAGTCCTGCACAAACTTTATCAGGTATCACATGGTATGGGAAGTAGTTCCATTGTTGATGCTTAAGTTCATAAACTATCAACTGAAAACCGGTATGTGCAAAAACACCCTTCTGAAACACATTAAAGAAAAGATCTTTTATGCAAGGACATTCTTAAACAATTCTCTATGATACAGGATGACATGTCAGAAGATGAGCTGATGAAAGCTTTCACGAGTATGGGGCTAGAAGAAGGACAAGATGGATTCATGCCAATGATGCAAGGAATGATGAAAAATTTACTTTCTAAAGATGTACTGTACCCGTCCCTTAAAGAAATGTCACAGAAAGTAAGTCAACTTCTTTCTAGCTATTGACGGCCATAAGCTGTCAATCAAACCACCCTGTGATAATTATAACACTTGTGACATTGCATTGTTAATGCTCTGACTTACTCTGACACTGAATGTGTTCAAAGATGAAATTACAACTTACAAAGTCAAGTTAGAAATAAAAGATTTCCGGTGTAAATCATGTTAACAATTGATATATCTTAATTTACTATATTTTACTTCTGATTGCAGTATCCGAAATGGTTAGAGGAAAACCAGGACAAAACTGAAAAAAGCCAGCTAGAAAAGTATGAATCCCAACTTGCCATCATCAAGGATATTTGTGAGGAATTTGAGAAGGAGAAAGATTCTGAAACAGAGGAAGTGAAAAAGTTAAGATTTGAGAGGATTGTAGACAAAATGCAGAAGGTAATTTATCCTTAAAACTAAATTTCAGATACAGTAGGTTTTAGATGAAGTCATCATACTTTGCCTGTTGTCATGTGCCATCCTTCGTCCATAAACTTTTCATTCAAATGCTTCCTCAATAATAACCAAATGGTCCAGAGTACTTATATCGAGCCCATAGCATGCTGGGATAAATGGCGGACTCATTCATGGTCACTGAGGTCTAATAAGTCACTTCTGGTCAATAACTGAGAGGCCTAAATGACTAATACTAGGCTTATAGCATGCTGGGAGGACTATCAATTTTGTTTAAATAAATGACCTTCATTCATTTAAGGTCACCGGGGTCAAATAGCCTTACATCTTTTAACAATATTTTGTAAATAACTGAGGGTCCAGGGTACCAATATTTGGTTTGTAGAATGCTACAGTCAAATAGGCTAAAATATTTTTTTTTTAAATGGTAATAATAAAGTGGTCAAGAGACTTGATATTGAATGTGTGACATGCTGGGATGAAGGATTAATTATGGTCAAATGAGTGATCTGAAATTTTATGATATTCAAATTCATCAAGTCAAGACTTCTTCTGAATAACTCAGAGATGAAGATATCTGATATTAGTAGGGATGGCCTGGGTATCGTGAAAATATTTGTATCACAAATTATTTATTGTGGTACATGATCAGTGTATGGTGATACATATCATCATACATGATAATTGTGTTAACATCTAGTTGACATTTATCTGCATCATACATATTGACAATCCTATTGACTCTGATATCTTTAGTATATACCAGGTGGATTACCAGGTAACAGGTTCAGCCCCATTGGGTGGAAGATTTCTTTGATATATAATTAACTTTAAACTTCAGTATATTGTATTTTAGTTCTATAGATAGTTAATGTTTTGAAAAACTAAAGCAATATGAAGTACTTACTGCTTTTCAGAAAAAAAAGAATGTTAATAGCAATTGATTGATTAAAACCTTCTGTTCCTCTTGGTTCAATAGATGCAAGAACTGGGACAGCCTCCTAAAGCTATTGTTGGGGAAATGGTAAGTCATCCCTGTCTCTCTCTCTCTATCATTGTGTTCGTATGTGTACATTGTAAATATAAATTATTTCTCGTCAAAAATTCTTGTTTAGTTTTCAAACATCAAGTCATTTGGTCATTTATTGTATCCCCTATGTATTCTTTGTCAGGACATTTCCTGGTCGTAAAGAGACGGGAGTAATTGTTGTAGATTATAAAGACCATCATAGCACTTAATCCTCAGTAAACTGGTCATATTAGACAGGTGGATGTTGTTCAGAGGTGTTGAGGTTTACCTACATTTGTTACAGGCCCCTGGACTTGACTTTGATGAAGCAGGAATGCCAAAACTACCAGGAGCAGCAGAAGGACAGTGTGTGGTCATGTGACCTCATCAATTATGTGGTTGTCATGGAGACGACCTGGTATGTCTGTGATATCACCATTGTTAAGGATGATTTGATCGTCGCCTTAGATACAAGAAATAAATCAAGGTGCCCACTGTTTGAAGATGTGGCACAGAGATTTCTGGATGCTGGTCAATTTTCCTGTGTCTGTCGCATCGACCACTACATCGTTACAGTTTAGTTGCCAAGGCTACCTAATTGTTATTCTGAACTGTTTTGCAATTTCTTCTGTCTAACGTTGACAATCTCCGTTTAGTTTATATTAACATACCAGTCAAATTTCCCGCATTGAATGGGAGACAATCTGACTTCTGAAATTTCAAGCAAAAGTCCAAAGTCTCCAGTTTGAAAAAGGTTACCCACATGGATCCAAAAATCTCCTGTTTTGTCACACTTATTTGAAAAAATTTATGAAAATCTTGATCTTCATAGTATCTTATTTCTATTTTTTCAAATTTGTCACTGAGCTACTGCAAATTTTACATAAGTGTTATGATTTTGGCATTATTTTCTGTTATAAGAACAACATTTATATTTTTAATTGTTATTGTAAAATGGTTAACCAACAAATTAGTGTTATACATAATGATTTTTTACCAAAGTGTTTTATGGTTTTCATTGATTTGGTAAAAGTGCTGTTAGGCATAACTTCCAGTTTTGGGTCAGCAGATTGGAGATTTCCAGTTTGGGGTCAGAAGACTGGATATTTCCAGTTTGCCAACATTTGACCTTTAACCTATAAATTTACTTGAGATTATGAAAACAATGAAAATCAATTTGATTGGAAGAAAACGTCCTATGAATGTAACCCTGGTCAATAATAGTCACAATATACCTCTCGGCTATTGAGAACTTCTCTTTAGTTTGATCGGTTGACTGTCTGACTAGTAATTCAGAGGTCCTAAGTCCAATGCTTGGTGAAAGTAGTGATTAAATTCATATCAAATCCTGCACTCTATTACATTGGCGCCCATGTAGGAACTGGGGAATGATCCTCAACGGTACCAGCAAAGGAATCATTGTGACCCCTTAAAAGTCAAGGACGAGTCATTCCTGGAGGGGAGTTTGTAACCCTGGTCAATCTTAGCTGCAATACATATATACATCTTGGCTAGAGAGAAATTCTCTTTAGCTCGATTAGTTGTGCATCAGACTGGTCCCGAGTTTGTCTCCTTGTGAGACTGTAAATAAACTAAAGATTCCCCTGCATTACTAGTCTTACACTCAACGGATTGAGTTAAAGAGAGGTTCTCTAGCTGCGAGCAATATTACAGCTAGTATTGATCAGGGTAACAATGAATATACACCATTTTGTTATAATCCAGGTGAGGTGCGTCGTCCCACTTTAAAGGAAAACAGTCACATTTTGTAAATAGTTTTGATAAAATTCATTTATTGCTTACAGAATTAGTCAATTTGGTCTTAATGGGTAACACTCAATGAGGGGCTTGTGATTTGTGTATGAAGTATGAACATTATCACAAACCTTTATTAAGAAAACTTGTGAAATTTTCAATGCAATAACCTAATCCCAGCCCAACCCCGTTCCTTTCAGCAATCAGAAACCAAATCTTGTTTTTTAACTTAAAAATCATTATCAACTTGAAATAAGAAGTGCATTTGTTGTATTCCAATGATTTTAAGACTTATTTTATACTATTGAGATGGTGTATGTTATCATGCTCAATCATGCGTGTGATTTTTGTGATATAATCATTTGTTACTTGTGGATTCCTAAGCATTTTACAACAACATTGTGTTCAGTTGTGTGGGTTATGGTTATGCATGGGTGTGTTGAAATGCTTAAGAGAAATTGTTTTACTAAATGGTTTGATGACAGTTTGAGATGGTGGTGTGTGTATGAATGAAGCCTTCTGATGAGACCTATTTAGAAGTTGTGGTTGTGCGGTATGATAGTTCATAGTGCGAGTATAAATGATGACTTCTACCTGTTTAGACAGTATTTGTATCTTTCTCTCCTTCTGCTTTGTATTATATACAGTAGCATATACACAGTTAATCTATTCAGCCTAGCAACCAGGGCAACCATAGTAACCATAGTAACCAGATTTATCTAAAACTATAACAGCTAGGGATTTAAATATAAGGATTTGACCTTCATTGTGACTGAGTATACATTAGTATGAATGCAGTTGGCAACGAACATACTCATTTATGGAGCACTAACACATAAAATATACTGCAGTATCCTCAGTTACAATGAAGATTAATCTTTAGATATAATGGTAACGTAAGATGTTGTTTTCTATACTGATACAAAGTGTCTGTGTATTCCAGGATAATTTTGAGGTATGATCGTATTACTTAACTATGAGATTTCATACTCCCTGCAACTACATTTATGTATTAATGTTGGATGAGGATACATATACATTGTATATTCGAATCAATCTATATGACTCTCTGAAAATGTCCAAAATGTTGTGTCATATATAAAGTACTTAAAGCACTAATTTAGCAATTTACATGTACTGTATAGTGTAGAGTCGCTGATATTCACAGGGGCTTTAATGATTTCGCCAAGTTCGCGGATCGATCCAAATTCGCAAAATTTAATGCCTTTGCGAAATTTATCAAAAGGCTTACATATTATAGCCTGTCGTATGAATGATAGTTTCAAATACAAGTACTACAAAAATAATTTGTGAAAATAATTCCCCGCTTATAAGTTCCAAACAGTGAATCGCGAAATTTTACACCCACAAAATATAACAACTGTGCAGTACATGTAATAAGTCAGATATATTTTTTCAGATTTAATAAAATTTTGATGAGTTTGTTCGGTTAACTGTAGGTATACTGGATCATGGTTGTGCCCCTTGGTCTGTGAAAACAACAGTCATGTCCCATAGATATTTTGATTGCTTAGATATATATGTGTATGGTAATACATGTACATCTGTATTGGCATACAACATCATTTTGACTACATTTGTCTACATAGTCTATATTTATTGAAATTGGCACATTACATCCCTAATATGAAGAGTTGTGCCATTAATTGCTTTACATTGATGCTTCTTGTGTTATTCACTGGCAGATTTAGCAAACTCAATCAGAGAAATACCAAATCCAAATTGCACTCCAGACTATTTGTATGAGCTACAGTATGTATATAAACAGAATTAGCACATGTACAGCACATGTACTATGTACATGTCAGAAATATGTTTTCTTAAACCTAATGCAGGTAGAATAAGGAGAGCCTTATATTTTAATTCTGACATCAGAGTTACTTCCCTTTGTTCCACTCCGTCAGTATATTTTATTGTACGTATTAAACAGAGTGAAATAAAGGGAAGTAACTCTGATAGATCAGTGAAGCAGTTACTTCCCTTTGTTCCACTCCGTCAGTATATTTTATTGTACGTATTTAACAGAGTGAAACAAAGGGAAGTAACTCTGATAGATCAGTGAAGCGGCGCGTGAACGCTACAGAGACGACATTTACACAGAAATATGAACTTTTTGTAGATTTTGTACATAGAGAATATGTATTGGATTAAATGATTGTTAAATTATTTTACAGGTTAGAAGCATTTAAATGGTTACAAGTTGTGACTTAAGTGTTTTCATGTAATTTCGATAATGATACCAATTAAAAGGGTATGTGTGTACGAGGTAGGAAATGTAATGACATATATGTATTCTAATGTTACACCTAAACAAATAAAACAAATTGCGCTCAAGAATTTTCAATTTAATTTCAGGTCAAAAAAGGATTTCTGAAAAATTGAAAGGAGTGTTGATTTGACTTTAGGTCTGGTGACATTGTTTAGTATACTATCTTATATTCATTTATGGATAGATATTGTTTGTAGCTAAGGTGTTGAGGGCCATGGTGATGAATGGCTACAGAGTTCAAGTATATAAACGCTAACCCTCCTAAAGTGGGTTTCTTAATCCCACATGCTTAATTGAAAGGGAAAAAAATAACATAAAGACTTTGAAAAGACTCAAAAACAAGGAATTGTGTTGAACAAAAACTTGTATATTAAGCTTACCAGTATTATTGTATTGAAATTCTTGAAAAATTGTTGACAAAGTCGTGTGTGTGTGAGTAATGTACAAAATGTAAGATGAATGTTGAGTTAAATTGTGGGACAATGAAATACAGATGAATCATTTTGATTAACTTTGTATTTGTGTTGTATTTTAGACAAATCTGAAACAAAATGTCGGCATATGATACCTAATTAGCAACGGTACACCCTTGATTTATCATCATCCGATAATATAGTCACCCTCACTTACTGCCAACTGAACCCACAAAACCCGCTGAAATCTTTAAACGACATTTTGTCAACAATTAATTTATTCTTTATTTGCATATTACAGAGTTATCTGCACTTGTGGCTAGGTATTGATTGTGACATCATGTGTTTGCAAACGTAACATCATAACTAGATAGAAAACAATGTGAATTGCACACACAACATAATGATGTCACAATGGATATCTATACAAAAGGGAGCTAACTTTGTAATATGCGAAGACGGAATAAGAGACCTAGAGGCATGACCTGATATTTGGCATGTAGCATATGCATGGATGAAGTGCTACAAAGTTTGTTCAAATGAATGACATTGACCTTCATTCAAGATAACACTAGTCCAATAGGCTAAAATCTTAAAATGGTTTCTTTTCAACTCAGAGGCTCAAAGACCTGGTATTCCGGCCTCTAGCATTCTTGGATGTAGTACTACCAAGTTAGTTCAAATGAATGACCTTGACCTATATTTAAGGTTAAAATATTTAAACGACTTTTAACAACAGGTGAGGAGAAAGACATAATATATAAAGAGCTCAGATAATTGGACCTGTGGTGTGCTGGATAAAGCACATTCAAGTATATTTGCTTGAATGACCTTGGCCTACTTTCATGTGTCATCTTTGTCGTTTACCAATGGACATTACATAAACTCTATATGTAGAAGGACAGGTGAGACAAATCATTTCGTGTAATACTTGTTTAGTCTCTTGTTAGAGAACCGGCTTGATTAGCTTGTCGATTTGATCTTCAAAACTAAACTGTAGATGTGTTATAGTATTGAATTGGAATGAGTGATGAAACGATCTAGCTGTGGGCAAAGGGGAAATAACTCTAAATCACAGTTGGAACTTTGGAACTCTTTTGTTGTAAAAGACAGAGAATTGAGAAGAATTAAAGGAAGCCAAAATGAATGGACGTGTTGCTGTCACTCACTCTAACATTGCCCAAACACATGAAGCAACACACAACATGGTGTACTACGCTGTATAACATCAACAACAATCACCATTCCCCTATTGGCAGAAAAGGTTTTAATTCCCAAATACATGTAGATGTCTTCTTTTTTCTCCTCGAATTAGTCTAATCAGGCCTTAATTGAAGTGCTTAGAGCCTCGGGTCCTGAGTTTAATAACAATTTATGAAATATAACGCACACATTTAGAAACGACATCGCCATATTTTTGTGACACAGAAGGCAGCGGTGCCGTGAGTTTGCAATGACGAGTTAAACATGTATGTAGACTGACAACTCGCCCTTAATTTTCACTTCAGGATTACTTCCCCTTGAATGGGAAGTAGAAGAGTCGGTGATGTCATACAACTCAGGCAACAGATATGATTTAGATAGTATTTTATGTCGCAGATATCTTCAAGCGCTCAACAAACATGATTAACCAAACTTAACTAGCTGTGACTTTTAAACTGATCCATGTACAAGCATTTAGGAATGAGATGATTTTGTTCACTTGTATAAATGAAGGCAGCGTTTTTCGATCCTAAATGGAGATAAAATGATGCAACTATTAATCATATTATGATATGATCACGTAATTACATATACTGTATGAGGAATGTGGGTTGATCACAGGGACCTGGCGCGATTTTTTTTAAACTAACAGTATACATATATATTATATATGTATACTATTGGTTAAAAATTTTCATGCCAGGTCCCTGTGGGGTTGATCATTCTTGAATGGAATCTTTGACATTCTTGAGGAAATACGCATCACGCGCCTCGCGTGCACGGCCCGTGCCTTATACCCTCATCAAGCAAATTTGTTGTACATTGCGGTGAGCTACGTCAATAACGGTAGCCGTGCACGTGGATGGTGCTAAAACCAAAACCACACACCACACACAACCTATAATGACGTCATTTATCTAAGGAAAGGGAATTCCGAGTTACTATAAATAGTTTCATAGTTCACAGAACCCCAGATTTTGGTGAAATATGTATATGAAATCATTTAAATATACCTTTGTTCCAAACATTAATATATGAACAAGGAAAAGATAGACCGAGTAATTCGAACTTGTGTAAGTACTAGTTCATAGGTAAATTGTGTTACATGATGTTAAATATGCAACTAATCCAACAATTGAAGCGACTTAGCATTTTGTATTGTATAAGCTACAATGTTTGCTCCGATATTGAATGGTAACACGTGCGTGTGCGAGCACGAGGCATACTACATATTACCTGGTGACCGGTCAATGTTTGAGGTGATTACGTAGAAGTTCTCAATGTCGCGCATCTAGAATATTATTGGATTAATAATGCTTGCAGCGGGCTAATCAGATCCATTCTCTTTATGTCGAATTCAAAAGAGGAACATATATTATCATTCATGTTATGACACAAAACATCGATAAAAATAACTTACAATAACACACACGCAGTTTATTTATATATATCAAAACTCAAAAACAGTATGCATATTACAAAATTTTAATTTTGCCAAACACTATATACTGTACTAATACACATCACACATAGATAAACAGTGATTCATAACAAATGTATAATAAATCTATTTTAACACAGAAAAAAAACAAGATTTAAAACACCTGAATAAATTGCCATATTCCAACACATTTCAGCGTACCTAGTCGGGAATCGTATCACTGTCAGTCAAGTGACATTTGAGACAAACGTTTCCGGGACTCCGACAGATAAATGTCGGGTTAACACATAACGTGGACAGAAAATCTTTTTCCTTGTAGATCTACAAATGGACCTGACGTCAATTTTATAAACTGTTAAATTCCTCCAAAGTTGACACGTTTTACCGCTGACATGGCTTAGCTATATGTAAAACAGTTCCGTTACATGCCTTGATTTAATCCAATCCGTTCGCTTCAAAAGTCTTTAATTAATTCATAATCGTCATTCCTCAAGCATCGGAGGGTTGCTCGCTTTTTTCGTTTAAACTTTGTGTTGCTACCCTTGAAAATGTCAAGTACAAACTCCGGCTCGCGCCATGTAGCTGGATACGGTAGACGTTTTAATGCCGTTTATGATTTCCGCACCAAAATGCCAACCTGAAAACAAAAGAAATCACAGATATTAAATGCTATTTAAATAATATTTGCCTGCTGTTCGAAGTACAGTATTTACTTAGAATATGTATATTTTTAATATTTCATAGTATAAGTCCTAGCTAGGAAAGATTTCTATTTCCTTACGGAATAACAGATGAAGTAATTCAAGTTATTGGCGTATTTTTGCCGTAAATGTCTCGCCTTAGTTTAACGTCAGAAAATTTCCATCCGAACAAAGCTTTACCACTTCAACAGTCATACTTCCATCCGAACAAATCTTTACCACTTTTACAACCATACTAATTGATACCTCTCGGTATTTTGATAACTAATAATAGTCTAATTGATAACTCTCCCGGTAACGCGTCCTTATTTAATGGGGAAATTAGATTGTTATACAACATGTAAACAATGGGGAATAAATGGCAATAACTCTAGACTAAATTTCGCCTTTGTTATACAGGACAGAAAAAAATCTTATTATTTCGAAAGTAACATTGAATTCCCGAGAAATGTTTATCGTTTTACTTCAAAGAGAATATTTTACTAGCACTAAACGTTATCAGTAGAACTCAGATTCTTTCGTTAGTCTGCATTCTGTAAATGGTTTTACAAATAGAATTACACTTATAGGATAGACACAAGGAATTAGATTTCTTGATTCTTCGGGTACAGTCAGCACCAGTATCTTAATATACAATACAAACTAATTTAGTTTTACCTTCGCGGGTCGGTTGTTTTTCTCTTTGAGCCATTACTGAAAACCTATCAAACCTTTACATGAGTAACACCGTTACACACTCGAATAAACTAATAAGCTTCGTTAGACAGGAATTACCATTTTACTTAAATATTATGTAATAACGCTGCAGTAAAGGTAAGAAATATTTGTACATACAATAACTTTCGTCGTTAAAAATCGTAAACACCTCCAAATTAACACACTTTTTTAACCTCCAAGAATAGAAGTTGGTTAGTAAAAACAATAGCGGCAATGTTATAGAGGAGTGTGCGTAATTGAAATATATGTATTTATATCTAGGTACAGCTAATCATAGAGTTGTAAGTATTGTCTATAATACAATGGGTCCATTCAGCTTCATCTATCAGTGCTGCCAATGATACTGTTGACGGACGACAGTGAATAATGTGCGAGGAGTTATTTCCGCCATCTCGTAAAAGAAGAATGCTATTGAAATCTATATGTTCATTATACATCAAAGTTGTGTTTTTCTTTATATTATCGCCAGCCAACTCTGTTATGTTACATCATATCGTGTAGGTGGTATTCATACTCCGTGGGTTTTTTTTATTTTACGTCTTATCACGTCTAGACACGCTATGTTATGATAATGGCGGGTGACCACTGAACATGTTTAGTTAAAAAAGCAGCAAAAGACGGGAGTGAAGGAAAGACTCTCACGTGAATGTTTTTCTTGCGATTTGGCTCTAAAGCAAGATATTAATATCCCCCTCCCCTCATCCTCGGCCCCTCCCCTAGCCCCGGCCCTGTCCTCATCCTCGACCCTCCCCTAACCCCGGCCTTGTCCTCATTCGCGGCCCCTCCCTAACCTCGGCCCTGTCCTCATTCGCGACCCCTCCCTAACCTCGGCCCTGTCCTTATTTGCGGCCCCTCCCCTAACCCACGGCCCTGTCCTCATTTGCGGCCCTTCCCCTAACCACGGCCCTGTCCTCATCCTCGGCCCCTCCCCTAACCCAAGGCCCTGTCCTCATCCTCGGTTCCTCCCCTAACCCCGGTCCTCTCCTCATTCGGCCCTCCCATCACTGTCCACACACAGACCTTCAACTGATCCACAAGAAACCCTCTACTGATCATGAGATGACCTTGAAGTGTCTGTGAGTCATGACTCGCCAAAATATTTAAATCTAATTAGCAAATTATAAAGATAATAAAATTGCAATATTTTATGATAGTCTTTTTTTGTAATAATGCATTCATATATGTTAACTATATTTCCCGAACTTTCGTTACGTATACGGTGCTATCATACGTTAAAATTCTTGAGAAAATCTCATAAATATTTAACCGTGCTAAATCACCATATATGGCATAGCTTTTACAACCGGTGTCTAAAACTTGGACATTCATTCATTCATTCATTCATTCATTCATTCATTTATGATTTAAATAAGACTCAAAGGTTTTCTTTCAAATGTTTTTTTTAAATAAATATTCACTTTTCTTTTTCTGCGAATTCCTTAATGCATTGTCTCTATTTCTGATTTCATATTTATAGAAGTTCGTTTGAATGGGACATCTCGTCCATAACGACATTGCAGGGATATAAAACCACATCGGGGACGACACCGCATTAATTAATTAATTATGCACATAATCAATTAATATAGCTGTTATTATGCATTTCTTGTTAACGACTTCCGTAAAAAGAAATGTTATTAAAATAGAATTTTACTTCCTGAAAGTACACCACTCTCACATACAAATATGTATCATACCTATTTTCAATTATCACGATCTTAAACTGTCTCTTTACTCTTCATCGAATCTTTAATTAAATGAAAAATGGCGCATTCAATACTTCATGTATAAACCAGATGTTGTTAGGAATATATTTATAAGACAATACCAATGATAGTTATAAAATCATCATCATCATTATCATCACCACCGCCACCGCCATCATCATCATCATCATCATCATCATCATAATCATCATCATCATCATTATCATCATCGTCAGCATTATCACAATCATCATCATCATCATCATCAAAATCACACACACACCACCACCACCACCATCACCATTATCATCATTATCATCATCACTGGTCAACACCATTAATAACATTCAATTAACATTTTAACGACTAATTTCTGATATTTTACCGCGATAATTCTTGACCTAATATTACGTCCGATTATCTGCACAGTCGTCATGTCCTATATTGTCTTACCTGAAATCCGTTGTCGACAATACTATCTTGGCTTCTCCCGGAATTGCGTGCCGCTAACCGCGTGATGAGCGGCTAGAAGTCTCAGGATGGATCACAGTGACCTAGTTGATATATCCCGTCGTCATATCATTGGAATATTCATACAAATGTCAAACATTTAACGGACGTAACATTACAAAAGAACGCCAACAATACTGTCAACAGCGCCCACTGTATGTAATGAAATGTTGGAATTCTTTGTGTTTTCTTCAATAACTACTGCTAGATTCTCACATCAGTTAGAAACGTTAAGTTTTAATGGTGAGTGACTTAGTCTCTGTACATAGCGTCCTATCGGATTCCGGAACTAGCTCCGACACGAGGAGACCGTCTGCGGAATCGTCCACACCTATTTCCGGTGACTCTGTGCTGATTTGAGCGGCGTTTTCCAGCGGCACTGCCAGGTGGCACACCATGGCGTATTTGAGCTCTCCCGCGCGTGGTAGAACTATAGACATATTGAGTTCTAGCTTAGTTCAAACAAACACAAGTGCGTCAAACTTGCTGAAAATTGCAAACCAAGTTAATTTTTCACACCCAGTTGGAGTTGGTAACTCACAAAGTATACAACCTATTTATTCTTATAACAATTCAGGCCTTTCTCTTATAAAATCACGTAAAAGTTCCTCTCCGGTTTAAAATCAATGGTGTTTCCACGCGTTTAAACTGTTTTCGGATCTTGTGGAAATCTTTCGAATATAACCAGTGAGATATCTTTTAATCCTTCACAAAGTTTTACCTTCTCAATATTCTTCTCAGTAATTCTCAAAAGTCCAGTTTTCTGTTGTAGCTTGTTCGAGTATTTGTTCCAAATGAATGGAAAAGTTAGAGAATTACTACTTATATACAATCATCTAGCTATGTATATAGAAATATATATCTACATAGCGTTCCTCGCATTCCAATGCATATCTAATTATAATTAGTTACTGCCCCTGAAGTGCGATAACTCCTCCCCCTAGCTGTCAGTCAATCGCCCACTCAAGATCAGAGAAAATCATCTCTCTAACCTTAAGATACTGCACTAGAAGACGTAAATATAGACAGTTATTCAAATATGCCTTTCAGGAAACGTTTTAAAACACGCACGGCTGTACGGCTCTCTTCTTGCGTATATGAAACGCTATCTAAACATATGCATTTCAGTCAAATGTTTTTTGAATTTATAAAATTATTCCACCATTTCAAGTTCAAGTTCTTTAACAATTACATCATATGAACACTTGTACAAATTAAAACACTTTTGAACACATGGATTTATATTTTTAAAACTTTCAAAAGTTTTGTGAAAGGTAACATTTAAAGACACTTTTTTACCTATCGTATGAAACAAAAACACCAGTTCATACAGTAATTTCTATGCACAGGCAACAGCTAATGTATTCCACTGTTCACAGTAAAAACCTCACCTACGACATATTTAAAATATTTGTAAAATCCTATGTTTGTAAACACGACTATTGACCATCTGTATGAGCGGTATGCTTTATAAATGATAAAGTAAACATTGTCAACAGTATAACATTAGAAACATTATTACTAAACAGTTAATGATATAACGTTCGGTTGAACAGGTGTACACGTTTATAGATGTTACACCGCCGACAAATGATAATTTTTATCTATTAAAACAGGAACATATGGATTAGTATATTTTCCTTTAGTAACAAGAGTTATCTACTTTTCAATTTTACCTCCATGGAAAATTTGAGCTTCATTATAGAAATATTTGAAATAATTAATTGCAATCCGAAAAAAAATCCTTGACACTATGCCCCTTAAGGAATAATGTCCTGATTTCACAGACAACAAAAGCAAAACAAATTATTGTATGTGTATTTTTGTGTTAGTTAGAAATATGTATATACACCCAAACATCAATTATTGTGCATATGATCAAAATTATTTATGATCTGTCGGCGATGGAGCATCTTTAAAACAATCCCATTGGTTAATACTTTAAATTTAAATCAACGTACCTACATTGCGACATATTGTATATATTTGATAATTTAAAACTCTTCTATCGTTTGCATTTGATATTATGTTTCATTCAAATCACGGTCAACACTAACTCCAGACAAACTTACCAAGCAAAGGCAATTATTTTTTGAACACAATCACAATCCCCAAAATGGCGTGGCAGACAGTCACGATTATTCCCTTATTATCTATAATGAATGCATTTTTTTAATAATATTTGATACCTTTTCCTTGTGACCTCGCTGCATGACTTTGTCTGCATGGCATTCATGCCAATAAGTCGTCGGAATCTTTCTTCGTTAATCATGACCCGCATGCTTCGTGTGTAAAATTTGTTCATGACGCTTCCTGACTCATGATTCTGACGGTAAACCATGGTGGCTTGACACGTCGGAGACATTTTGAGGAAAGGTTCATAGATAACTTGTTATCGATAACCCATAGTCACGTCACTTTGTCATCGAGCCCATGTTCCTAGAGCTTTCTCAAATATCAATATTCTCAAGTATTCATGTTCCTCGTGCTTTCTCAAATACCCATTTTCCCAGCGCTTTCGCTTTGTCAAATATCAATGTTCCTGGCATATTCTCAAATACCCATGTTTCTTGCGCTCTCAAATATCCATATTACTGGCGCTTTCTCAAATACCCATGTTCCTAGCGCTTCTCTAATATTCATGGTCTTAATGCTTTCTCAAATACCCATGTTCCATGCGTTTTCTCAATTAAACATGGCCCTGTCGCTTTTTCAATAACACATGGTCTTGGCGTTTTATCTAAAATCCTGGATACAAGGGCTTTTTCAACAACCCATTGTTCTGACGCGTTCCCAATAACCCTACTCCTGACGCTGAATAACCCACGGTCTGGCCTTTTGTCAGTTCCCCATGGTCCTGATGCTTTGTCAGTACCCTGTGTTCCTGATATCAAAGTGTAACCTATAGCCATGACATTTCACTGAGAACTTCTAATCAGACGCTTTACCGATAACGGTCCTTATCATTTTTGAGAGTTTATTGCCCTGATACGTATCGATAACCAATGCTCTGGTGATTTGTCGAAACCTACGGCTCTGATATCCCAGATGATCCTAACGCTCCTTATATCACTCGAGTCCTTGACGCATATTGTCCTGCTTCATCGATAATCTTTGACAAATTAGAAAAATCCTGTTAGAAGCTGCTTGGATAGTTACAGGGCTACCCTCATACAGAAAGTAAATATTCATAATCGGAAACTGACCAGGAACCCATATCTGACAGGGGATCTAGGTGAAAACTTGTCTAATAAAATCACTATGGACAAAAATCACATTATCTTTACTCACTTCTTCCTCTTTTCAACTCAGAAACTACCAAATTTGCACTAAGATATTCTGGAATCAACTATAACCGACTGAAGATCACTAACAAATCGTTCCTCCCAACTACCATTTAAGACTCTGGAACAGTTTAGATACTAATAAACGTACAGTATTAGACAATTATAAAACATTAATTGGTTTAGAGAGAGTCTCCACAAAACCCAGCTTACAAATCATTAGTGACAGCATTCTGCTATTGTAAATTGAGAAAATTCGATCCATTCAGAGTTAACATAATCAATGACCATCGCTATGAAAGCGATTTGTTTATGAAGATGCATGCAATTTTAACTGTAACCTTTACGTCTTCCAACGTATAGAACTTGATATACATTCCACTCAAACCCTGATGTTTGATGACCCAACCCTATCTGGAAATGATAATGTTCTTATTCTTAATTTTACTCAGAACTAAATCATTGACACCTCCCTCCCCTCTCTCAGTCTATCTATGTCTATCTCTGTCTGTCTACCCCCTCTCTATCTTACAGTCTCCCACCATGATTGTGTTGTATTATATTGTATTGATATAGTTAGTTATTGCATTTGTATATTATGTCTGAAATCTTCATATTGTTGATAAGTAATTATAATTTACAATTTTCATAATATTAACCGTCTCTGATCCAAATGTTCGACAACACAACCTTCGTCAAGGAATGATGTAGCCGGGCATTTGGAGCAGAGACAGTTAATATTAGGAATATTGTCAATTATGTTCTGTTTGGAACACTTATGAAAAGATTGTAATTTGTGTTTAATCTAATAAAATTTAGACTTTTAATATTCCTCTCCACTACGATAACCTATAAAGGTTACATTATCGAAACCTTTATTATAGACCTTAATTTGCTATCATATGTTGAAACAGATGTGATTGGAAGAAATGTCATCAATTTTGTTTCGCAATGTTCGAATTGTAGACCCTTTCCTTGTGTATATTGCAATAACTATGAGATATGTTAACTTTAAGGAAGGCAACAACAAAAATCTTGAGGAAAAAAAAAATGTGTGGAGGTGTTTCAATTCCAGAAGAATTGGTCTATTTTGTTTCTTTTAGATTCTACTGCCAATATTTCAGAAAATAAAATCAGATTATTAACTCAAGGCGCCAGAACAAACCGCAGTCACTCCAGTGTGGTCACTTTATTGAGGAAGGAAGGAATGCAAGTATCTTACATGTTGATACTCGATAAGGATGCATCGAATTATAAATTTACACGTGTAATATATAAAGGATCGCCCATAGAGGGTTTGTGTAATCACACCTTGCAGGTAGGCGCGTGTATGTTGCATTGGTAACATAACTTTCACGTGACCCGAGCGTTCCACTCTGACTAATGAACTCTTTAGTACAGGTCGTACGTGTCTGATGGCGGTCAGGAATTGGAAGAATTCTCGGCGTCTAGGTGTGAAGTATTCTCCAATAGCACCGATGTATGTACTGCCACCACATAGCGTCATCAAGGCCCCAAATAACACTAGCTTACTAACCAAACTCTTGTTTTAGAACAAAAACTCGTACATATGACATGGAACTATTGTTTATTGGTGTTTTGGTCGGATGATTTAAGGGATAGCAGTTCTCTGTGTGATACTTTCTTATCTTTGAGGGTGTGTATGATTTGGAAATGTTAGGGTATTGCACATGTACGGAATGCCCTTAGTTGTAATCCAGTTTTCTTAGAGATGCTCCACCGCTGACAAATGATGATTTTTCTCTATCAAAAACAGGACCAGACGATTTAGTATTTTTCTTGAGTTACAAAAGTTACTTACTTCACACCATTACCACGATCGAAAGTCTTAGTTCTTATTTTAGTTAAAGATAAAAAATATTGAAAATAATTAATTGCATCCCGAAAACATTCAGTGGCACTATATCCTATAGGGAATGCAGTACTGATTGTGCATGCACCGAAAGCAAAATCAATAATTTTATATTATTTTTTTGAGTTAATAAGAAAGATATACACACGATTAAACACGATTTATTATTCAAATGATGGGTACCATGTATGCTCTGTTGGCGGTGGAGCATCTTAAATCTTTTGTAATCTTAGTTTTAGTCCAAGTATATCGGGGTATTATGTCATTGGCCATTTAATAGAATCCGGGGAAGTCGTTAAACTTTCCATAACAACAATATCCGCATGTAACTAACTTTCACTGATGTTTTTTACACCGTGTAATATGCAAGTAGAATGTGTTTCTGTTAACATTCAAAATGTGAATTTGTAAGTTATTAAACTTACAACAGCAGTAGGTTCTTGAGTACATCACATAATCTTGATATGTTTGAGGAAACGTTGGCGCGCACTTATTTGGTACGGAAGCTTATGAGCTCGTACATATATACAATGTACTTATCCGACCCGGATATGCTTTTGACAGATGTATAAAACTGCATTTTAACACGTTCTAACAAGATCAACGAAAGCTTCCAAGGAGTTAAACTATATATTGCTTAGATGTGTGGAATTCATGAAATATAACTCTTAAAGTGCAAACAAACAGTTTAAATGATGTTTATGTCTAAAGGTGAGTTGAAAAGGAAATGGGAATTTTCTTTTGTTTGAAGACTAAAATCAAACTTAATTACCTAGAACATGACCTAATATCCTTTTCAAATTAGTTCCTCTGTTAATCGTGTATCAAATTCTGAATTAATGATGGTCCAGGAGTTTTTTATATTCTTTTTATTCCATGATCATGAAACAAATCAGCTAAAGCACGCGTTTATCACTTTGTGAAAGACACATCTAATATTTACAAGATATGTTGCTTTACAAATCACCCTTCATGTGTTTCCAAAGCACATGGAGACAGAACAGAAATGGTTGGATTTGGGAGAGAAAAATTATTGAAAACAGTTACGTATAAGCAAATGAAGGAAGGTGATTTGTCGAATCAAGATATAATGCGCTAATTCTTCTAGAAGGTGTTTGACCGAAGGTCTTGTATATATACGGACCTTTTGATTTGGTTATTGATGACCTTTCGTGTATCCGAGGAGTTGGGTGTGTGGGTTTGACAAAAATATGATTTAATTATTTTGTTTAACATTATATTAGTGAAACTGTTATCCTTGCAACTAGGACGATATCATTGTACCTGCTGTCCATTGCATGTGTGTAAAAGTCGACTAAATCTAGGATCCTATCTATGAGCGTTCGTCCCTATGAGGAAATCCCGAGACACACCTTAGTCTATAAAAAGTGGTACTTTCTGCCCCTGCTTATCGTTCAGCATTAACGGAGTGGGGCGACTGATTTGCTCGAAATCCTTAAATTAACTTAGCTGTTAATAGAAGGTCAAGCCCAACCAATCATCCAATCAAACGTTTTTATAGTGCTTTCTCACGAAAAACAAGCACACCGAAAGTACACCCTGTCTGTCATATTATGCTAGTACTGATAACAGCAAATCAGTCGTCCCACTTCCTTTATGGTGTTTGCTGAGCAGGAACGGAAACTACCATATTTGATATAGAGTTTGATGAGTCTCAACCATGAAATAAAAACCAGAAATGAAGTGCGAGCGCTCAACTCAAGGCTAAGATGAAGGTGGTGTCAACCGAGACGTTGAGAAAAAGAAAGCTAGGAGGGAGCTCCGAAATTCAGAGGGAGAGCAGGTACAGTAAAGACCAGGACTAGTAGATAAGGATGTGTTACAACTCCTCATAATAGTTAATGTGACCTAGATGTTCATTTCATATAGGTTTTTGTCATTAATATCGTCCCGTGCCAAAGTTCGCAACAATGAAAGTTTTCACGACTCGTTTCATGAAATTTCATCTGAAACCTGTGGTAATTATTTAATTCTTTTAATCTGAAATTTATATATTCTTCACCAAATTGATGAAGCATATAGCGTTATAAGTTTTAATGTACATTTACAATTTCATTGTTTCACAGCCAACTATATATATCCGACTTGTGTAGTTGTAATCAACTTTTTAGCAATTTACATATTGTTTTTGCTTAAAGCAAAATATGTCATAAACAACCACCTAGTTCTTACTATGACTAATACAAATTCCTGTTAACACATCCAAACTAATTTGTTAACCAAAACCAGCCTTAGAAACGCTGTAGTGTGTTATCCACCGGCTACTTAAGTTTTTCTACGCCTCAAAAATGTACAATATCACTTATGTATTTAATTTATATCATAAAAAACACGTGCTCAGCCTACAAGCACATCTTATCAATAACATTTGGAATTTTCTTTCGAAGCCAGATTTTTATTATAAGAAAGAAAGTGAACTTAATGGCACTCTTACATTTGAAAATAAATAAGAATGAACTTAGAAACGTGTTCTGACTTACATATTGTGTGTAGCTAATAGTTAAGGGCGGGATTCGCGTATTAAAGCATGCTATTTATAAGCGTAAACTCGTTAATTGCATTCATGCAGTTCCTAAGTGATATTTTAAGCCAATCTAATCTTTGTTTTATAGGATGTTGTTCTGATATCTTTTATAAAGGTTACATTCTCGGTTTGGGCCTATAGACTGGCAAGCGAACACAGGCGCTCGTCTCCTATGTCAAAGTACCTAAATATATTGTAATAGGAGCTATGATTTCATTATTGACAAAATAGAATATAATAGGCTAGTAGTCTTAAGTGGTCTTTATACACTTCATAAATTGATAAGCCATGTTTCATATGTCATAATGTATGTTAAGAATATAAGTGAAAAACGAAAACGTACATGATTGTTATTGCATGAATATTATCATGACTGTTAATTAATAAGTACAGTCTGTATTATAGAAGAACATACATGATTGTTATTGTATGAATATTATCATGACTGGTCATTAATAAGTACAGTCTGTATGATAGAAAAAAGTACATGATTGTTATTTCATAAGTGTTATAGAAAAACGTACATGGATTGTTATTTTATAAGTATAATAGAAAAACGTATATGATTGTTATTTTATAAGTATAATAGAAAAACGTACATGATTGTTATTTTATAAGTATAATAGAAAAACGTACATGGATTGTTATTTTATAAGTATAATAGAAAAAACGTACATGGATTGTTATTTTATAAGTGTTATAGAAAAACGTACATGATTGTTATTTTATAAGTATAATAGAAAAAAAGTACATGATTGTTATTTTATAACTGTTATAGAAAAACGTACATGATTGTTATTTTATAAGTATAATAGAAAAACGTACATGATTGTTATTTTATAAGTGTTATAGAAAAACGTACATGATTGTTATTTTATAAGTATAATAGAAAAACGTACATGGATTGTTATTTTATAAGTGTTATAGAAAAACGTACATGATTGTTATTTTATAAGTATAATAGAAAAAAGTACATGATTGTTATTTTATAACTGTTATAGAAAAACGTACATGATTGTTATTTTATAAGTATAATAGAAAAACGTTACATGATTGTTATTTTATAAGTATTATAGAAAAACGTACATGATTGTTATTTTATAAGTATAATAGAAAAACGTACATGATTGTTATTTTATAAGTGTTATAGAAAAACGTACATGATTGTTATTTTATAAGTATAATAGAAAAACGTTACATGATTGTTATTTTATAAGTATAATAGAAAAAAGTACATGATTGTTATTTTATAACTGTTATAGAAAAACGTACATGATTGTTATTTTATAATTATAATAGAAAAAAAGGTACATGATTGTAATTTTATAAGTGTTATAGAAAAACGTACATGATTGTTATTTTATAATTATGATAGAAAAAAACGTACATGATTGTTATTTTATAAGTATAATAGAAAAAAGTTCATGATTGTTATTTTATAACTGTTATAGAAAAACGTACATGATTGTTATTTTATAATTATAATAGAAAAAAAGGTACATGATTGTTATTTTATAAGTATAATAGAAAAAAGGTACATGATTGTTATTTTATAAGTGTTATAGAAAAACGTACATGATTGTTATTTTATAATTATGATAGAAAAAAAGGTACATGATTGTAATTTTATACGTGTTATAGAAAAACGTACATGATTGTTATTTTATAATTATGATAGAAAAAAAGGTACATGATTGTAATTTTATAATTATTATAGAAAAAAAAGTACATGATTGTTATTTTATAATTATAATAGAAAAAAGTTCATGATTGTTATTTTATAAGTGTTATAGAAAATGTCGTGAGGTTTTAGGGTTACTTGTTAATATAAGCTTCGTAAGTGTTGTGAGTATATATTAGTTGGATTTGGAGACTGTTATATTTTGGAGATTGTCTCCGTGTGCTACCGGAACTCCATCAATGAAACAAATTTTACTCATAATTATACGTAATACTGGTGATGGGTAAACAGAGCTCTTATGAACATGTTGACTACAAGAAACATTTTGTATGTCTATAAAACACAATAAATCCTCTAGCTGCTGGCTGCCAGTCCTAGATACACCCACACATATTTTTGATGTTGTCCTATATATAAGAGAGGCACTTACTCTACCAAAACACATTTGGTGTTTAACTACCTTTGTGAAACATTTTGTTTTATGATAAATATAATAATTAAATATGTATGAGAAAACTTAAAAATGCTTATGATTATTGTAGAGAAGGAGCCAATTTAGAATATCTGTTTTGTATACATTTATTTATATTTTATGATACAAGTACCATGCTCAATAATCTAGTCATGTTGTATTTCGGACATACGAGTGTATCTTGAAATTCATCCCAAGATAGCACCTGTTTTGGAAACCAATAATTGCTGTTAGATAAAAACAACATTAATTAAGCTGGCTGTCAGACTTCAAAATTGAATGGTTGAAAAACGGATATCATAAGATCCATTTTTCGTTTTACCAATATATTTGTATCGTGGGTGGAAAACACAAGAATGAACCATTATTGCATGAGAGAGAACCATTCTACGCTCGAAAAGAATATTTATGCCATTTACATACATTTTGATAAGCGACAAACAATCCTATTTGATGGCAAAGGCGCGTTGTGTGGGAACGAAATTACATGGTGTAAATTAAACGAATAATTATCGCGTGCAAGCTGAAATATACAGTTATACAGCTTGATTAGATACATGTCTATTCCAAACACTTATCTACTAGATCTAGGCGAATTCCACAGAAATCTCTAGAAAACAAAAAGGCCAATAATGATGAATAAACAAAACTTCATAACAAGTAGGCCCATCAATAAATATGAATATGAAGAAACTATCCATTTCTATGCTGGGGAGGAAATTAGGTAACGGTCAGTTCAAAGGTACAAACTCTGACAAGTAAATTAGGATAATGATGGATATCACACTCATGCTGGTTTAAAAACATAACACAGGGATTCCAACATGTCAGAAAACACCCGGAATGTGATTTACTTTGGACTTGCAAATAGAGCATGTAGCTTTCTGTAATGTTGAAGTATTTCTGGGTGGTGTAAGTATTGGTAGAGAGAGAGAGAGTGCATATCGCATGTCAAACTGGGGCTTCATCGGACCGGATATTTTGACAGCAGGAATGTCAATATACAATATCTCAAGCAAATATATACTGTGTTATTGGAATCCGTGAATGAAAAACCGTGAAACGTTCAAAGTTCACAAGCTAAAGATAGCAGCTGATTTAAAATCAGTAAATTATGAAAGTGCAACCCTTATTCACAAGATCTTCACTAAAACTTGACGGTTTTGGGCTTATCAAGCCATTAGGGGATTTTCATATTTTTATTGGACAAAAACAATGAAATTATTTACACAAATGATAAGTAGTGTATAAGTTAATAAAACACTTAAAACAAAATTAAAACACAATTGCGTTATTCATTAAGGGGTAAATAAAGTTTTATGAGGATGGCAGACAGATTCTTTGTATGCGTTTCATCGTAAATTAAAATCAGTGATACATGTATTATAATAATTGAAACCAAAAATGTGCTTACGTACTCCGACGAAAAATTGGAAATTATCTATTTTTTTAAGCATAAACCAAAACACCTTTTGTTAATTTTAATAAAACATTCCAGTTTTTAAGTTAAAGTCGTTAAAGTTAAAGTTGCCGTTATTTCCATACTCACGAATAGAGAAGAGCTTATTTTGTTACTTAAAACCAAACTTAATGCTTAAGTTTTTATTTTCCAAAGTTATATGAGTGCTCAATTTTGTTCATAATAGGTATGTCTATAATGCAGTGAAAAGAATACACACATTGTCAAACCAAGCAGCCAAGCTATGGGCTGCGCTTTCTTTTAAAGATGCTCCACTGCCGACAAAGCATAAAAGATACACATCATTTTAAACAGTAATTGGTATTTAATCGTGTATATATACTGTATGCCTAATTAACACAAACAGTAATTAAAAAATAATTAATTTTGCCTTTGATGCATGTTCAATCAGTACTTCATTCCATAAAGGACATAGTGCCAGGGATTTTTGTCGGGATGCAATTAATTATTTTGAATATTTTTATCTTGAACTTGAATAAGAAGCGCAAACTTTTCAATGGTAGTAATGGTGTAAAGTAAGTATTTTTTGTAACTGAAGAAAAATACTAAATTGTCTGCTCCTGTTTTTGATAGAGAAAAATAACATTTGTCAGCGATGGAACATCTTTAACATTTTGCAGCAATATTGGTTATTATCGAGTGACTTCTTCAGATGTGATTTCATCAAAACGTACATAAAGCATTAAACCATAACCACAGTATATACATCCTGTGTTGGTACAAATGCTTATAAAGCACCATATATGTTTGTCCGTATCTTTGAATGGTTTCATCTTCAGTAGATTACTGGAGAAAAAACAACATGTCAAAATGTTTGCTCAGTTATGGAACATATAACTTTAAGGCAAGCCTACATTGGTTTCTGCTATAAATAATATCATGTTTTAGATGCAGCTGAAATAAAATAAGCTTCACGCTGACTTTCGGTATGTGTACATGGAATGTCTCGTCGATGGGTCTTTAGACCATTATAAGACAGACACAAATAGGTCAGTTGTATGGAACATTATCATGTCGATCAGTTATAAGCTATCACGGAGTCACGGGTTCTTATGTCAGCGTGATAAACATCATCCCAATTACATTTATTGGTAATGATGGCAGATACACTAATACAGGTATTCCACTTTTGAATTTAATGTCTACCGAAGGTTAAGGAATTCATAATGGAGTTCACAGCAGCGATATAAATAGGAATGACGAGGAATTTCGCAGTTCAACACTGTAATACCATCCGCTGTAATTAAACAGTTTCTTCCTAGGAGCATTACATCGTTAATGTATCGCACGTAATTTACCTTTAAGTCTAAAATAAAAGATTATAGATTCTAAAGAAAGATGCACGTAGTAAAAGCAATTAATTACAAAAATATTTATAACTACCAGCCTAACTACCGCTACGTAAGGGGAAAAGTAATACCACTAACGCAGTCCTCCTGAGCTCAGCTCAGAGTCGAAGTATTCAAATCTATGGAATTCTTTCTTTCTTTATTTGTTTTCAATTTATCGCAATACATAAACACATTATATACCATATAACATAATAAGACATAAAGACAATGTATACATTGCAGAACGACATACATTAATTTTCTTCCTTCTAAAGCTAAAGATATAAATTCAACTAAATTATTTTTGTTTATATTTTGTGTATTAAATAATTGAACGAACATACACATGCTCTGGAAAATATGGTTTTCAAACCTTTAAATTTAAAATTTCGTACAATCTACATTTAATAATGAAATGAAATTCATCTTCAATATCATCATTGCAAAATGAACACAATCTCTGATTTCTAGGAGTATTTCTTTATCTTCCCCTTTCTTTATTCAAATCAATGGCAGATGCCCAAAGTTTAGATATGTTTTTCTGAACTTCGATGTCTAAAGCTTTACTTCAATAAGGTTTACAAAATAGGTAGTAATAAGGTGTTTATATGAATCATAAGTCATTAATCAACCTGAATGAACACGCCATTGACAATGACAATAACAATATTTTATTCTCAAAGACAAAACATAGAGAGAATTACAATAGAGTACATGTATTGTAATCTTGAGCATGGTGGACATTGGCCCTGGTCCGTTCTCGGCCTAAGACAACTCGGACCAATTTAACTTTCGGCCTAAGACATCTCAACTCATATATGTTCTATATAGTTTTTTAACAGGTATATCTCGTCATCCAAGTGTTTAATAGGTCATCAACTGTTAAAATATTATTAATTATAAGGGTTAGTACGTGTTATTATAGAATGCCAGCCGGTATACATGATCATTTTGTTGTATTCGTATAGATGTATGCAGTCAAATGATGTACGCCGTTTCCAGTTCTTGCCACGGGGAGGCCTCCTCTATCGAGAACCAAAATATTTTTATGTGACATACATACAGAATGTATGTCTGACTGGAAGGGATTGTTGTAGCTTTGTTGTTGAATCTGCTGGATCGAATGCTGTAAAAAAAACCAACAAGTTAATTAAAGTAGATGTATCATTTAATCAAATAATTAAAGTAGATGTATCATTTAATCAAATGTTAAAATATCATTTCGGTCTCTTATTGGTTTATGAACATAATGTTATAATTTTATTATCGTTAAACATTTCATTATAATAACCTCATTCATCTGCCATTATCATTATTATCATCAACCATTTCATTATAATTACCTCATTCATCTGCCATTATCATTATTATCATCAACCATTTCATTATAATTACCTCATTCATCTGCGGGAGACAAGGCTACCTGGCGGGGACTCACAGGCTTGGCACAGGCAAAGCAAAGGCGAGACATCGTGATGATAGTTAGATCGAAACTGATAAAGTGATTTGACGACGACTTGAATTGAAGAGTTAAACGTACCGTCACGTAATCGCTTCTGAGTACGCGACAAGATAGGAAATGGAGTAGGAAGAGCAATGCTGTGTATATTAGGGATAATGCGTGTTATATTGTGTCATAAAATGTATTGTTCTAAGAAAGTTGAATAGAAGTGTGTGGACAATGCTCTGTTTATCCAGTGAAGCCAGACAATGACTAAAGGCCTTGTGGGAATTTGATGTTGATTTAGTTCCATGAAAGGTTCTATTCTTGCCAAAAATGTTTAGAACAAAAGAAAAAAAACATGATAAATTTCCAGATTACCACAAAATTCGCAATTAGGTGACATGTGTCTTACCATAATAGCCTACTTATGTTAGATCTTAACTTAGTTTTGCCTAATCTAAGCCGGGGGTAATTTTATGATCTGTTTAGAGCGTCCGAAAAAAATTGTTTTCCTAACAGGTTTGTTTAAAATCTGTCTTAAATTATTAGAACTATCCTCCCAAATTTTGTCCCACGTCTGATCTATAGCTACATTGATAAGTGAATAGGCTTCAGTTTTGGTAAGTCTGACATCGATGTCAGTTACGTTATGACCAAGAGCTTCCCTAGCTAACCTATCAGCAGTTTCGTTACCTGGAATATCTGATATGAGCTCTGTAAATATTCAAGAGTGTGTTTTATTAGAGCCTAGATTGTTGCCAGTAACATATAAAAGTGTGTTAAGGGCCTTTTCTCATCTTTCCTTAATGTATTGGATACGTCGTCTCGATGATAGTTTAGAAGTTGGCATTTGATATATGCCTACAGAAAATTTTGCTGGCGATATCAATTATTCTTAACCAAGATAATTGAATATTATTTATTAAAGGTCCTTTTATTGTAATATCTAATGACAATATTTAATTCCTGAAAACAAATATAAAGAGTTATAATAATGTAAACATTGTATATTTACATGATTAGGTATGAAAAACATGACTACATGTATTAAGTATTATTTGTTGGGAAATAACAACTGCATTTCTTTCATGTATGGTATGAAACAGTATACGTGTCCCATCATAAGATTATTCAAACCACGACACTAGGCCCACACACAACACGCATCGGAGTACCGAACTTATCTAACTATTATCATTCTTCTCAGATATTTTCAAAATCAAAGGCTCCTAGGACCGACAACTTGAGATATGTTCTACACAAAAACCATATTCCAAACTATTGGACACTCGTAGTAACGTATAAAGCATATTCAAACAAGGTAAACTGATTTACATTATTTACCTGTAATTGTGCGTCTCTCTTGCCTACAAATTGCTATGCTGAAACAGGAAACTGATTTTTGAATGAATGGATAATATTTTGAATTGAATTAAATGTCCAAAAAGATACATATATATTTAGTTACTGGGTTTAATGATTACATTTCGCGTGTGATCCACGTTTTCTCGAACCGGTCCTAACAAATATCGAAACAGTCACTATTTGTTTTCGATTATATGGAAAATCATGTAACGACAATCAAAAATGTTCAACGTCGAGCAACAAACTATTATAACCCATTACCAGTTACATTGTAGGTCGAACGCACATTCAATGTTATACCCGAAACAAACCAATTAAGGTATCCCTGCATCGTTGTTTAATTATCGTTCTTTAAACATTATTAGCGTGTGCTATTTTAAATTTGAATTTAGAAGAATATAATTACTTTTGTAAATCTTGAAATATTCAATCCACGTTGTGTAACACTTTGAATGAAGTTTCTACTTGTATCGTGCACACATACATTATCAAAAGGAAGCTATCAATCCTCAAAAATCTCGCCTCCATGGTGTGTAGGTATGGGGCCTCTGTAAATAGAACGTTTTGGGTCTGATCTGTACTCGTTTTAGATATCGTCCTGGTAATGAGCTTCTAATTTCTGTCAGTAACAGCATGTCTTAGTTCTATTCAGAAGTCGCTGATGGTGTAAGTCTGTGTTATCTGACCTTGACCTTGAAGGTACATGTTTATGTTGACCTTGACCTCGAAGGTACATGTTTGTGTAAAACGAATGATTCATTCTAACCCCATAACGGGACATAGGTTCCTCTTATCTCTCGTGTTCCAATTATATACGGTTTAGTCTAATTCACGAAAAAATGTTTTTATTGTATATGACTGATATTTTTGTTTGAAAAAAAAAAAATGTGATTAGAAACGTTTTTGTCAATACACATACACACATACTTGTTTTACAACTGTCTTGGTAGGTTTTCATTCTTTGAAATCAAATTTTATATAAAACATGCGGCAAAATAAAACCTGTGTCGTTGCAACCAGAATACAAATCAAATTTTGGACCCCAAAAATTGTATGAAAAGAAACATACAGATGTTTGAATTTACTTTGTTCATAAATACTACGTATGGACACTGTATATATGTGTGCTACGGGACTCATTTCTCATTAACCTTAGACCTGTTTAATAGTTAACATTTAACAGCGAGTTCTGAACCCTTGTAAGTGTGTTCGTCTCAAAAGAATCGCGTAGACGGTTTTAAACCCGATTTATGCTTTAGGCACTGTGAGATATACCCTGTTTGTGCTGAAGTGGATCTACGTGGTTATCCTCGAACTAGATAGAATTTCGTACGAAGAGACATTTTAGCCGATATTTGCTCCTGATTTTAGAATATCAGTGTAGGTAAAACGTCTGGGTCATAATGGACTTTATCCTCGTAACTGAATACAGCCAGGACTTGCTGGTTGTGATACACTGGGTAGGACTTGCTGGTTGTGTGGGATGTCTCCATACACTGGGTAGGACTTGCTGGTTGTGTGGGATGTCTCGATACACTGGGTACGACTTTCTTTTTGTGTGGGAAGACTCGATACACTGGGTAGGACTTGCTTTTTGTGTGGGAAGTCTCGATACACTGGGTAGGACTTGCTGGTTGTGTGGGATGTCTCCATACACTGGGTACAACTTGCTGGTTGTGTGGGATGTGTCGATACACTGGGTAGGACTAGCTGGTTGTGTTGGATGTCTCCATACACTGGGTACGACTTGCTGGTTGTGTGGGATGTCCCGATACATTGGGTAGGACTAGCTGGTTGTGTGGGATGTCTCCATACACTGGGTAAGACATGCTGGTTGTGTAGGATGTCTCAATATACTGGGTAAGACTTGCTGGTTGTGTGGAATGTCTCGATATACTGGGTAGGACTTGCTGGTTGTGTAGGATGTCTCGATATACTGGGTAGGACTTGCTGGTTGTGTAGGATGTCTCGATATACTGGGTAGGACTTGCTGGTGTGTAGGATGTCTCGATAACTGGGTAGGACTTGCTGGTTGTGTAGGATGTCTCGATACACTGGGTAGGACTTGCTGGTTGTGTGGGATGTCTCGATACACTGGGTAGGACTTGCTGGTTGTGTGGGATGTCTCGATACACTGGGTAGGACTTGCTGGTTGTGTGGGATGTCTCGATACACTGGGTAGGACGTGCTGGTTGTGTGGGATGTCTCGATACACTGGGTAGGACTTGCTGGTTGTGTGGGATGTCTCGATACACTGGGTAGGACTTGCTGGTTGTGTGGGATGTCTCGATATACTAGGGAGGACGTGCTGGTTGTGTGGGATGTCTCGCTATATACTGGGTAAGACTTGCTGGTTGTGTGGGATGTCTCGATACACTGAGTAGGACTTGCTGGTTGTGTGGGATGTCTGGATACACTGGGTAGGACTTGCTGGTTGTGTGGGATGTCTCGATACACTGGGTAGGACTTGCTGGTTGTGTGGGATGTCTCGATACACTGGGTAGGACTTGCTGGTTGTGTGGGATGTCTCGATACACTGGGTAGGACTTGCTGGTTGTGTGGGATGTCTCGATACACTGGGTAGGACTTGCTGGTTGTGTGGGATGTCTCGATACACTGGGTAGGACTTGCTGGTTGTGTGGGATGTCTCGATACACTGGGTAGGACTTGCTGGTTGTGTGGGATGTCTCGATACACTGGGTAGGACTTGCTGGTTGTGTGGGATGTCTCGATACACTGGGTAGGACTTGCTGGTTGTGTGGGATGTCTCGATATGTCTCGATACACTGGGTAGGACTTGCTGGTTGTGTGGGATGTCTCCATACACTGGGTAGGACTTGCTGGTTGTGTGGGATGTCTCGATACACTGGGTAGGACTTGCTGGTTGTGTGGGATGTCTCCATACACTGGGTAGGACTTGCTGGTTGTGTGGGATGTCTCCATACACTGGGTAGGACTTGCTGGTTGTGTGGGATGTCTCGATACACTGGGTAGGACGCGCTGGTTGTGTGGGATGTCTCCATATACTGGGTAAGACTTGCTGGTTGTGTGGGATGTCTCAATATACTGGGTAGGACTTGCTGGTTGTGTAGGATGTCTCGATATACTGGGTAAGACTTGCTGGTTGTGTGGGATGTCTCGATATACTGGGTAGGACTTGCTGGTTGTGTGGGATGTCTCGATACACTGGGTAGGACTTGCTGGTTGTGTGTAGGATGTCTCGATATACTGGGTAGGACTTGCTGGTGTGTGTGGGATGTCTCGATACACTGGGTAGGACTTGCTGGTTGTGTAGGATGTCTCGATACACTGGGTAGGACTTGCTGGTTGTGTGTGGATGTCTCGATATACTGGGTAGGACTTGCTGGTTGTGTAGGATGTCTCGATATACTGGGTAGGACTTGCTGGTTGTGTAGGATGTCTCGATATACTGGGTAGGACTTGCTGGTGGTGTAGGATGTCTCGATATACTGGGTAGGACTTGCTGGTGTGTAGGATGTCTCGATATACTGGGTAGGACTTGCTGGTTGTTTGGGATGCCTCGATATATACTGGGTAAGACCTTCTGGTTGTGTGGGATGTCTCGATACACTGGGTAGGACTTGCTGGTTGTGTGGGATGTCTCGCTATATACTGGGTAAGACTTGCTGGTTGTGTAGAATGTCTCGATATACTGGGTAGGACTTGCTGGTTGTGTAGGATGTCTCGATATACTGGGTAAGACTTGCTGGTTGTGTGGGATGTCTCGATACACTGGGTAAGACTTGCTGGTTGTGTGGGATGTCTCGATACACTGGGTAGGACTTGCTGGTTGTGTGGGATGTCTCGATACACTGGGTAAGACTTGCTGGTTGTGTAGGATGTCTCGATATACTGGGTAGGACTTGCTGGTTGTGTAGGATGTCTCGATATACTGGGTAGGACTTGCTGGTGGTGTAGGATGTCTCGATATACTGGGTAGGACTTGCTGGTTGTTTGGGATGCCTCGCTATATACTGGGTAAGACCTTCTGGTTGTGTGGGATGTCTCGATACACTGGGTAGGACTTGCTGGTTGTGTGGAATGTCTCCATACACTGGGTAAGACTTGCTGGTTCTGTGTGGGAAGTCTCCATACACTGGGTAGGACTTGCTGGTTGTGTGGGATGTCTCCATACACTGGGTAGGACTTGCTGGTTGGTTGTGTGGGATGTCTTCATACACTGGGTAGGACTTGCTGGTTGTGTGGGATGTCTCCATACACTGGGTAAGACGTGCTAGCTGTGTATGATGTCTCGATATACTGGGTAAGACTTGCTGGTTGTGTGTGGGATATCTCCATACACTGGGTAAGACTTGCTGGTTGTGTGGAATGTCTCCATACACTGGGTAGGACTTGCTGGTTGTGTGGGATGTCTCCATACACTGGGTAGGACTTGCTGGTTGTGTGGGATGCCTCCATACACTGGGTAGGACTTGCTGGTTGTGTGGGATGTCTCCATACACTTGGTAATACTTGCTGGTTGTGTGGGATGTCTCCATACAATGGGTAAGACTTGCTAGTTGTGTGTGGAATGTCTCCATACACTGGGTAAGACTTGCTAGTTGTGTGTGGGATGTCTCCATACACTGGGTAGGACTTGCTGGTTGTGTGGGATGTCTCCATACACTGGGTAGGACTTGCTGGTTGTGTGGGATGTCTCCATACACTGGGTAGGACTTGCTGGTTGTGTGGGATGTCTCCATACACTGGGTAGGACTTGCTGGTTGTGTGGGATGTCTCCATACACTGGGTAGGACTTGCTGGTTGTGTGGGATGTCTCCATACACTGGGTAGGACTTGCTGGTTGTGTGGGATGTCTCGGTACACTGGGTAGGACTTGCTGGTTGTGTGGGATGTCTCGGTACACTGGGTAGGACTTGCTTGTTGGGGGTAGGTTAGCCCAGGTTAGATATGTTCTCATATTTCCAAAGGCATGTGTCGATACAGTGGAACTTCCTTGTTGGGGTAGGTCAGTGAAAAGGCATGTAGCTTTCTTTGTATTATATTGCTAAATACCTATGCAATCACCAGCTGTCTTATACTTGTCTGCTGATGTCGAAAATAAAAACATAAATCGTCAAGGCTCTTGATCTGGAGCTTTGTTCATGTGTGTGTCGCCGAATTTACTACCACATGTGTGGATTTACATGGACATGGATTTTTTTTGTCACATTGATTTTATTTCTAAACTAAGAATAACATCATCTTACCAAAATAAATTAAGTAAATTTAGCCTATATTTACTATAATATTTAAATGGTCCAAATAAGTTACAAGGATACATAACACCAACGACTATATGTTGGAGACTTGACAATCATACCCAGTATCCACCTAGACAGAAGTAACCGCTGCACAGTATTTATTTTCTCATTAACTTCGTTTAAAGGTACTAGACTAGGGTTCCCCATATACACACTTGGAATTCTAGTATTGTACAACATATTTGTTCATTTGTAAAAAAAATAGTGCATTTAAAGATTAAGGCGTGCATTACTATTATGTCACTTGATATTTATTCATTGCGTCACTGATCATACACATATATACTGTAAGATTTTTCGGATGACGACATTTGAAATAATTACGGTCGCCATATTGACATACAGGAAATAAGAGGTAAGGTTTTTTATGCCAAACTGTTTGTTTGCGATTCGACATGGCTGCACAGTCGCCAGTCAGTAGATGTAGTCGACATGAAGGAATGTTCGCATTCGTGTGTGAAACGTGTGATGACAAACTAATCTGTATGACATGTGTTACCGACGATCACAATGGCCACCGTTTGGGGGACTTAAATAAATTCGAAGAGAAACATAAACGAGACATACAGCAGTGTGTTGACAAACTGTCGGAAACTGACATTCCAAATGTCGAGGAGGCCATTCGTAAATGCGACACGAAATATGGAATGTACCAAAAACGTATAGACGCCATTAAGCTTCAAGGTAAAGAATTAAAAGGCAGCATAGACGATGTCATTGATTTCATGGTAACCAAGTGTGCTGAAGTCGAGAACATTAACACGAGCATTTCAGAAGGAAACAAAACTGCATTAATCGAACATCTGAATACCGATCTCAAGCCGAAGTTAGGCAGATACCAGGACATACTGACTTCTGGTACAGTCGAGGACATTACTGATATAGCGCGGGAAATCAGGAGTGCCTCAAACGTATCATCGACCTCCCGAAGTTTGAAGACAGTGGACTTTACACCGGAGAAGATTTCCACTGACCGCCTGGCAGCATCATTGGAAGTATTTTGGTAGATGGTAAGGAGCAGTTGTATAAACCGATCCCAAAAACTACACCTCTATCGGAGTTTGTCCATCCATTCCCGTACAAAACATGTCGTACACTTCCTTCTGGTGACGAGGCTTGCCTATCTAACTGGGACAGTGAAAGCCTGTACCGAGTGGATTTGAAAGGCAAAGTGAAGGAAACGGTCGAGTGTAATGCCAAAGTCCAATCGATGTCCGTATCCCCATCCACAGGTAGGATATGGTTCTGTGTGTGGGATGACAAAACTGTCCGAGAAATCACGTCTGATGGCGCCATTGAAATTCGCTTTAAAGTTAAAAAAACACCATCTTCTCTGTGTATCACCATTAATGACATGGTTGTGGTGGCCATGGTTGGCAGGATACAGCTTTACACACCAGACGGTCAGGAAGTGGAGGCCACAGAATACGGTCCTTGTCGACAGGAGGCCAATTGGCCCCACCACATGGCGTTCTGTCCTAAAACAGGTTACATAGCTGCTGTTGACAGTGACAATATTGACCCGAATAACTACAAGGCATGTAAGACCCCGGGTCAAACATCCCATATCATCATGATGGACAAACGTCTAAATTTGAAGTTCCGGTGTACAGACAAGGGTACGCACGGACCAGAGGGCAGTTCTTACCAATCAGCCCAGTTTTACGATGTCTGTTTTGATGGCGTTGGTGGCCTTCTTGTGACAGACTATTTGACCCGATCAGTACAACTGATTGACTGCGTTACTGGGCACCGTGTGAGGACGGTTTATACATGTATTGATGGTCACATACCACTTACTGCCAGTCTGCACCAAGACGGCAAGTTCTGGATTGGACACGAGGACCAAACGATGAAGATATACAACTACGAATAAACTGTACAAACTCGTAAATCCGTCGTTATAGCTGTTTGATCAGATAGATGTGTTGTTTTGTTGGTGGAATCGATGGACGGAGTTCAAATGGACTAAAGCAGCTAAACTGAAGCAACATATTAAAGGATCAAATGCTGCTGACAAAAAAAGTTGTTTTCATGGTCACAAAAAAAAACCCAACAATTTAACAAAGACACCACTGGACGTAACACTAATTAAGTATTGATACATACCATGCCGTATGTCCAGAAGCAATCATTCATATTCTTTTACATTTTGAAAACTGTTGCCTGCTCGGGAAATTGCCAGAGGTTCGTTGTGAAATGTGATGTTATGAGGAGGTTATCAAAGTGTTAGCGATAGGTGCATGCTTTAGGAGTTAATTATTAAATCACAAAATCCCCAAAAAAATCACATATTTCGGAAAAAAGCAGATATAGAGTAATGGTACAGAATAGTATGTTTACTGAATAATCAAATTGATCGTTATTTTGTCCAGTCTTTTATTTTTTTTTTTTGCACAGAAATTTGTATACAGAGGATCTTCGAAATGGTAAGAGATAGGCCAATGTGCGTGTCATCATATTGTAGGGCATGAGTTGAAGGTTTGGCAGCAGCTGGTGAACAATCCAGTGTGGATCCTTCTAGAAAGCCCAGAGACAAAATATTAGGTCTGTAGCATGCTGACATAAATGGCTACTGAGTTTGTTTATATGCTTTACTTAGACCTATATTTAAGGTCACAGGAGGCAAAAATCCTAAAACTTTAAACCTACTTCTTGTCAAATTTTGAAAGGCCTGGAAACCTGAAATTGGACCTGTAACATGTTGAGATAAAGGACTACCAAGTTTTTTAGTATGAATGACCTTGTCGGTGAAAATGTCTGTCAAATTGTCCAATGAACATTTCTAGTTATAATTACCTATTATGTATTTTCTGAATGAGACTGGCTAGAAACATGGTCATATATCAAGAGTCAATTTGTTTGAGCCATCTGTTCTTAATAAGACTGACATTAAAAATTTTACAACTGAGCTAATTTTTATTTGTTAGCCTTTTTTACATTTGTATATGAATTATTGTCACAAACATGTGTTAATTTGTAAATAATGTCTATATATTTTCAAATAAATAGTGTGGAAATTATATTATACCATTGACTTGTCATTGGTAAATATTCTCCCAGAAAGTGGGAAACCCATCTTTGAGTAAAACAGGAGAGTTCTGACTATGACAGGGCATGAATTAAACAGTGCGATTTCGACTGGAAAATAGTTATAAGTGTTAACAAAACAAGATTGTTGTCTTCAATAATAGTTTATTTACAGCTGAAATCATAGATATCAAATATTTGAAATATCCACATGATGTTTCATACAAAAACAATAAAACAGGTATGTCTCTCCTAATTAAGGGATTCAATACATGAAACAGGGAGAAATCTTTCATCTTTAACAGTATTTCACATTTCATTATATCATTGTTACTTGACAATGAGAAGCATTTTAAATCAATTAACAGGACAATGATAATTAATGGATGAATATTTTTTTGTCTCTTAAACAAGTAAACTCTGAAAAACGATGTTTATACCATGATTTTTTGTTACCAATATTTGGTTTGCTTTTACAAAAATAGGCCTCTGCTAGCCTAGTTACATCATAAACCCCTCCCTGTGTTTGGACCACTGTCTCCTCTCCTTAATCGTACTCTGTGATTATCTAGTTATACCTAGTAGTATAAGTGAATACCAATTATAGGTGTATCTCCTTTGTCTGACATTGAGAAATAAAACTAATATTCACAATCCTGATTTTTTTTTGGTTTTGATTAATTTGATTTTGACCATCATCTAATTGATCATTTCCAGAACAAGGTCATTAAGTTGAATAGAACCGTCTAATGTGAGAGAAAGGAACCTCTCTGCTGCTTTTGCACTGACTGTCCTTAAGGATGGTAACCGTAGCAACATCTTTCCATATCGTCGTTTGTCGTTTGGATGACTTTGGGTCATGTAGTGCCGTAAGATGTCCAACATCTTAGTCTGATAGACTGTTATACTTGTCTTCTCCTTCAGACCAGCAGCATCTGTAATGTATAGTGTTGAATGTCATAACAAAACTTCACCACCTCATGTTCACGGTTATATCAACTATACATATCAATATCAGATTGTTTCCTGAGAAAGAGAGAAATGGTCTGGTCTGTGTTACTGTATCAACAAACTTGCCCAATGACGACACTTTTTATTACAATGCTTTTCAGGAAACTTATCATCGTCGACCAGCCCTAAACCGGCTTGGTGTATTTATAGCTGTGATGGAAGATACTTTCAACATACTTATTTTTGGCCAAACATATTTTAGAGAAAATCTATTCTGAAGAAGTAGGCATATCCTGGAATTCACACATTCTTAATAAGAGTTATTTCAATAGCATACATATGGCATGATCATATATTAGTGCAACATTTCTAAAAAGAACAATAATAAAAATATATACTTTGATGTTCTCATGAAATGTGTTATATATAGGGCAATATTTGTATATACACTGTGTATTGAAATAATTACGGTTTCTTGATGTTGTTTGCAAGAACATTTTAACATGATTTCAATTAAAACAAACAAGTTGTCTTTTACCTGGATAAGTGAGAACAATAGCGTTCATAATGTTGAATTCCACGATGTCCATCTCCATTTCCTTGAGTCTCCGACTGAATTCACTTATGGCTGTCACAAGCTCCTTACCGAATCCCATGCCTTTGGCAACCTCAGTAGGCAGGATAAAGCCGTCTGCAAACTTGATGGATTCATCATAGTCGATAGACCTACAATTACGAGTGTGTAACAGTCTCAGGGGAAAAAAAATAAATAAAATAAAACAATATCAATATCATAAGGTTTTAGAACGGACATGCTCTGAAATGGTTTGCTAGTACATTATCATCTATATTTCCAAAGAAAAAATATGTTGTGTAATCATGCATAGAAAGACAAATACGGTAGTCAGATAAAAAACGGAATAACCAGAGAAAAGAAGACATGTCAGCCTTAATAGAATCTTTCCCTACCTAGAGGGTGTGACAACAAAATCACAGCCCGAGGGGTAATTCATGAACGTCCAACCCGAGGCTTGTCAAGGGTTAGACATTCAGTAATTCCTTCGAGGGTTGTGATTTTGTTGTCACACCCTCATAGTTAGGGAATGATTCTTTTTCTCCCACATACAAAGGAAAAAGAAGAGATAATAGCCTAAACAGAAGCATTTTCACCGTGATGTGAACATGGTCTCATCGTCTGCACATCAATATTGATGACATCATTGACAATGCACACCACGGTCACACCGCATGAAGTCATGACGTCAGGTAATTGTCTTCAGGTTCAATAAGTTAGCGCACGCAATCTGTCATACCCTAGAGGTTGACAGAGAAATCTCCCACGGCTAAAACCGGTGACAAATCAGTGAATGGTGGGAGAAATATCTATCCATCCAGACAGTCAATCCACCACATATTTTCCCTTTATCAAACTTCGGTCAACAGTAATCATATGGCATGAGTTTCTATAGCGAAATCCTACAGTACATATATATACCCACCTGAAGGAAAGCCGCAGAATGTTTAACTCCATAAAGGAGGATTTCAGCAGCGCCATTTGGTCCTCAATGCAAAAATCCTGAAATCCTGGAAATGAAAAATTGAGATCATATAGTAAATATACCTTGATCAAAAATGCAATGCCTGCCTAAGACAATATTAACTTTAGTAAGCTATCATCTGCTACATGAATTATGATAATAATATGACACATAGCTATAAAACCGTTGAGAGAAATTGTAATCATGGACACAGGGACCTGGCACGATTTTTTTAAACTAACAGTATACATATATATATTATAGTATCAAGGGTATGAACTCGGCAGTCGAGAAAAACGGACCTATTTTTTTAAAACCATGATTATTTTAATAAATGGGTTATATACAGTATTGACGGATATCTTACCTTAAAAAGAAATAATTTATCTTTCCATTGAGTGCTTGATGAACAAAATTGGCCAAGTATTGACGAAGTTATGGCTTGATGAATCGAGAAATTTACGAAAAATATGCTAGGTAGACATTTCCCTGTCCGGTCGAAATGTCGTCTCGGCTCTAATGGGCACCTCAAAAACCAAGCCAAAACCACAAAATCTACGCTTGTGGTGGTAAACAGTACCCATAACTGTGTTCATCCACAACCTCCTTTGGAGATGTCATGACCCGTACTTTGTAGAAACTCCATTTAAACATCGTGTAGCTCACTTACTTTAACCGTCACCGCCATGTTCATTTGTTTTCGGAACGCTTCTCGAGTTTATTTACAAGCACAACATTACATAATTTGCATAATGTAGTCACGATATGTAAAGTCGAGAAGCGTTCCGAAAAACAAATGAACATGGCGGTGACGGTTAAAGTAAGTGAGGTACACGATGTTTAAATGGAGTTTCTACAAAGTACGGGTCATGACACCTCCAAAGGAGATTGTGGATGAACACAGTTATGGGTACTGTTTACCACCACAAGCGTAGATTTTGTGATTTTGGCTTGGTTTTTGAGGTACCCATTAGAGCCGAGACGACATTTCGACCGGACAGGGAAATGTCTACCTAGCATATTTTTCGTAAATTTCCCGATTCATCAAGCCATAACTTCGTCAATACTTGGCCAATTTTGTTCATCAAGCACTCAATGGAAAGATAAATTATTTCTCTTTAAGGTAAGATATCCGTCAATGTTGTATATAACCCATTTATTAAAATAATCATGGTTTTAAAAAAATAGGTCCGTTTTTCTCGACCGCCGAGTTCATACCCTTGATACTATAATATATATATGTATACTATTGGTTAAAAAATTTTCGTGCCAGGTCCCTGTGATCATGGAGTATACAGTTTCTCTCCATTAGAATTCCTTTCCAATATTTAGATTTTGTTTTTGTACAAAATTTTTAATTGTTGACTTCCGCTTGACATCGTTTTAATGAACTGAATGATCTGGGAAAATAAGTTCCTTTATGACTTACTTTATAATGATTTAATTCCAAAGACCTGTTAGATCTTATTAAATACTTACCAGGTACTTTCTTTGCCCAGTCGATGATAAACTTGAGTTCAGCATATCCAAACTGCATCATCTCATTGATCCCCATACTCTGTAGCCCTGTAGCACCTGGTAAAGATATCTGAGCATGTTAACAAGTCAATCTAATCCTATTTAATGGTTATGAGAAGAAATTTCCTCTGAAGTGGAGATAACTCAGTAAAACCACTATGTGAAACTAGTTTTACATCAAACTTGTCTGACCACCATACAAAGCTAGTTTTACACCAAACTTGTGTGCTATGTTATAAATTAATTACCAGGTTTTATTAATTATTGTAGTGACATTAAATAGCTTTCATCTAATATACTTGTGTGACAAGCTAGATTCCCTTGATAGCTATATATTTTAAACCTGTGACTGAATTATATATCCAATATCTATTTCGATGTTCACAACATTGATTATTTTCTTACCCCAGTAATTGAATTACTGCTGATTCTAAACTGGTGTCCTTTTGCAATTCTAACGGGTTCATTTTATAGGAAAACATAAATAAATGATGGTAAAATATGATGACACCTAATTAAATAGATATAAGCATGATTTATATTAATTAAAGTGAAATTAATAACTTTGTTTAGAATATGATTCTTTCAACAAATTTTGACAGACAATGCTAATAGTTGATAGATTAAGAATAACTAACCCTATTATTTGATATAATAAAACAAAGGTAATATAAGGCAGATATATATATTAGCCCTGAAATTTATGTACCGTCAAAGTGAGGCATCAGATCAGCCTTGGCCTGAATAAGGCCTTCTATGGTCTGTTCATATATCTCTGATCGGCGATCTGCTTCTGACATAATGGCGAGTCCTCCATCTGTTCCAAATAAAGACTGCATGTCTTCAAGACGAGGACGTTTGTGGCGGTGTTTTCCTCCTGGAGAGCGATCTTCACGCACAGCTGTGGAAAAAATAAATTTTCAAAATTATGAATTTGTACACCTCAAAAAATTGAAACCAGTTTAATTCCAAATTATGACATATAATAATTTGTTTACAACACTTCTTTTAATATTATCATGGAAAAATAATTCTTGTAATAACCATGGGAAGGCAATATTTTCTGAAATAATAGTTATAACAAATTATTATTGATAACAATTATAAGATTAATAAGTTATTTGTACAAGTCACACTAGTTATCAAATGTATTCATCAATATTTCAATCTGATGCCATTTTCTTTTTTTTTTTGGTTTATCAATGATAAAATATTTTAAATCTTACAATCTCACCTTCTCTTTTCATGCCCATCTGTTGACACTTCATGAACCTACAGTACTGACAATTGTTCCGTGTGAATTTGTTGATGTTACAGTTGCCAACGTCTTTACATGAGTACACTAAGTTTTTCTGAACGGTCCGTTTGAAGAAACCCTTGCAGCCCTCGCATGAAAATACAGAATAGTGATAGCCTGAGCCTTTGTCATTACACACAAGGCAGCTCATCATGCCACTCTGTTTTGTGGAGGAATCTAGACGGTCTGTATCAGTGACAGTCTCAATCTGAATCATGTTTTCATTCTGAATGATATTTTCATTTTGAATTATATTTTCATTCTGAATGATGCTCTCGTTCATTGGTTTAAGTGATGACACATAAATTGGAGGTGGTGATTGGTCATTTGGATTTGTTGTCTCCAAATGTTGTTGAGTCGTAAAAACCACATTTCCATCAGGTGCAAAAAGACTGTCTCCGGCTTCACTCATGTGGATGACAACATTTTGCATACGAGGTGTTATAGGGTTGTTAGCACTGGATATCACTCGAGTCTGCTCTATCTGTATATGTGTTGTCTCCGGCAGACTCGAGTTGACGAGCTCCATTCCAATATGCCCAGGACTTAACGGGGTATCTTCATTGTTCTGGTCCATGTTGTTGCCTGACAATGAATTACGAAGAAAACCTGAATTAAAATGGATGTAATAGTTAAATAATTATCAAAAATATCAATTACCATAATATAATATAAGAAAATGGTGGTAATTGTGATGGAAAACTTTTGACTACTTCCAGACAGTATAGGCCTATTGAACATTGAAAACATAATTAAATCATGAACAACTGTGAAAAGCCACCAAGCATTTGCTTTTAATGTGATGCTTATGATACACGCTGTGGTCGATCAGGTATCAGATTGATGTTTATGATATGATGTTAAGGTTAAAATGTAACAAAAAAGGTTTGTGGCCTGTGGTTTGGGCAAATATCCAATCAGGTACACTATCATGATATAAACTTGACCAGCCGCCGATCTTGTAACATTCAAACAGCTATAAGGTCTTCATTTTTACCCCAAACTTAATGAAATTTTGCACATAGATGCATTATAAGAGCGCAGCTCTCTGCACGGCCGAAGGCCGCGTAGAGCGAAGCTCTACTAACCATAACACGTGTGTGAGCATATAGATTCCAATACATTCCAGCACCCCTTGGCCTTGAAATTGTGTCCCACAGGAAAAGTATCGCACCTCCATGTAGGCAGTCATGTTTTAATTCTCGTTATCAGCATGACGGGATTTGAAATTTCTGTACTAGACTAAATGTGTTATCAGTTTACGTTTTAAAATTACTGTAAGTAGTTTTAATGTACACATATACAAGAATAACGCAATAAATGTACTGGTCCAATATATACTGTGTATGTTCTCAAGCGCATGGCACTGTCAGCAGTGACATCACAAAACCTGACGCCAAATATGACTGCACAGATTCGCGCATATTTTTTATTGTATTTGCATCTGATAAAAAAAAGATTGAAGTATATTGAACTATTCTTTTCGGATTATTTTGAATTCTTTCTAACTATCGATAGTATGTACATGTCAGTGAAATATTTTATTGTTAATCTCGTAGAAAAATATAGACAATATAAAGTAATGATGTTATAATCTTTTACTCTTCTGAGGCTTTGCCTTAAATTCATATTAGTATGACAAAAAACATATCTTCTGCTGTCGTTAGATTTTTAAAACATTTTCGATGTTATGAGGTGTTGTCGGTATACCGTCATTGCATACCTCTGTCACTTGATCTATCGTTGACCAGCGCCTGATTTCAGAATATTAAAATCCATATAATTACTTCATTTTTACACCAATCTTCATAACTTGGTAGAAATGTTTATTTTAATGTACTGAATAACATATCCTGTGTTGTCACTAACTTTTCCCCGTATTTAACGTGTTGTCTTTTGTTGTCGTTATTAAGAGAGACCCTTTTACAGCCGTTATATATTTTCAATATGAAAAAAAATCATTTACAAATATGACACCCATTTTTCACTGCTAAATGCCTCTAAAATACACACGGAAAATAATAGCTAGCTTAAACTCTCATGTATAGTTTGGGTACCATAAGGTAAGGTAGGGGAGAGGTCATTGGATTGTAACGCTTTGTTTTCACAAACACAGGGATGGAATCGACTAAACTAGCATACAATGTAGGTTGCTTAGGATCATCATTATGTTGATAGCCAAATTGCAAATAAACAAAGATGAACCTAGTATTATTGTGCGCATGCTTTATCTGACCAAACTTACCATCAATATGTTTTTTCCCCGTTAAAACTTCGTCAACACGACCTAACTTAAAGGGAAGCCATTCTTCCTAGCTTGTAAATAAAGTCAGTGTTTTTCAGACGCTTGACTATTACGATTTAAAAGTCATTCAAACGGAACCACTGGCACCAATTCCGTAAGTATGCGATCGTATGATCAACAAAGTATCAGTATTTTCTTACCCGAAAACAAACTATTTCCAACAAAATTTTATAGAATTCATTTTCAAACAATCATTAGAGTGACTCTGATTTCCAGAGAATAACTTCCGGTTATATGAGCATATGCATTCGGAATTCAAGATCCAAGAGAAAAGTCTAGAAATGCACCGAACAGAATCCACATGACTCTGAAAACGAAAGTTGATGCTATAATAGGACTTGATTTCCAAAAATGTTATACATCAAATTTTATTTCGGCATTTGTTACTTTTGGATGGTATCTTTATGTCATATCAATGGCAGCAGAAAAGTTGATACAAATTACCATATAGTGAGTGCATTTAACCGAGAGCTGGAGAACAAACTTTTTGATCAGAAGACTGAAGTAATCCCAGCAAACTTCAGCCACACATATACTGATATCACCAATGTAAACAGAGAAGTCATCTTTAAATACACATATCAGGAGATTATCAATCAGGTAGTCATAACAATTATTTTTGTCTGTTTCCGGTATATTCATATTTAAGACACCATGTACATGTACATTCAGACAAATTAATTGTTTACATTATGTCACCGTGATCAGTTTTGTGGTTCTTACTTTGAAATGAATCTTGCACGGCATGGGAAGAGCGAAGCTGTAGTTGTTTATTTTATTTTCTATTTCATGTAGAAGACATGATTTAGAAATAAAGGGACACACTTTAAACTATAGAAGTATATGATGTAATAATTGTCTAGCATAAACTCAAAGAAATTAACTCAAAGATTCGGATTTCTCTGTGTCCATTCAAGGCCTGGAGTGTCGTGTATGCGAATCCTATGATTTCGTGCCATTTGTTGAAGTTATGTGACATCATGATTCCTTGTGCTATCTTCGCCTTGGTGAATATTTTGTTTGCATCCCATAGCTTTTAATTTTCAATGTGTTATTATTATTATTTAAAAAAATAATAGATTATGTTTTATTTCTCCTGTTATGCATTTGTATTAGTTAAATATATATTTACTGGGGAGAGCAGTACTGGAGCAACGCACAACCTCCCAATGTGTATGAAAAAATGGCAGCCGCAAACTAAAGCTGTCAGTGTGTAGGATTGAATTTTGAAGATTGTGTTTTTTCTTATATTTTCATGTATCTGTTCCTTAGTAGTGCTTCACACTTCGTGCCCATTGGGCACGAAGGGTTGCGCCCTTATAATCTAAACAATGAGTTTTTTCCCTGTTTCATGTATAATCACATTTAAATACGCCATGTACAGTCAGATAACTGATCACTCAAACACAAATATACAAATGTAGTCTAGACTAGTTGTTTACATTAAAGTCACCATGGTTGGATTTGTGGTTTCAACTTTAAGATTAGTTTATGGAATTAACAAATAAAGAAATATAGATAAATATGTTGTAATTTTAACCACTCTGCCATTTATATATAAAGCTAAAAATTGCAATTTGTAGATAAATGAATAATATTCAATATGCACATGTACATGACATTGTATACATAACATTTCAATAAACATTCGACTTTCAGTATTGTTTTTGAATTCATTGATCAGAATGATTGTATCAGAAATTCCATGCAAGACTATGCACAAAAATTTGGACTATAGAAATAGCCAAATAATTACCTGCCAGAAATTTAAGTGTACACCGTCAAATCAAACATTTTCCTTATACTGAAAAATATTTTCCTGTGTGAGCCTAATATGCTTCTCCCATATACATTCTCCCATAAAGATATTCTTTTCTCTCTTTTACAACATGTGATCAGATCATCACAACAAAGATTACAAGTATTTTCGTTTCATTGTTTTCACCTACATAAAATTATTATTGTGCTAATTAACATACAATTGTACATGTAATGCAATGTAATCAAATTAAGGCACCAGTTGTAGAAAAGAAAAATACACAGCTGGGGATAAGACTTTCAAACAAAAACATCTTTACCATTTTTTTTAATTGAGCTTCTTGCTTTTTATAAAATTGCCCAGTCGTCAGATTTTTTCACAAACAACTTCTTTATTTCTAATGATTACTTTCAAATTAACCATATAATATTGAATGATTTACAGCTATTTGCTGTTGTCATTTTAAATGATATGTTACTTGATATTATAAAAACAGTGTTTTAGACCCACAATGATAATTCATTGCTGCATGCATATTATGTTTTTATGTTCATTATTCATTTTTGCTGACCATGATATATAATTATTTGTTTTTATTGTACCCCCTATGACACACATTTCTGTTTTTTATTTAGTTTTGCATGTTTCATTAAAATTTTCCAGGATATCTCCAATGTAAGTATTGATTCCTGCTATGTCTATTTATACATGTAATATCCATTGAACACAAACAAAATGAAAAATGACACACACATTCACACTTAAACCTGTAGGTATTTCAATTTCACATCAGATCCAATACGAGGGTTTCGACATCCCAAAATGAGGTTGGTACAGTACAATTTACCATTGATTAGTCCCACCATCCGTTGATTATGACGTCAAGAAACACACATCAAATGATGATGTCATAATCACCGGAAGGTGTGACGAATCAACGGTAAATTGTACTTTACCCACATCATTTTGGGGTCTTGACACCCAAATATTTCTAAGGTTTATGTCCATTCATGGTAGGTGAACTCTGTAAGCTCATTCCATATTTCCTTGTTTTCATATTTTGTACATGTATGTCAAACTTGGCCACAGAACTTTCAGTGTGGAAATTATTAGAATTAAGTAAGCATCTTAGGAAAAACAGTAATACATACCCACTGGGTACTTACTTTTTACATGGTTACAGTATATTAATCATGGTTTTCTGCCTTCACAATTTTTTATGTGGTGTGAAAACTAATCAATTTAAGTGTTGGTTGTTTATATTGAAAGATAAAAAAATAAAATTTTATTAGATATTTATGAATAACTTATAAAATGTACGAAAGAAATATCATGTAAGTTAACATAAAAAGGAAGTGATAGTGAAAAATATCTGACTGATGTTCGATAGGGCTTTGATGATAAGTTGTGGTGGCTGACTTAGGTGACATCCCTGCCCTATGTATACGCCAAACAATGTTGCCTCTATTTATGTGTATATTTTTATTAGGGCTAATTTTGTTAAAGATGCTCCACCGCTGACAAATGGTAATTTTTCACTATCAAAAACAGGAGTAGACGATTTAGTATTTTTCTTCAGTTGCAAAGTTACTTATCTTACACCATTACCACCATTGAAAAGTTTGAGCTTCTAATTTTATATCAAGTTAAAAATATGAAAAATAATTAATTGCATCCCAAAAAAAATCCGTCGCACTGTATCCTATATGAAATGAAGTATTGATTGCGCATGTACCAAAGGCGAAATCAATTATTTCATATTATTTTTTGCGTTAATTAGGCATATATATACACGATTAAACACCAATTATTATTCAAATGATAAATATCATTTATGCGCTGTCGGCAGTGGAGCATCTTTAAATGACCTGTACAATTATAACAAGATTGAATAATCCATTTATCATATATTCACTTTTATCATCATGTTCCTTCACCAAGCTAGTCGATCCTCACCCTCAATGTTTTCAGCCTTAGAACATTTTACAATTTCTAGTCTTGAGTTGTCAAACTTAGATCTTGTATAGAAAAGCTGAAGTGGACCTTATATGTCCCCTTTATAGGACCAACTTTGTGGATTTATGGGGCCATTGCACAGCTTGTTCCGGCCTCATGGGACAATCTCCTATAGACCTCAGGAACATCCAAATATATTACTTTGGTGTTACAATATTGATCCCTAATGCTAAAATTGTATATTTGTTATGTCTGAGCATCCTTATGTGATTTGGAATATGGTTGATTTTTGGTTTGTATGTAATAATTTGTGTGTGTTATTCTGTGTGTGTATAAACAAAATGAAAAAATCACTTTGTCATAAACATAGTTTATTATACACACATTACAGACATCATATAGGACCTTGTTTGGGAATTTAAAGTACTGTTATAACCATGAATATGTTGAAAGTGTGTTCATTATAAACATAATTGTTTTACTTTGAAAATGTGTCACCAGTGTTTATCTCCAAAACAGATGATGTAACAATCAGTAGCTACTCAGGAGAAGATAACTCCACATTAACAGAAAGATTGGATGATTTTGTTCACAGACAACAGCCGTTAGGATCACAGTATCCCTGCCAACAAGCTCTCAAGTTGACACCAATAGTCCTGTGTTGTTTGTAGTTCGGCAGCAGCAGGGTATCCTTTCCTGGCGTGTGCCAATGTACTTAGAATATATGTGAGTTGTTATCAGCTATCACCTTTCTTTTACAGATATATATATGTATTTATTTATTATCAAAATGTATCAAATTATATATATACACGGTATACAATTCTTGTATATATGTTCTGGCCTTGTGTTCTATATATAAGCTGAAATAATATTATACAATCTAATTTGTCAATAATCTTGATTCATATATGTAAAAATGTTTTAAGAAATATTCTGCATTATTCAGCTGAAACCTTCATCCCTATTTTTGATGAAAATGTGCTTTTTATTGACAGTTACATGTACAACATGGTAAGTCGGAACCTCTGTCCTGTAGATGCTGTCCACAGAAATTCCTCTTCAAAAGACCAGACAGTCTTCGTGGATGTGTCAACTTTTTCACAACAAAACACCACTTTCACAATATCGGCAGATTTTGTGAGGGATTTTCAGATCAGGTAAAGTAAAGTTATCTTACATTGATATGAACAGATTGTTGTGTTTTAGTGTAGAGTTATCTACCCTCGATATGAAGAGATTGTTGTGTTTTAGTATAGAGTTATGTACACTTGATATGAACAGATTGTTGTGTTTTAGTGTAGAGTTATCTACACTTCATATGAACAGATTGTTGTGTTTTAGTGTAGAGTTATCTACCCTCGATATGAAGAGATCGTTGTGTTTTAGTATAGAGTTATGTACACTTGATATGAACAGATTGTTGTGTTTAAATGTAGAATTATCTACACTTCATATGAACAGATTGTTGTGTTTTAGTGTAGAGTTATCTACCCTCGATATGAAGAGATCGTTGTGTTTTAGTATAGAGTTATCTACACTTGATATGAACAGATTGTTGTGTTTTAGTACTTGATATGAACAGATTGTTGTGTTTTAGTGTAGAGTTATCTATACTTGATATGAACAGATTGTTGTGTTTTAGTGTAAAGTTATCTACCCTCGATATGAAGAGATTGTTGTGTTTTAGTATAGAGTTATCTACACTTGATATGAATAGATTGTTGTGTTTTAGTATAGAGTTATCTACCCTTGATATGAACATATTGTTGTGTTTTAGTGTAGAGTTATCTACCCTTGATATGAACAGATTGTTGTGTTTTAGTGTAGAGTTATCTACACTTCATATGAACAGATTGTTGTGTTTTAGTGTAGAGTTATCTACCCTCGATGTGAACAGATTGTTGTGTTTTAGTGTAGAGTTATCTACCCTTGATATGAACAGATTGTTGTGTTTTAGTGTAGAGTTATCTACACTTCATATGAACAGATTGTTGTGTTTTAGTGTAGAGTTATCTACACTTCATATGAACAGATTGTTGTGTTTTAGTGTAGAGTTATCTACACTTGATATGAACAGATTGTTGTGTTTTAGTGTAGAGTTATCTACCCTCGATATGAACAGATTGTTGTGTTTTAGTGTAGAGTTATCTACCCTTGATATGAACAGATTGTTGTGTTTTAGTGTAGAGTTATCTACCCTTGATATGAACATATTGTTGTGTTTTAGTGTAGAGTTATCTACCCTTGATATGAACAGATTGTTGTGTTTTAGTGTAGAGTTATCTACATTTGATATGAACAGATTGTTGTGTTTTAGTATAGAGTTATCTACCCTTGATATGAACAGATTGTTGTGGTTTAGTGTAGAGTTATCTACCCTTGATATGAACAGATTGTAGTGTTTTGATATAGAGGTATCTACACTTGATATGAACAGATTGTTGTGTTTAAGTGTAGAGTTACTCGCCCTTGATATGAACAGATTGTTGTGTTTAAGTTACATGGCAGCAGAAAAAAAAATTTAGTTAATGCAAGGAAACTGTTGTCTATGGCACATTTATTGTAAAATATATTTATAGGGTTTGCTTTGGGTGTTCCATAAATGTGGACCAGAGTTCTCCTCAGATATAATGGGGTCCCTTACGTAATTGGAATGAATTTAAAAATGTGGGATTCTTTTGATTTTCTATCCTAAAAAAGGGAATGGGGACGGTGTAAACGCAAACTTTGAGTCATATATTGAATTTTCACAAATATGTCCAGGACCAACAAAGATGCCAAACCAGCTCTGTGAAGTTCTTTATCTTTTAAAAATTTCTATTCTTCATTAACAGCACAAATGAGATCAGGAATGTGAATGTAACTCCATCAGAACCCCAGTATTTTATGTACACATTTCCCGATAATGTGGACTCGGTGATCGTACAGGCCAAATCTGACAGTGACCTCTGTATGATATTCTCAGTACAGGACGTCAAGGTAGGTAACTCTGATATTTAGTCACTATTCTGCCAAGGTTTGGTTGGTGTGATTTTCTATTGTGTATCTTACTTAGGTCATTCCAGGAATAGCTTTCTCTGTATACATGTAAATGTGCTTTGAAAGAGTGTGATAGTAGTGAGACTTTTACTTTCTCTTTGAACTTTGACAAAGATATCCACACTGGTGAAGGTAAGAGATCTCTTTCTCTTGAAACTGGCCGAAATATTCACACTTCTATTGAGATTCTCTTACTCAAACAGAGATATATCCATACTGTGATAACTCATAAATCTTTTCCTCTAGGGTGGGATTTCCCTGCTTCACCTTCAAGGGGATGACGAATGATTCTATTTATATTCATAATATAACCTCACTCATACTTACTGCTAATAATGAGCAGAACACCTGGTCTAGCTCTAGTTTCATCAATGTTTCTTAACTGAAGGATTAAAATCTGAAACAATTATAGAAGATAATTCTGTTGAGATATATCAGCTGCATTTTATGATCTTGCAATCAGGGCAGCAGGTACAAATCTTGTATTCTAGTTACATAGCTGTATTTTTAGGTCATCTGACTTGAATAGTGAGGATGACGTATAGTCATCATGTTTCGTCCGTCATTGTCCGCTGTGCATTGTGCGTAAACATTTGACATTATTGCACTTCTTCTCAAGTTTTACCAGTGCGATTTAGCTGAAACTTGCCTGAAATGATCCTGACATTGTCCCGACTAAGGGTTGTTATTTTTTCAGGTTGGTCCAGATTGTAAGATCACCACAACTGCTGCCATCTTAAAACACATTTTGAACTTCTTTTCAATGAACTTCTTATCAATGGGATTTGGCTGAAACTTGCCTGAAATGATCCTAACAAAGTGTTGTTATTTTTTGGGTCAATCCGAAATCCAAGATGGCCACAACAGCCACCATCTTGAAAACACATTTTGAACTTGACCATGATCATATCTTATTGATTTGCTATACGACTGTTGCTAAGGTAATCAGATGCCTGTTAATGCCCTTGGGCCTCTTGTTTCTATAGGTATGGTTTGAACTTTGGTATTTACTGTTTCTATGATAATGAATAATTAACCTTGACCTTTATCTGCAGTGCCCTGTGTTTGACCTTGACCAAGATGTGGAGTTCTCTGGTGTCCATCAAACAATGACTAAACAAGCAGCCATCACTGCTGAGGTAAGTGTTAAATGCTGAATTGAAGAAGAAGATAGACCCAGTTTGATATTCTTTGTTTTCTGTGATGGCGTGTTGCGGTGGCTGAGTGGTTAAGATGTCCCGACATATTACCACAAGCCCTCCACCTCTGGGATGCGGGTTCGAATCCCATGTGGGGCAGTTGCCAGGTACTGACCGATGGCTGGTGGTTTTTCTCCGGGTACTCCGGCTTTCCTCCACCAACAAACCTGGCACGTCCTTACATGACCCTGGCTGTTAATAGGACGTAAAACTAAACAAACCAAACCAAACCCTCTCTTTGATAATTATTTGTTTATTCATTTGTTTTTGTTTCTCTCCTTTATTCTTTGTTTCTCTCCTTTATTCTTCGTTTCTATCCTTTATTCTTTGTTTCTCTCCTTTGTTCTTTGCTCTCTCCTTTATTCTTTGTTTCTCTCCTTTATTCTTTGTTTCTCTCCTTTGTTCTTTGCTCTCTCCTTTATTCTTTGTTTCTCTCCTTTATTCTTTGTTTCTCTCCTTTATTCTTTGTTTCTCTCCTTTGTTCTTTGTTTCTCTCCTTTATTCTTTGTTTCTTTCCTTTGTTTTTTGTTTCTTTCCTTTTCCAAATTTTTACCTGGATCATGTGTGATTATAGGTGAGAATGGAAAAATCATTTTTTAGCAGATTTACTGGTACATATTAGTAATCTGGCTATTTGGATATCATGATTTATTGGGTATTCAAGCATTTCTCTAAATTTTGCTGCTTTGTGTCAGAAAATCATGAAAATATCAGCTGTATGAAAATACCTTTGCTAAGACACTATCCAGCTATATGGTACAAGTTGCACAAACATGTTAGATGATGTCTTAAAGTCTCAGTAGGGGAACTTAAAGGAATATTAAATTGGTTCTTTGGGTGAAATACTATGTCTAAAGATTATATTAATATTTTTTTGTCATGCATTTTTAGCCCACCATCATCAGATGGTGGGCTATTTAAATCGCCCTGCGTCCGTGGTCCGTGGTCCGTCGTCCGCCGTCCGTCGTCCATCGTCCGTCGTCCGTCCATAAACAATGCTTGTTATCACTATTTCTTAAAAACTACTGCAGGAATTTTGTTCAAACTTCACATGGAGGGTCCCCTTGGTCCATATTTGTGCAATACAGATTTTGTGGCTGATCGAAAAAACCGCCAAGCAGCCAGCTTTGATTTTGGCAGTTGAAGTTTGTTATCAATATTTCTTGAGAACTACTGCAGGGATTTTGTTCAAACTTCACATGGAGGTTACCCTTGGTCTCTAGTTGTGCCATACAGATTTTGAGGCTGATTGGAAAAACAAGATGGCCTCCAGGCAGCCATCTTTGATTTTGGAAGTTGAAGTTTGTTATCAATATTTCTTGAGAACTACTGAAGGGATTTTGTTCAAACTTCACATGGAGGGTACCCTTTGTCCCTAGTTGTGCATACAGATTTGGCTGATCAGAAAAGAGCGCAGCAGCACTTTGATTTGCAGTTGATGTTCATTTTCTTAGAACTACTGCAGGGATTTTGTTCAAACTTCACATGGAGGTTACCCTTGGTCTCTAGTTGTGCCATACAGATTTTGAGGCTGATTGGAAAAACAAGATGGCCGCCAGGCAGCCATCTTTGATTTTGGCAGTTGAAGTTTGTTATCAATATTTCTTGAGAACTACTGAAGGATTTGTTCAAACTTCACATGGAGGTTACCCTTGGTCCCTAGTTTGCCATACAGAATTTTGATAGGAAAAACAAGATTAATCTTGGATTTTGATAGTTAAGGTTTGATATCCCTATTTCTCAAAAAGTGCTGAAGGGATCTTTCTCAAATTTAATATGTAGGTTCCCCTAGGGCCCTAGTTGTGCATATTACATTTTTGGACCAATCGGTGAACAAGATGGCTGCCAGGCCGCCATCTTGATTTTGATAGTTAAAGTTTGTTATCGCTATTTTCTCAGATAGTACTGAAGGGATCTGTCTCAAATTTCATATGTAGGTTCCCCTAGGGACCTTGTTGTGCATATTGCATTTTGGGACCGATCAGTCAACAAGATGGCCGCCAGGCAGCCATCTTGGATTTTGTTATTCAAAGTTTGTTATCGCTATTTCTCAGAAAGTACTGAAGGGATCAGTCTCAAAATTCATATGTAGGTTCCCATAGGGCCCTGGTTGTGCATATTGTGATTTGGGACCGATCCATCCACAAGATGGCCGCCAGGCAGCCATCTTGGATTTTGTTATTCAAAGTTTGTTATCGCTATTTCTCAGAAAGTACTGAATGGATCTGTCTCCAATTTCATATGTAGGTTCCCCTAGGGCCCTAGTTGTGCATATTGTGATTTGGGACCGATTGATCAACAAGATGGCCGCCAAGGAGTCATCTTGGATTTTGATAGTTGAAGTTTGTTACCGCTATTTCTCAAAAGGTACTGAAGCGATCTGTCTCAAATTTTTTATGTAGTATGTTTGAAAAAGTTGAAAAAGTAGAGAAAAGATCCATCTTTCCTTTGTCCGATATAGATCATTCTTTGCTGGGCGCCAAGATCCCTCTGGGATATCTTGTTTTCTTTACAGAAATCTCAATATGGTCAGAAGTCTTTCTACATTGTGACTGTGCTGAAGCCGTCCGACTTTGACTGTAATGGTATAGAGACCATACAGCAGCCCGGGTACACCCGCAGGAAACAGATAACGTTACAGGTGTATGGAACAATCAGTGGTACGGCACTCCTCTAGGGCCAAATAACATCACAAATGTTTACCAATGTTAAATGGTCCGAAACAGAAATGTAAAGTTTATAAATACCAATTTTAATATCAGAACATTTGTATTCATGGCCTATGATAAAGAACAATGAAATGCAATACAGTGTATTCCCAAATGTTAAGAATGAAGATTTAGGTCACTATTTTGCCGTATAGCATACATGTACAGTAAACCTCCGGTTAATTCGAACCGCTGGATAGTTAGAACACACAATTTTTTCCAGAAAAACGGTAATTTTTTAGCTATTGATAGTTCAAACACTGACTTTTTATAATCAATCCTATTTCGGATAGTTCGAACGCATCAAATTATGAACATAAAAGTAAGATTTTTGTTGGCAAATCACCGCGATTGGGTCCCCAAAAATGGAGATATATTTTGCATATTGCAACAGTTTTGATGTTTGGAATAATGATTGTATAAATGATCATTATAATGACCATACGACAGATAAGTAATGAACATCTTAAGTCATAAATACATAGGCCCCGACAATGTATATTTAAATTTGCTGTACCTGATGGAAACACGTGGAAGAAATCACCAATGTTTGTTAAGTCCAATCTACCGGTAGATACAGATATCAGTTTAAGTCAACATTAAAATATGCATTCAGTCTAACTTTATCAGCCGATCAAGGTGTTAAATTACCTGTAAACATGTGCCTCATGCTGGCTTGGACAGACCAGTTACGAGGTGTCACAGCGAGCATCAAAAGCCAGCCGCCGGGTCACAGCAAGTGGTTACATATTACTTAGTAAGCTCCAGCAAAAAAGAATCCACGTGTTGGGTAATTAAACAATAGATATGTAGCTTTTAATCAGGTTAAAACTTGTTACGTAATTTTAGCAGCAGACAATATGCAATCGAGTTTTGGACATTCTGACAGTCACAGTGCGATTGTGACCTAATTTTACGAACTGAATGTAAACAAATATTTTCAACAACAGTTTCGTAAATGCAACCGGACTTCCTTTAACTAAAAAAGTAAATAAATAGATTTACATTTATTACAAAATATAACAAAGATCTAACTAGATTTTCTGTAGTTAAAATAAAGTTTCTATCTCAATTAACGGACGTCGATGTAAATTCTAGGCTGCGATCGTGAACGGTGCTGTTTGGGGCCTTGCCCACATGCAGGCATGCATGCGGCTTCTGCTACGCAATTAATTATAAATTCACAAATTAAATGCTCATGTTTACGAGAAAATGGTTGAATATATTATCTTCAGGAAACTAACTACCTTTCCTATAGATTTTCTGCCTTACATTGCTTATGCCCGGTACATCGCTACTCAAAACTGATTTTTACCGATTTCAACTCCGATAGTTCGAACTCGCGATTTTTTCCTGAAGCTTAATTTCGGATAATTTGAACTGGTTCATCAATATTAATTTAATTTTGTTCGAACTAACTGAAGATTTACTGTAGTTATTATATTACTACTACCCAGTATGACTCACGTTATTGAAATTAACATTTAATTTATTGATCTAATCTTACTTAAAAGTGATAATAAGTGTAGTTTCAATGGTAAGATAATAACGTTTGTGACATATTTGACCACAAAATAAGCAAATTTGTTTTACATTCACTTGTCAATTTGAAGCATGTACTGCATTTGCAGCATATGCTGAGTCTTTAAAGCATGAATGTAGCATGTTGCCAATTTGCCAATTGACTGTCATGCTTCCACACAGCATATGCACACATAGCATTTAGAAAATAAAAGCCCTTTCGTTTACCTTTAAGTAAATGTGGATCCAATGTTCTCTGCAAGTCATTGATATTTTTATTTACAGCGAAGAAGTACTATGTTGGAATTTCAGCGGCAGTAGGTGTATTTGTCGGGTTTTATGTTGTTGCTTTCCTGGTCGGAGTCTTGTATCATGGCTGGTAGGTCTGGGGATATCACGTCCTTCTTAATAAGCAATCTAGAAATAAAATAAGGGTATCACACAAATTCTAACTTTATATTGTAATGTTGTTTTTTGCAAGTTTGAAGTTAAAAAAAAATTGTACCTCAATTTTAACCGGATCTATATGTTGTATGCATTGAAAAGTGGCATAATATATATATAAATGGAGTCATCAAGTATATTTAAATGTAACTTTCCAATTTAAATTGCTTGAATATGTCACATTTAATAGCTATTACTATTTGATCTGATTGATTTTTTTCAGTCGGAAAAATTGGGGTGTATGGGAATTTGTACTCGAGGAAGGTAACTGTTTTTATATTGTATTCCTCATTATTGGTACTAGATATTTTAGTCACCTAACATAATACATGGATTGCATTGCCAGCAAAGTGTTCATATCTTGTTCAAATCAAATTTGGGACTGACACGGCAAGGTGGTTAAAGTGTACATGGAATGGAAAATGATATTTAGATATGTTATTCTGTTTGATCTCCTTACAAGAATGTTGAAAACCGCATCAAAATCGGCCGCTTCAGTACCGAGATACCGCCCTCCGAAGTGCTCGATTTTTACCTGTATATCAGCTGCTAATCAGAGAATCGGCCGCTCATGCTGATTTGGGGAATAAGCAGATGTGACGTCACAAGGACAACGGCAGTGAGGTGTTTGGTAGTGGGGTTATAGCACAAAGGTGGACATATATGTATTCCTAAAATGGGGTTACGAGAATTTTACAGATATATATACAGTATACAGTTATGGTGACGATTTAATTATATATAAAATAGGAAATATTGCAACTGAAATCATGCTAAATACACAAGTAGATTAGCGGATATAATAAGTTATTGTTGTTTCTGGTATAAGCCAGGTGTACCTTGTGTAAAAACTTTTAAGTAGAGATCTTATCTCTGCTTTAACAGCTTACTACAAACCTGGGGAATATTCAATTTTCATAATGTCATATAAAAAGAGACGAATTCGAAAAATGATGGTCATGTAATTATCCATTTGAATATGTTTCTGTATAAATAAAAATTCACTTGGCCTATGGATTTCAAGAATCAGCATAACGAAAAGAAAAGGTGTTAAATGTATTTCTTAGTTCAATACATGTAAATATCATAGACATAAATTGGGAGTGGGGAGTAAATAAAAAAAAAATAAACCACTTGAGAAATTGAATTTAAAATACATAATTCATTTATAACTGTAACGAGTCTATCTTCCTTTTATAGCTACATGTACATGTATGAGAACATGTGTTATTTTAACAATATTCAACAGTACATTTATTGGTCATATAGATTATCATTATTAGTATTATATAGTGATTGATATTGACCAAAATTCACAAAGAATTGGATATCCAAAATCTAGCAACTACCAGAAATATCAAAATTCTGACATTGTGCATCTTATTTGCATTGTTCTTTCTCGACATGCCATTTGTAAATAATTTTGTAGTTTCTGTTATAAAAATACATATACATATAACTAGAAATATATATACGAGACAAATGTATACATTGGTCATTCTGAAATATACAATTATGTATACATCTAGTGATTTATACACTTGTTATATGTTCGAATGGTATATTTTACTGTAAACCAAGGATTTATAAGTGTAAACAAATGACATTATACAACAATCAAATGATGGTCCATCGCTAACTTACTTGTGATCTTACTTTTGACACCTGACGTGAGCTAATCAACGAAGCGTGCCGGGTCACTAAACACCTTTCTTACGTAATCTGGTTATTAGCCCCCTCATTAGTCTCGGTTGACCACGCGTTTTAGTTACTGCAGTATACAGGTAAAGAGATAAACGCAGCACGACATTGGCTATTCGGAAGTACAGTTCTGTACTTGATATCTGCAACTTGGATTAGACATAGACATCTTCAGTCTTTTTTTCGTCTGACTCGTGCATGATTTATTTTTTCAATTAAAGACACTAATAAATGAACTTTTGCGAAATATCAACAAGTCGTCGGATGTATTGTGTTATATGAAAGCTGAATGTATTTCGTAAAAAAATATAAAAAAATAATGGATCGATTTCAGATATAACGCAACTAGTAGATGCATTTACATATGTGCAAAAAATTCTGTTTATAATCATAACTTAATTCGTATGGGTTGGTTATATGAAAAAGTCTGAAATATGTAAAGCGGGTTTGACCAGTACAACGACCCGAGTCGGGTTTTGGATAACATAGTCCAGAATCCTTTACATAATATTCATGTATATGTGGTTCCAAATACCATAGATTTACAACGTACGTGGATTTTTATACACATTATATTGTGTATAATTGTGCAGAAATCGCGCGGAAATGTTCATTTATCTACGACAGGTACATCGATATATGCATGGTATAAATCCCTTTTTTCAAGCGTATTACAAACTTATATCTGTGATTGAGGATACTATTAAATAGGTATCGGACATGTACACAGGTACTTGTGTCTGTAAAAATCGATATATACAAACATATAGTTTATATTAGATGGCAGACACAGAAAATTGCCACTCTATCTTATGCGAGTAAAGTAGGTCCCGTTGTCCTCGTGACGTCACAGGTCAGGGGTCACGAATCGGGGTCAATGGCTTGGGGCTTCAGGTGTGTTCTAGAGAAAAGTCGCATTATCTCTAATACCGTATTCGCTATGAAACTCGTACTTTCTCCATTCTAAATTTTATACAATGACACATTTAGCAAGCCTTATATACCAAACCATTCCGTGTACACTTTAAGGTGTTTGACATTCTACTTTAGCCTTCCTCTTCTGCATCAGTATAGCCAAGTGAATTAGACGTTTTACACCCACTTCATCTGTTGATTATAAACAATTACTTGTAATATTGATGTATAACCTTTCCACTTGGCCTATTGTAACCTTGACCTTGCAGATACTGAAGAGACAAATCCTCTGGCAGGAAGTGATCAGCCCAGTATCCATGGTTATGGTACTATAGACCCAGATCAAGATTCAGGTCAGTGCATTCGTAATAGCTGTTCATTATCACCAGTTAAAATATGTGAACCGACATGGGCTATTCAAATGGTCTTTCATCCATGGTTCATCGTCCTTCCATCTGTCCATTCTTATATGTCATTTATATCATATATAACACGATACCTTCACCTTCTTTAGAGTTATGCCCCTTTATTATAAAATAGTTGACTGAGTACTCCTCCTAAATTACTTAAAGCCACACTATACGTAACTATCAACAAAAAATCAAGTTAAATTTGACTCCGATATTGTTAGTATTTGTAGATGTAGTTGAAATTAAGATATATTAAAAAATATATGTAATTGTTTTTTAATAACTTTAGTACAGCAGTTGCTGAAAGTCGATACATGTAAACATGCCTTCATTTTAAACTGGTCGCCATAGAAGTTACGATTATTACCGAACGGAAGTCGGAAAGTTCATGACCCGTTTTCGGAAGAGTTCGGACAGACGTTACGTAGTAACGGTAGTCACATGACGTTCTCGGCAACGACGTTACAATGTCGGCTAACTTCGGCTTGTTTGACTAAGTGGGACCCACCTAGCGATGTTTAATATTTATTTGATTTTTATCAAAGTATTCCGAATCATAATCGCTCATCTTGACTTCGATTTAGTCCTGTCTCTGCATGATTTACAACAGGATTTTTTTTCAACATTCTTCTAAATCATGAAAAAAATAAGAAAGATGCGGATATTGGGCCTTTAAGCATTTTGATAAAAAATAATAAAACTTTGTGGCATGTTTTAGAGTGTCCCTTTATTACAAAAGGAGGCAGCGGGAGGGGGTTGGGTAGGGTATAGGGTGGCCTCCTGGAAGACAGTTCCAGTCACTTATAATAATCATCAAAACCACTTATAACTAAGTCAGAAAGTAATAAAGTGATATTTATCGTCTTGTGTGTTACAGAGGATAGCAGTGCTCAAAGGAACAGAGAAATGTACAGAGTGCCTGGATCTGGAGGAGTTCCGCCTTACCATAGGACTCCGTCTGAGGAAGATGTTGACTTCCTGGATGATTCCACCAGTGAAAAGAATGTTATCCGTACCAAGGTTAGTTATGTATGACCTGTACTAAGGTAAGTAACGTATGATCTGCACCAAAGTAAGTTATGTTTGTATCAGAATACTTCCAAAATGGTAGAACAGTCTGTTTTGGTATGAATACACCATTTTATGATTGGGTATTATTACATCACAATGATATAATGATTAGAACTTGCTGACATGCAGATAGATTTATCAAACAAAAGTCAAAATGTTTCCAATTAATTTTCTTTTTCTTTGGTAGAGAACTATAATAATAATGAATATTAAATATACAAAATTAATGAATTGAATTTGGGTTGAATATTGACTCCTTAAATGTGGAAATATACAATGCTTACCAAGACAACTTAAAAATAATAGAATTAATCTGCTGCTGTGATAAAATATAAGATGCATATGGTGTACTTTCCTCTTGCAGACGGCATTATTTGTTTGTGATTTGGCTTTAAAACCAAAGAAGCGACAGGAAAAAAACTACAAACTCTTTTGTCGGTAAGGTGTTTCATAATACTTTAATAATATCTTTTATGCAATTTACATTATTGATGATAGTAATGGTGTTTATTTAGGCTTAATTACATAAGTCATGATCAAGAGTCTCCTCTCACATATGGCCAAGCATTTTGTACATTGTGTATCTTTAAAGAAACCTTAACCTTATTCTATTTCGTTCTTTTTCCTGTGTTGTCTTGTGTTTTAGTATTGACTGAAAGCTCAATGCTATGCAAATGCTTGTCAGTACATTTTGTATATTTTTATTTGATATTTTTCAGAAACCTTGTAGCTATATCTATTTTCTACGGTCTTCCTGTTCTACAACTTGTTATGACATACCAAAAAGTAAGTAACAATGCTAACATTTCATGTTTTTCTGAAAAAAAGAAAATTGGTCGCAGAGACTTTAATCATTTAGGTAATTAAAAGTAAAAAATGTAGTAAAAACAGGTCTTTATATACACAGCATATGTTTCAAACCTTTGTTAGAGAATGCTTTGTCTCATTTGATGACATTCTATTCTATGCTGTCTACCTGTAGATTGTACTTTCCGTTGAGAAACAAATTGGTCTTTACTGATGTGGTAGCCACCAGCTACTGCAAAATTATTCCTTTTCTAAGCGATCAAATTGAAATAAATTCTGATCTATGTATTATCATATAGATGATATTAGGTGAAAATACCAATATGTATAATCTGTGTTTCAGGTTTTACATGAAACCGGTAACCAGGATATCTGCTATTACAACTTTGACTGCTCACGTCCCCTTGGGGTTCTCAGTGCCTTTAATAATGTATTTAGTAACATTGGCTATATCATGCTGGGCTCACTGTTCCTATTACTCGTCTGGAGGAGGTGAGCGAGACTTATTAACCTTTATGTTTTAGATATCTCTCTGGTTTATTGAAATTTGATTGTCAGCATGTTAAAGAAACACAAAAACACAATATAGTAATCCATTAATCCCTGACAATACTTTCTAAAACATTGCATGATTGTTCTGTCGTATTTCTCTGCACCCCAATAGTCACACTCAATCTTTCACGCAGTATTATCTCCCCTTCTGATTTTAAAACAATGATAGACGAAGCTTTAAAGATGCTCCACCGCTGACAGAAAGTATTTTTTCACTATTAAAAACAGGAACAGACGATTTAGTATTTTCTTCAGTTACTAAAGTTACTTAGTTTACACCATTGCCACCATTGAAAAGTTTGAGCTTCTAGTTTTACTTCAAGTTAAAAATATAAAAAATAATTAATTGCAACCCCGAAAAAATTCAGTGGCACTATATCATATATGAAATGAAATACTGATTTTGCATGCACCAAAGGCAAAATAAATCATTTTATATATTTTTGTTGTTGTTGATTAGACATATATATACATGATTAATCACTAAACATCTTTAAACAGTAATTTTCACTCATCATAGATTTAATTTTAATTACACAATGTATATATTTAGGTCTTACTTAATTATTATGACGATATTTATATCTTTCTCTGTGGACAGAAAAATAAGCATCCATTTTATTTATCAAATTTTGGTTTGTTTACATCTTAAGGTCTAACCAGTTTTCTATATTTTCAGAGATTTGGTTTATAAAAAAGCTGTACAGAGAAACCCTATGGTAGAAACAGTAAGTGTTTTATCTCATAGATTTACCCATCATCTGAAGCTCACATCGCGATCTATTAGTTCTGCCTCAGTTGTCCCCTTGTAAGATTATATTCTGTTTAGTTTGTAGTCCAGGCTTAGATTGTAGTCCAGACTTATATGATATAACTAAACTTGATTATTCAGAATATTATAGTTCAACAGTTCTACTCACATTTAACTAACAGAGCATGGTTGTAGTTGCCATATACATGTATTATAATTAAAACTAATTGATAGCTTTTTGAAATAGGATGTGACTGGAGGGGGCATGGTGGGTTAATTGCAAAACCAGATTAAAATGTCAATATTAAAAAAAAAATGTATATTTTCCATGAGAGATAAATTTCCAGGATAGACAAACAAAATTAATATCATAAATGTTTCCCATGAAGGATTAAAAGGTATGGCTAAGAATGGAGAAAACTAAATTGTTAGTTGTAGGAAAGTAGGATATTACATGTATGTGTAAAAAGTAGAAACAGTGCACTTTTAAACAAAAATGGTATAATTTTATAACAAGGCAGAAAAGAAAGGAAAACAAACTGTCACAGAATCACCATGAAAAAATTTGATGATTTGATCTTGTCCATCACTGTGATGGCTTGATGTACAGTAGTTTATCCACAATGCATACAACAAAGATTGTGACTGGATTTCACCTACACCTGTAAGTTTGTATGGCAGGTAAAGTAGAACTACTACATTTATTTCTATTGGTGCATCTGTCTCTACTGGTCTCCGCTCCAGTACAAATCTATACCTGGGTTACATTTTACTACCTTGTTTGATAAATATGGAGTTGTAATATGATTTTCTGTACAGAAATACGGCCTTCCGCAACACAATGGTTTGCTGTACGCGATGGGGCTGGCCCTGTGTATGGAAGGCGTTATGAGTGCCTGTTATCATGTCTGTCCAAACTATTCCAACTTCCAGTTTGGTGAGTTCTACTGTCAACATTAGGGATTTTAAGGAACAAAATTTCTGGATATATATACTGACAAATTAGGTGGATTGGTGACCAGGAGTTAGTTCTGTCTTGTATCAATACATAACTTGTATTTTAAGGTAATATATTTAGCAAAAAATATAAATTACATGTATAATGTGATGCTAACCAAATTGCAACACTTTTTGAAGGTAATTGTAATTGGGTAGCGTGATGCTAATACATTTGTAGTTAAACATACCAACTTTGTAATAGATTTTGCACAAATATGAATTAATATACAAACTGTAACATTTGTAAAACGGCATTCAATGAATCTTTTGTACTTTGTAGATACTTCCTTTATGTACATCATTGCCTGTCTGTGTGTGCTGCGGATCTACCAGAGTAGACACCCGGACATCAGTGCTAAGGCTCACACCTCCTATCTCGTCATGGCGTTCGTCATATTCATAGCCGTTGTTGGTGTGGTGAGTACCTCTATTCGTCATATTCATAGCTGTTGTTAGTGTGGTGAGTACCACTATTTGTCATGGCATTCGTCATATTAATAGCCGTTGTAAGTGTTGTGAGTATCACTATTCATTTCATTTCAACAAATTTTATTTCGAATAACGAAAAAGGATTAAACAACAGGCATTGCCTATATTAGTATGAGTATCACTATTCATCATTGCGTTCATCATAGTCAAAGTTGACTTACAGTTGACAGTTGCTGACGGGTCACAGTGATACCAACCACTTCCAACTTTTGCTATTCTTTACTTACAGGTATATGGTACAAGCATTTTCTGGATCCTGTTTGCTCTGGTGGACATGCTGGCTTCACTACTTCTCAGTGTCTATATATACTACATGGGCCGCTTCAAACTAAGTAATTAATTAAATACATAAACCTCATAATTACATATTAATCTACATGGGTCTCTTTAAACGAAGTAAATATATAAACCTCATAATAACATATTAAATTACATGGGTCACTTTCAAGATGCTCCACAGCCGACAGAGCATAAATTATTTTCATCACTTGAACAACAATTGGTGTTTAATCAGGTATATATGTGTCTATTTAACACACAAAAATAATAATTTCCAATGATTGTGATGGTGTAAAGTAAGTAACTTTTGTTACTGAAGAAAAATACTAAATCGTCTGCTCCTATTTTTGATCGTGAAAAAATACTACTTGTCAGCGGTGGAGCATCTTTAAATAATTAACCTTAATTTAATCAGAGTAAATATAATGTTGGGGATATTGACAATGACACATAAATGTTATATATTCTAAGACTTACTCATCAGATTGAGAATTTTGAATTGATTAATTTTTGGGGGTTGGAATTGGAGTTGTGTTTAAATGAAAATCACAGGTTTGTGTGTTATGTTTTACAGATACGGGCATTGTTACAAAGGTGTACTTATCTATCCGGTATGAATGTGGCCACTGTACAACTCCAATGTATAAGGTCAGTATACCCACACAATCGTATCACTGGTAGAATCATTATCCTATTTATGGTAACACTCTTTAGATTAATACATTTCCAGGTCTATGAAAACTTCATGTGCCATGTTAATTGTCATAGAAAAAGTAAAGGTACACAAATAATTACAGTTCTAGTTAATGATAGGTTTTGGTTCAAGGAAGAACTCAGGTAACTAAAAATGGAGGGGGAGGGGAAAGATCAAATCTAAAATTAGAAATGTCGAAGTATTTACTAACTCATATTGAAGTTTCAGTGCATGAGGCAAATAAGGTCAATCAACTTCTCTGCTATGTATTACAAGACATTAGTATGATAAGAGTTTAAGTTTTTGTTTTCATATATGCATATGAAAGGTACCTGTAAATTGATGTATGTAATGTGTTTCAGGATAGACTGCTAATACTCTTTATTGGGAATGTACTGAATTGGAGTTTGTAAGTTCTTAACGTTAGAAAAAGGTAAACAATATATTTATAGTAGTGGAAGAGATCAAAATGTCAAATGTAAATAATATAATTTAAATAGCAGAATGGCAGAGGTCAAAGGTCAACAAGATAATTAAAGTAGCAGAAGGTCAAAGGTCAAATGTTAACAATATGAATAAAGTAGCGGAAGGACACAGGTTAAAATGTCAGATGTAAACAATATAATTAAAGTAACAGATTGATCTAACCAATGCTTTTCTTGCAGTGCTATCTATGGAGCTGTGACGTGGCCGTCAGATTTTGCCAGCTACCTGTTAGGGATATTTATAGGGAATTTACTTCTATATTGTCTTTTCTACATTATAATGAAGGTAGGTTCTTCATAAATATTTGGTTGAATTTAATTGAAAACTTAAATGAAAAATTGTGGACTTATAAGTCTAATAGACTCTATGGACATATCATAAGACATACTACACATATATGTTGTCAATGATAATAAGTACATTTGAGAGTTCAAAACTTTATCAGTAATTATCATACATAATGTCCAACAGGATTTCATATATTAGATAAGGTTTTGTTGTGGAAAAATAAAACAAAATGTTCTTCATTATGTGACAGTGATAATTCATTTTTAAAAATGGGAAGATTTTCCTTAACCCTATCTTAGCGTCTTCAATTTGGCCAGAATCAAAACAAAAGATGGTCCTGGGCTAGTAACTGCCTGGCTGTGCTTTCGGATTGTCATTATATATTTTAGCTGTGCTCACCTTGTAAAACCTTTATGTTTTAGCTGAGATATAAGGAGAAGATCCATCCTATAGCTGTCATGTGTATTATAACAGCTGCAGTATTTTGGGGCATGGCTCTCTACTTCTTCTTTGCCCACCTTACTTCTTGGCAGGTGAGTGTCCAATTTGTTCTGATATGTAACCTTTAGCCTCTATTAATTAAGTCTATAGTTTGTATGCCGATAAATCAATTCTTTTGGATGCAGTTGGAATATGTTAATCAAAAGTTTGTTTACCGGTACTTATTTCATGTAGTATCATGGCGACCAATAGGATCTGTTAAAGTGTTCACTACTTAGGTGCATGTCAATTTTAGTAAAATATGAGAAAAAATTGTATGGTTTCAGAAAAAAAGTGCAGCAGGTTTAAATCATATTAAAATATTTATGAGATATTATTTAATCATGGCATTATGCTTCCTAGTCTCTACAGAAATACTTTCACCATTTGATTGGTAAAATTTTACTTTACAAAAGCATGAACATTGGGTTGTTTTTGACATTGGAATGCAAGGGGTTGCTGTAAATTATATCACAAATATGGCACACATGAAAGTATTTCAATTGGTACCAATGTACCTTTTCGATGCTATAAAGGAATCTGAACAAACTGAGAAGATCGTTTTTGAGAAAAAATATTCAGCCTCTGTATTCAGGGAAAACAAGCAAATCTATGGATAAAGACTATACTTAAAGGGGCAATTCACTCAGTATAATTCTTTTACATAAGCAAAATATGGCATAAATGTATTGTTCTACATTTCTTATGAAACACATAACATAAAATATTGACAAATTCCACGTCATTGTTTAGTATTTTAATTAATATCGTTGAAATATCAAATCGTTGATCAATAGGATTAAGCAGGTACAACATGGACGCTGTACCTATACCTGAGCCAAAGTCACGCATGTTAAACAAATAAACTACATAACCACTGAAAAGGTGATAAAATGATTTTTAGGCAAGACAATTCACCTAATAAGGTAAACACACTACTCTCAGAGCGATTTGAGCAGTTCTAGACAAAAGCTGCAGTACTATACGAGCAAGGGACAGGGTTCGGCATACAAGAAGTTCGACCACAATGTGTAATGGCGGACAGCGAGCGAGTTTAAACATCTACACACATGTCACAACCATGGGCTTTTCAGGCATATTACAGTAAAACCGACTGATCTAATTTCCATTAGAACTGGATTTTACCCGATATATATACAAATTTTAATGTTCTCTTAGACCGAATGGTCCCTTTAATTTCACCTGAAATTGACCTTAACAAATCTTCATGTGAATACAGGTCAAATTCTTCACCTGAATTCAGGTCAATTTTAGGTCAATTTCACCTTAGGTCAATTTCACCTTAGGTCAATTTCACCTTAGGTCAATTTCACCTTAGGTCGATTTCAGGTGAAATTGACCTGAAAAATTCTTCATGTGAAATTTAGGTCAATTTCAGGTCAAGATTTTTACCTGAAATGACTTTTTTGCTCTTTAGGTAAATTTGACCTGAAAAATTTCACCTGAAATTGACCTGAATTTACCTGAAGACATATTGCCTGTGTAGTTTTAACAATTTGTCTTGAAAATGTTCTTCACACTTTGCTGAGGTGCAACCATTACTGCCCTGCCCTATACAACATAATCCCCAATGTGTGTTGTATTTGTGTAGCTGACTCCGTCGCAGTCCAGGGAGGGTAACAAAGGCTGTATGTTACTGGATTTCTATGATGCTCACGACGTCTGGCACTTCCTGTCCGCCATTGCCATGTTCATGTCATTTTTGGTAAGTGATCCAGACCAGTTGTTCATCACCTTGATATTTCATACAGGACTGAATCCTTGTTTGGGTATATTTAATTCTGTTGATCACCAGGTCTGTTTTTATATTCATTGTTACCTTTACTTTACAATAAACTAAAACATGGCACATTTAGACCATACCGTATAGCCATTAATGTGCAGATATTTTTACGATTTCGCAGGTCATTGATGTGAAAACTAAATTTTGATCAGTTAAATATTAGAAATGGTTGAATTATATTTATACAATTGAAGCCAAACGCAAAGTTTAATTTGACCTCTCTGAAATTCAATTTTACCAGTTTTTGGTTTAAATCGCAAAAATATTGACAGGCAAAAACGACAGGCTATACAGTAGAATGAAAGATATTTTGAAAGAACATATTTCCCATTTTCCCCTGAAAGTTTTTTTATCAAAAAAAAAAAAAAATCAAGAAGTTTATAAATAGTATCTAGTGTAAATGCTTGAGTTACCGGTAATTAATGATGATAGAACTGTGGCTTTGTTTATGTTAGGTTCTGTTGACCTTGGATGACGACCTCTTCTCGACACGCAGAGATAGAATCACAGTGTTCTGAAGATAGCAAGTTGTGGTGATGTTCTCAAAACATTCAAAAAATACTCCAAATATCTGCATATTAATATTATTAGACTTTTTTAAATATGTGGATATGAAGGATAGGGATATTCAACCCAAGGCTCACATAAAACCTGAGGCTTGCCAAGAATTTTATAATATTCTGTGATCCCCAGGGTAGATTAACCCTATACTTCATATCCACATATGAAAGAGTTGTTTTCTCTCATACCTTGACATTTATATAATCAAGATATTCCACCATTTTGAAAATTCTACTATAATAAGTTCTAAGAAATCAGTGACTAAAAGTCAAAAACCCATACATGAAAATATGGCAATAGTTTTAATGTAAATTTTTCTATTTGCCTCCTTTGAAGTAAAACCCTGTCTTTTTATGAAAATGATCAGACGTTAGAATTAAACAGAAAAATAGTAATTTTGTAAACACAGAGACTAATCATAAAATTGTATTTCATGGGTAGCGATGTAATACAGCCTCAGACAACATGATTATTACATGAGATAAACAAGTATTACTCCTGTAGGTATGAGAGAATAACGTACATAACTGAAACAAAAATAGTAATATTGTGACAACAAACATTTGATGATGTTCTTGATTCTTGTTGCTACACACTCCAAAAAGCTGTGATATCGGACATATAGACGTAACATAAAGATCAATCAGGAGTGTGCCGTGATATATGTATAATGTGGTGTCTATTTACATACAGTACTCTAATGCGTAATATCTACCGGTAATCCCGTCTTTGCATATTGCAGAGTTACCTCCCTTGCGAGTAGGTATCCATTATGACAACAGTATTTTGTGAACGAAACTTGCAACATTTACTCTGGAAAAGTATGATGTTATGCTCGCAATGAATACTAACCCGCAAGAGCAGATAGCTTTAATTTTTATGGATGTATATTTAAGACTGAAGTTTGACTTTAAGTTGTATTTTTGAAAATAATAACAAACATAAAAGACATTTTATGTACTTGTATAAATGTATTTTCTACTTATTTATGAAAATGTTTTCAATATAATTGAAAATCAAATATTTTTCCTGAACATTTAATTTAATGCATTTCAGATATCATACCATTGAAGTTATCTCGAAGGTATCTATATCTATCTGTTCCTGTAATAGTTGTTGCTACTGTATTTTGAGATGGAAAAGCATAATTTCATACAAACATAAAAATTGAAGATTTTGTTAGTATTTACATGTGAAGTTAAAGATTTTGTTAGTATTTACATGTCAAGCTTCCCTATAAGTTATCAAATATATCAATCGAAAGTAAAGAAGAGAAACAGAGAGACAAAAATTCTTTAATTTGACTGATTAAATCTATTATTGATGGCGTAATCTTGTTTTATCGAGGAAAGTTTAGTGATGTGATTTGTTTGTTTTAGTTCTTGGTTCAGCTAACTTATATACATGTAGTTCTTAAAGTATTGAGCCCAGAGCTCAATAGACATCTCCAACATGGATGAAGATGGAAGCGTACTCGGGGACTGTATCAAAATTAAAACACATGTTAGTAATAAAATGAGTGAAGAACTGTAATATGATTAGATTACAAGATACTGGTTATTTGTAAAAACTGTGATTATATAGTTTTTCGCTTATTTTATCACTAGTGGAACGCATAAAATACACAGAAAATTGGCCATACACTTAAGTATGTGTTAACACTTTTGAGACGAACCCCAAGTTTGCATTCGTGTACGTGTGAATTTGTATGTAGTGCATAAATTCTGTTTATATATGTAGTCAATAGAATAATAATTAATATAAGCTTTGTAAGATCTGTAAAGGTACCGATGTGCTATATCAGTTATGGTTTAAATGATGTAACAAAGAGGATGTGAAGCTAAGGTGACATTTTAATTACATTCCAGTGCTTTGAATTTACAACTACAAGTAACATATCTGTGATATTTTCTCTCCACCAAAAGAAGTGTATGTTGCGATTTTATTAAATTTATCATATTAATGTTATCCACTGGTGCATTTAGTTATTTAGTGTTCATATTGTCCATTAAGTTGCTGATGAAATAAATTGTGTAAACATATATCTTAATTTTACTCGCTTTTTCAATCGCCCTGCATACTCAGAGGTATCCAAGCCAGGATTTTCGATCTACAGAATTTCAACAAGAAGGACTGTGTTGGCTATATCTTTTAGAATATGGCTTACATTTTTATAATGGTTTGCAAAATCATGTCTTGTTAGTAAGGAGAGGTAACACACTGTCAAATATCAGTCTAACAATTGAATTGCAGATCTGTACAGATTGCAACAGCGAATGAATATGCACAATCAATGTCCAAAGTATTAGTTTCAAGGACATGAAATAATATAAACAGCCAATCAATTTATGTACAAGCATTATCCAAAATACTAGTTCAGTTAGTGACTGGGATGGTTTTGAACCATGAACAATGGTAATACATTTTGACATCATCGTTAATTGTTGACGGTGTCAGCTGTCGTCAACTTAAGACAAAGATCAATCCAAACTTTATAGTTGTAACTCGTGTGCAGTGTTTAAAAGGTTATAGCTAGGTTGAGATATTCAAACAACTTGATTAGTGAAAAACTATTTTCGTTACTGGGCATGTTACTTTAATGTCTGGGATGGGTATTATCAAAATGGGGATTCAATTTTGTACCCTTCTAACCAAGAAAACATGATATAGCAAATCTTAAAAGAAATTATCTACAAAGTCGTGAAAAGGTCAAATTTCATAAGCGTGTATACATATGTATCTAATTAATATGTGGTGGTCTAGTTAAATCGTCCCGTCGATGTCTATTGTTAATCATTTTTTCTCCATATGTCCACTAAGACTTATGCCCCTTCTTCACGAAGACGTCGATGGCAACTTTAATCTTCCACTCTCTTTTCAGTGTTCCTGTCAGCTGTCAAAGTGCCTGTTGATCAAGATGGCGATTCTTGTTAATTGACCGCACCAAGGATTTCTATTATTTAGTCAATAGTTATTTCGTTCCCACCTCTGTTCTTCTGCATCCAATCTTGTCCATCCGACTTGGCAGCCATTGCCACACTTTCTTCTTCCGTTTTTTCTACGCTTGAGCTTTGCGTCCGATATCTCCTATTCCTAGTGACTACTGTCTTTCATCGCTGTCTGTGCGTGGTTCCCTTTCTACCGTTCCGATTATCTTTTGTCTTAACCTGCTTTTTGTTCCTTTTTTCATCCCTGATTGCAGTGTTCAACACGTTCTCCATATCCTAACCCGATCATCTTCTTCCCCTGACTATATCATATTATATCTCGACGTAGTGGGTGTCATGATGAGTCTAGCCTTTTGCGTCTTATTTCTAGTGTTATGATTGGTAGCTGTAGCTTCGATGTCCTGCTATACAGGCCTTCGCCGACGAAAGATAGTGATATTAGTATACTACAGGTCAAATTCCTAGTGATGTTTTTTTCTGAGCCTCTACTGTTGTTGCATCCATCTCATACAGCATCATTGACCATATCAGTCTAGGAATAAAGGCATACCGGAAGTCTGCGTGATGTTCCCCAGGTTGATGTACGTGGAGACATCTCCACTTACTGGTTGAAGCACACCCTTGCCCACATTGCCGTTTTCTACAAATCAGTCAGTGCTCAACGAGTCTGGACATAGGTCAATGCCAGCTCACTGGTTATATGAGGGCTGTTCCGGATTCTGGGCATCTTGTCTAACCTTCCCTTCCGCTTATCAGCATGTCCATTCCCTCACTAAGAAGATGAGTTTCAATGAACATGCTACAGCTAGTGAAGATAAGTCGCTGCCACGAAGTGGTGAAGTCTCTTAAATATAATCGTAATCGAATCTCGCTAAAATTACTTCTCAATCTTAGTATGTGGATAAGTATGTCGTTGTGTTCTATCAGTTTATTGGGATTTCTTCCATAGATATTTTGAAGATCAAGCCAAGATGCTGAAAATGTTGATTCTTCGTCAGTCGATTTTCCGAGAGACTGCTGCATCAACATACTGGCTGGATGTCATGTACCTGTATGTTTGATGCGCCTAAGAACTTAGACGTAAATATTCCTATTGTGTTTAGATCGGTATGAATTGCTCGATCATTAAAGCTTTCCTCTTTAAAAAAAAAAACCCAAAAACATGCGTCCGCTTTTTCTGCAGTTTGGCATGTTCCCCATCCTCCATGAGCTGAGTAGTCGGAGACAATTCTTCCGTACCTTGTACGACATTTAATTTGGCCCGGTACCAGATGACTCTCTTATTTGTCCGAACAACGTCGACGTTGCCCTTCGATCTTCCGCGATGGTTCTGTCTCGCTCTAGGTTCATCGTGTAGTGGAACCTCCTCTACCTCCCCACATTGTCCTAACGGCTGCGATGACGGGAAATCTTACGGGTACATAAAAAGTGACAGGCAAAAAGAGATATGACATTTGTTTGCGGGGCATAAGGGGAATTACATGTGATAGCATGTCTTCACCATAGACCGTACTCCACATTTGTCACATAAAAGTGTGTCCTTGTTTTATTGGGTATCACCAGACAAAATACCGTAGCCCTTTCCAATCTGTTCACTTTGACGCGTCACGTGTTTTGTATATACGTAACTATATACAATAGCGATAGGTACACAAACCGTGTATTGAGCGGGTCGATCGGTTATTGAAGTAAATAGAACACCGGGTATATGTATACCCAATACACTTATTGTAATTGCTTTATCTCCCGGCCTAGTCAAGCGTGACTCAGCGCCATATTGTGAAGTTTTGGTTGTCAATAGACAATCTGCCGATCTATGAGGGTACGTGTTGGTAATATGGTAGTGTGATATCTACTGATATCAGTGTGGATTAGCCTAGCCGGGGCCCTGTCACGGTAAGTGTTAACTTTATATCGATCCAGTCCTTAGACCATTCAATCTGCCTTAATAACCTAACATCCTCTTAAATTTATGTTTCGAAACATTATTTTTTATATGATCGATGGTTTAAAAACGAAATGTAATGAGTCCAATAGCACATTATATTAACGTTATACTAGTCTGTTTATATGGTTTCTATGCCTTCCGTTCATCTAGATTATACCATTGTCCCCTATCATGGAATTGAAGCCTACCCGATGAATACTATCCCTGGGTAGCAAGCGATCGTTCCTAAACTGTCAAACCATACATTGTTAATGTCTTAATTTCCCCCTTAAAACAATATATCGCTACGAATTATCAAGGTTTTATAAACATCACGTATCTAACAGGTATTATTTTTACCTTACTTTCTCGTCAGCTCCTAATGATACACCCAGTCGTATTTGCAGTTCTAGGTTATTTGACGTTGTTAGAACTACCACCACATCTTTCATTACTGACATGTATGACTCAATTATGTAACTTTTCTAGTTGATAATGACGACTGGATTACAGAGATACAGAGAAATAAAATGCAAGCCAGTTCTGTTTAATGGAATCTTTACTGAGTAATACCTTTAGATAGTGTATGCAAACGCCAGGTATTCTGTGGAATATAAAGACATATAAAATATAAAGAGGCCTAACTAGGTGGTTTGTGTAAAATGTACCACTTCACAGTGTAGAACGAGGAAGTTGTACATTGCTGTCGAGTCAATGCCATACAAGTTTGAAGTTTATAAGTATATATAAAATACATGTAACGTAAGTGTTATGAATTTATTTTGCTTAACAGTAATGTATTTTTAAAATGTCTTTAAAGCAAAGTGACTATCCGTGATCTGTAATGGAGTAGCTTGCGTTAAGCGGCTAGGCTATTCTGAATGATATAACTTGGTAGATAAGCAATACATACACACACACTCACTACTTCAATAAATTATTGGGTTTTAATACACCTCTGCTTTTCAAGTGCAGCGATAGACATATAACGCATTGATTATCTCGCCTTTTTCGTCTATTTCAAATGTAAATGTTTTAAATGTGTTACCAATAACTTATGGTAGTTAAATACCTTTTTTCAATTGTGTTGGGTATATGACTTTCTTTTACCACTGAAACCTGCCCGATATAATGTTGGTTATGTGAAACAAAAATGTTATACCATTAATATTAAATTAGTGCATTGTATGATTTGTCATTGATTATCACCCCAAAGTAGAAGTACCTTCACCTCATATAATTAGGCGTCATATCGTTTGTATCATTACAATGTGTATTATGTTAATCAATATATTAATTAACCTTTCATCAAAGGGTCATAATCTTTCAACGAAAACTAACAAGTCAAGAGTGCAAAATATGGTCTTTTTCTTTGTAATTTCTTGCTAATTTTCTTTCGCAATAAAAAGGCAAAATGTATATCTTAATCGACAGTGTATCATACAACATTAATGTATTGTAATCCCCATCTCAATCTTTGATCCAATGATAATGACAACGGATGTGATTTGGAAGCCAGTCTGAAGATATTGTGGCCTATATTGACCATTTAACTGAATATGTTCATTGGAGAAGATATGACACCTGAATATGTTACTGCGAAGTATTACTGCTGGTATAACTTACAGTTTTGTTGATTTTTACGTAACCGTAACTAACTTTATGTTTTAGGTTGTGACAGGTTTCAGTGGTAAAAGAAAGCCATTTACCCTACAAAATTGAAAAAAAAAATGGATATTTTACTACATGTATCCTAAGAAGTTAGTTTAAACAAGCTTCGATGAAATAATTTGATTGTTCCAATCATTTAACACTAAAACCTTTAATTCAAAAGTCACATTAGTTTGAAATTGAATTGACAAATTCAAATGGATCGCCATAGTATGCGGAAGCAACTTTGCTAGCCAGCAGTATTCTTATTGATTATCATTGGCCAGTTGTGGTTAATATAAAGCGAATTGTGCGATTAAGTCACAGTACACGCCCGTTCTTATATCTTATAATAAGTGATTCGTATTATCAACTTTTCAAAATGGCAAGAATGATATACTATAGTAATCAATCATGTGTATCATAAAGTGTGAAATATTGGACCAGGAGTACAAACCACTATTTAGTTGTGTCACACCAGGAATATCGCATGACTATATTATGTAGTATGTTTATCACACTTTAATACCTCCATAATATTAGTCATCTTACAAAAAGAGTAAATACATGTATTTCCTCTAATACTTCTTGTTTGTCGAGTAAAAAAGCTGTTGATAATCCTGATGTTTTAGATGTCCTCATGCAAGGACAGGACTGTTGATATAACTTTAATTATAAATAATGATGCATTAAATTGAAAACTTGTATGTTAAAGGAAATATGTCAGAATCCAAACAAAACGAAATTTAATAACACACGTACTTTGATCCTTTGATTCAAGCTTTACTTGATTCGCTGTGATGACATAAAACAAATATAATAAACACGAATGAATAAGAATAATATTTCTTCTATGCTCACTACTGTTACGAAAGGAATGGGAATGTAAAACGAGATTAATTAGTTCGTAGAGTCACAAAAGTTATTAGCTTAACTTTAATACTACACTTATCATCACCATCTGAACAATTTAATTAAGATAACATATAATTAAATGTTTATTTGCGGTTCGTCTTGCATTACCGTCGTCCTAATTACCTCACGTTAGTTGACTACCACTTCAACAGACGGCAAAACAGCGAAAATTAATCTTCGCTGCTAACATAGATTACGCAGGGAAACTTGCATTTGTATGGTGTTGTAACCTCATTGTTTTGTTTCGGAAAGATAGTGGGTCTTTCAAATGTTGAATTTGAAAATGTTACAGTATTCTTATATCCTACACAAGTACATATCATTTCAATAAAAATTATTTAAATTTTTATTGAAATGATAAGTTGACCAATCACAGTTGAGAAGGACAGACAGCCCAGATACCAGATCTTCAACACCCGAGATATAATTGATTGACTAGTCGATTGTTTAGCACTATGATATTAAATATCAATAATATTTGACAAATGGTGTGTGTAGTAAGCTACATACGAGGTTGACCCTAAGGTTAAAATCCATAAGACTATATATAGACTATATATGATATTGACAATATCCCTATGACAAGTTAATGTGTATTGAGGTAAGGTCTAGATATATCACGTAGGGAATATCAATGTCCTTGATATTCGTTTGACATGGGGAGCTATATTGACATTAGATCTTTTGTGAACGTGATGGTATGTGCCAAAAAAACAGAGGGATAGTCATTGATGTAAACCAAAAGCATGTCAAAACAGTTGAATTAAAACACAGAAATGCATAGGTCAAAGCAAGAATATTGAACCACTGTTCAACATTCTAGTAAGAGTTCTTTTATTCAACGTGTTTTAATTTGTTACTATAGTTATAAGCCTTACTAGATCTATCCAAGATAACATTATATCCCAGCTATGGCAATTATGATGTGTCAGGTTTTGATTAAGGGAGACAACTGTTTCCTATATATCTTTATTGGTGGTCATTCACGTTGACAATTGAATCCAGAGGTGTGGATAACAGGGAAAATTTCATGCGGCCAACGAGACCTATATCAGTAGATACCACATTTAGTTTCTTATCTTGTACGGTAGAATTACAAATAAAACTCTATATGCACTGCTATGCAGTGTATTATCCTTAAACAACCCATTCACACTGCAGTAACTTTTTAAGCGTCTTGGTATCGAATTATCCATGGAAAAATATCCATATATACCTTGCATACTCTACATCGGCATGCACTTTACATACAAAACAGTCAAGTTGGTAAGACCCATAGTTGGTAAATTTTCCATCTGCACTGAAATCAGTATTCATATTGCTTCCTCCAACCCCTTTTCATCATCTGACAGTGTGCGCCATATAAGTAGATAATCGATCTCTGATAATTAAAAGCTATATAAGAATACCGGTTATGTATGGGAAATCAATCTATAATTGCATACCTTATGTTGTAGTGCTAATAAACTAGATGATGGTTGTGTAACGAAAAACAACTCGATATGGCAGAGACGACATTCGCGGGGTTTCCCGTGTTTCCTGCAGCTAGAATTGGTGAGTTCATCTACAACATAAATTGTAAATTTTAGTTGTGGTTCAAAATTAATGTTTTGTTAGTTAACGGATTTTGGTACATTTTGATTCCTGCAAGTGAATTTCAACTGTTTTTACGACGTTTTCGCCAATCAAATCCAATCTTTTCCAAACAGACTCAATGTTGTAAGTTAGTAAGATTGCCGTTTGAAATTGCGACCTTTTTGAAAGAGTTACACCCCACATCTTGGCTGTGACAAGAACGGCATGGACTAGTACTGAGCCGAAAGCTAGAACTCGACTAAAACGTATAGCTTATCTTCGCAACGAGACAATGTTAGAAGAATGTATTTAGTATAATAAGTGTGATAATGTATTTCGCTGTATCTTTCAGATCAATTCCGAGCTATGGAGCCGGCGATATTTCACGAGAAGGAACTTGTGCTTGATACAGCAAGATGTCGTCAGCTTGTTCACCAGCTCAAGCGGGAACTCATGCTAGGAATCGCGGGGGAGGGGATCCATATGGGTGGAGATGGACCCCTCACGCTGTTCCAGATAGGAACATTTCACGGCAAAGTCTACATATTCGACACGCTTGTTAATATGGAGCTGTTTGATAAAGGAGGATTACGTTTCCTTCTTGAATCTGAGGATATATTGAAGGTAATGGGAATTCAAACTTCAACTTAAACCTGTATAATATTTAGTATAACTAGTTCGTTATTTCATTTGGTTGTCATTTATATACCTCAAGGCCGAATATTGCAATTATCATGGAAACGTATCCATTCATTTTGCCTGGTCACTGTTTTTTACACGATTTTAAAAATAACCGATACGATAAACATGTTCGACCATTTCATCACTCCCTATTAACCCTTATAGTCTCCATTTCGAAGTATGTGCAGTTGGCATAAATCAGTACGTGTTACTTCGTGATTGCTGACTTTTCCCACAGCTAAAACTTGTTTTAGGTGTTCCTAACGTTATATAATTTTCAGTAAAGTTTACTGATATACATGCATCCCATATTACCAGTTCAGTTCAAATGACATTTACAAAGATTTTAAGTGAATGTTAGTCTTTAATGGAAGTAGATAATATACTTTTAAGTCCTTGATGGAGTGTACCATGTTATCCGTAATTGACATACCTCCATTTCTCTGTAGAGGAACTAAAATCATACACTGATCTATTAATCATGACACACCTAAATCATAACCCGGTTCTCATATTTTATAACTGCGACTTTTGTCATCTGGGCTGTACTTATCAGATTTGGTTTTAAACTCTTTTGAATTATGAGTGTAGCATGCAAATGTTGTACAGTGGTTATTAGGGGTTACGCTATTATCGGTCCACGATCCAATGTAATTTGCTGACCTGATCTGAATGTCAATTTTTGACCAAATGTAAAGCTATTGTTGTCCTAATAAAGCCTTCTTTAAACCCATTTGAATCACTCTTTACACTATTTGGAGCTATTATTAATTGATATGTAAGTTCTAGATACCTAAGTTAGGTGTCTATAATAAGATCACCTTTATAATAGTACGACCTACAGTGCTTCTATACATACGTAAAAGTATACATACGTAAAAGTATACTTTTACGTATACAGTTATTATTTCTGATAGTATCTCTTCGAAAAGCAACTGATGGGTAAAATAATCTGATGACTATACTAACAAATATTTTTATGTTTATATATTTTGCATATATTTACAAACATGTGTATCGCGAAGTTTGGGACATGCTTTATATTATTTTTTTGTCATCATAATATGAGCAAACGCACTTTTAATCATAATTTAAAAATAAAACGCTTTCAGTGTTATTAGCATGTAATATTTTGTGAACGTTTTCAAAGTTACGCATAAAACAAAGAAACAGCTTCGTTATTTTGACATTCATTGATTATTGAACCCGTTTCTTTTTAAAAAAAAACTAATATTAATGTTTATTTTTATACCTTGATTAAACATTTAAAGCCATTGATGAGGTAATGCATTTAAAAATATTGCTATTCTAAGTTTAACAGCTAGGCAAGTTTAGTAAACTTATAATATATATCAGTTAGTATATGACATTGTTTAGATAAGCTAGTATATGTGTAGATAATATTTACCACAAATCCTTATGAAGTTTAACCAAACACTAAAATGATTTGCATGCGATTTCCATTGCTAGGTTCATTGTTGCGAAAAGTATGTATAATCAACATACCACTCAGCATTTAGTCCGAGACTGCTTAGGAAATGTTTTATTTTTTATTTTTATTTTATACGGTAGTTAAGACTTACCAATGCTTTCGACAATATGTGATTGTGTTATACTATATGTTAACACACCAGACATACGATATTTGATTGATATCTGTTCATGTCACGTACATTACCATACATGCTGAATGCTTTAAATGAAATCGTTGTAATGGAAATCTATACAAAAGGTAGCGTAGTTACGCTCCTACTATACACAACAGGCGTATTTATTTAATACATTATTTCTGAAAACTAATTATTCAGTTGTTTTTTACAACGGCCATTCAACTGAAGGTTATTTTGCTTGTTCAATAATGAAATGCTGTATGAATGATATATTATAAGGGATAGCCAGCGTGAATTGTGTCAATATTTGTAATTGACTTATGAATATAAATTAATTTACTAGGTAAATATTCCCTCATACATAAGACACTATGTAGAGTGGTTATAAGTCTTGCAATGACACGAGAGATTGCATGATTGAGTGGTTAAAATAAGCATTAACAAAATCACTCTTTGTGCATGTATGAATTGTGCCTGGTATTTCGACTGAACGTGAAAGCCAAATACCTAAAACCAAATGAAATTTATGTTGCATCGCGCTTGGTATTTATAAAATTACAGAAAATGTGTTTCTTTGTGTTTTTCGCAATATGTTTTAGAGAAACAGACTTTAAACATCAAATAATTCTTCTATTGTACGACACAGCCGTAATATATTATTGTAATCGCTTAAAACACACAGTCATGTGTACCACATACTTTTCATACAATAAACGCTGTTCTTTAATTAATAATGCCGAAAATACATTAAACAAACTAAATCCAGACTATCTATATTTTTGTAACGTGTTTACTATAGGGGTTAATCAATGTGTCGAACCATTAGGCTGTGTATTAAAAAGTTTAATGGGCACTTAAAATTGTTTGCATTACCACGATTAGAAGGATTATTAAAGGAAAAGTCAAAATAGTTTAAAAGTCTTTATACAAAAAATGATTTAAGTCTTTGTGCTGGACCGTGAACTTTGATTGTATTATATATCGTGTGGACTATTATTATTAAAAGGAAAGGTCAAATCCTTAAAGACGTTTAAATGAAAGCTGAACTTCAATCTTATTGTTTGTATTGTTTACGACTTAGGGTTTATGGCAATAGAAAAACTCAAGCTCATATTATTCAATAACGTTTGTCGCTCTCATTCGCTATAAATAGTATGCATTTCATTCTTTAGACGCATTTTGCAATGTTTAGTATATTTATATCTTTGTGTTACTTTTGAACCCTGTTTACCATTTATATCTATTCCATCAGCGCTACGAGATTCCTCTCATTTACACACATAGTTCTATACATTGTGTGTACTCTCTAACGATCACTGTTGTATTGTCTTGTCGATTCCTCATATTCCGTTCAGGAATTGTAAACGATACCCACTTTGTCTAATCTTCTACTTTGGGATATTTCCTAGCTCCTATGTAATATACCCTCATTTTTGTCATCTTCAAGAACTTTTGTTATTGTGAGAGGACCTATTGGACCGCGTGAACTTGGTGAGATACTAAATCACCTTTAACACATGAAGTTTTCCGCACATTATCGCTACAGAGTTTAGAGTATACTGAGAGTACGTCTGAGCTGTCAGGATAGTTTTGACCGATTGCAGTGTGCTGTTCGGTGTCTTTTACACCATACTTCCATGAGAAACATTGTATTTAAGAAAACGGCCCACTTTCACAATGAGACACACCAATATTGTACCTCAGTCGCGGACAAATCCAAACAAATTAATTAGCGAATAAAAAGCCGTCTAAATACTTCATAAGAGCAGATTATTTTCTATACGTGAGTACCGGGGTAACAACAATTAATCCTAAAATAGCTCAGAAACGGATAAGATGGTTTGACATCTCACGGTACAGGACTTTAGGTACTGAATTAGTCCGATATTAAAACTAAGTTGAATTATTAGTAAATAATGCAAGTTTTCAGAATCGACAGAATAAACCAATTATAGCAATACCCAACTGAAATCGTTATGTTATACTTTTAAAAATAGTGTTTTATTATTTTAACAGGTAACGCACTCTTCATGTCATCTTAGCGCTGCCCTCTTCTATCAGTTTGCCGTCAGGCTACGAAATGTATTTGACACGCAGGTACGTATCATTCACCAATTGAGTTGGCTTTTTCCTGTAGATAAACGTGAATTGCATATATCCATTAATATAAGTTCAATATTTCTTATAATCGCCTCGGCAACGTTTTGTCATTTCCCAACATTTTTCCCCGCTCAGTGTAGAAATGGAAAGAATGACCACTTCTTTAATGTCATTTTTTATAATTTACCATATGGTTCGAAGAAGAAAACTTCCTACCTGAAAGAAACACCCATTGTACACACTTAAATGTTAAATTTTTATCAGCATAATTCAGAAGCAAATACTTGCTACATTTAAGTTAATGTGTTACAACATCAATGTGTTGTCTTATGGCCGTTCACAGATAGGACACCTACTTATAGAAGAAGACCATGGTAGGCGCCTCCCTAACAGGATGTCTCTGTCAGAGATTTGTCAGTGCTACTCAGAGAGTGCCCATCCGTATGACTGGAGGGCTGATGTTAAGGTAATGTCGATATGATTAGTTGGTAGGAAGATATCAGCCATTTGATTGGTTGATGAGATGAGAATGTGTCACCAATATCGTGAATGTGACAGTATCATCGATATGGTTGGATAATGTGACGGTATCATCGATATGATTGGATAATGTGACGGTATCATCGATATGATTGGATAATGTGACGGTATCATCGATATGATTGGACAATGTATCTGTAGATCATTACTCACTATTTTGCATTATTTGTAAACGTTTTTATGCTTTGTCATTTTCAATGAATAAATAGAAATCTTTCTATCGATTTCAGGAGATGTGGATGTCACGGATTGGCGATTACTGGTCACAGCGCCCTCTTACGGATGAGATGGTAGAATATGCAGCAGGGGACGTAATGGCGATCATACCAGACGTCTTTCGGAACCAGATGGAGTGAGTATCATATCTATTAAATTATGCCATTTTACAGATTTTGTTTACGTAATGAGAAAACAAACACGCTCTTTCATAAATTAATTGTATTGCTATGCATAAATAATATAAAATACAATAAAATACTCCCTTTAGAAAATGGATGCGAAAATAATAATGAAAACAGATGTTTGGTTAACCTGCTTTTTTTTCTCTCTTAATTTTGTAGATTCATCGAAAAGCGAAGTCTGATGAAAAAGTTCAAGTTGCTTGTCGACGAAGAAATCCTCAGCGAAATCAATCAAGTCGTGAAACAACTCCGCGGAGAAAGAATCGAAAAACAGGCTCGTCAAGTTCTCAAAGAGGTCGCTGAAAAATATGAAGAAGATTCTGATATATTCAAAAGCTGCACGGAGGACGAATTCCATGCCCTGATGCTCATACCGTACAGCGACGCCGAATCAGTCTCGCCAAAAATAGTTAAATTCAAGACGAGACTAGTAGAAAAGGAATTGGATGAGATTGAAAATGATTTGCGGCTCAAACAAGATTTGGTCCACTCCAGACCTCTTTTAGATCTGGACCTTCAGGCGTACGAGGTCCACCCTGACGCTTCAATACGTGTCAAGGCCAAGGACGTGAGAAAGGCCGTGTACCAGTCAATTCTGTCTACCATAGGACGGCGGTACTCCGGTCTGGCGTCGCCCCAGATCATGTCTGAGACAGAGAGACAGGCATTACGCTCACTCCATCCTAAGTCTGAGTTTGATACCTCGATCGATGGCATCGTCCTCGCACTCCATTGGCTAGTTATTGACTTCGATATTGAACAAGCTCTTTATAACATCAAGTACGGACCACCGGAATACAGAATTACGGACGAGTTCGTACGTAGGGTAGAAGACTATGTTTTGATAGATTCCAATGTATCGGACGGACTCAAGCAGAAATCGAAAATGTTACTAAAGGTGTTAGAGAAAAACAGTGACAAAATATCAAAGGATATTCCCGACAGAAAAGTTACCTTCACAGAAGATACTGGATTTTGATTTAGAGAATAGATTAATCAATGGATATTTCTGCTAAAAAATATCCTGAGGTACAAAAGACCTTAATTGTTTTATCAGAACGTGTGTGATCAACATATTGTCAGTTAATGAGGATGTTAAATTTGTTTTCTTCAAGTTTATTAATTTACCACGATAACTGGTTTTGAAATTTGACTCATTATTGCGCATCTAAGTTTGAAAATGACATCCGAAATTGCGTCAATCGTCACGTTTGTTACTGTGAAAGTCCCGGGGAAAATGTCGTCTGTGTAGAGCATTGACATTATCAGTGTCAGACCATTTGTATTCTCATATATTTTACGCAAGTTTTGTATGAATCCAATACAGCGAGAATAAGGTGTGTTTGCGTTTAGTACGATTAGGCAATACTTGCTGTTGCTAGGTATTGAATAAAGCTACTCCCTCGCCATTGCTAATTATCTCTCTAGCTCTTGCACGATATTCAATTGTCCTTTGATTTGTTTCTCGTATACAGGTGTAATATCAGCGAGTGATTATGCAAAATTAATAACAAGGATGGTATAATTTTTATTCTTTTAATCAAATGCATATATTTGTTATGTTTTGAGTTTCGTATATGAAATGTTTTTCTTAAAATTTAATTAGTTTAAAAGTTGTTATTTATTTGAAGAGTCTATTGTAGCTCACTTGACCTAAGTTTACATAATTATGACATGGCATGGCGCTGTTTCCGTCAACTATTCGTGAACGATTGAGTGAAATGTTGCCAATGTTGTCTGAAGTACTGGAGGAAGGAGAACCATTTTTATAAACTACTGACATTACGCATGGTTCCACATTCTTGGACCAAGCCCGGGCTTTAAAAGTATAGAGATGCCGAGTCAAATAGGTTTTTATAGACTCTTCAAAATCCCTCTTCTGTAGGATCTTCAAAAACCTTGAAAGAAAAGGAATCAGTTTGGTATTAATCGAAGGCCTAGGCTCCAGGGACTTGCGGGAAGGGCATCTTATTCTTTTATTTCTTGATTTACCTTTATTTTATTTTTATTTTATTTTACCTCCTAATTGTCATTATGCTGTTCATGTCCTGTGGACATAGCCATCAGAAACAGATTATAAGTTTGCACACAAATATCATACTTAGCCCTTGACACCGTCGTAATCAGTAGCATGTGTTTGTTAAATTATGGTAAATAAACATACCATTACATATATAAATCTTATTACCTTGTGTTCTACACCGAGAAAGTGTAAACATATTTCAAACTACGCCTGTCCGTCAATGGTTGTTATAACTATAGTCTAATGTATGTCTACGTCTGCAGGTACCTGATCCCTAATACTACACACATTTTTAGGTTTACCCAAGGTTCGGAATTTGATGCATGTGTTGTCTTTTTCACGTTCAAGTTTTATTATTCCTTTTCTATATACCGTATACATGTATCCGATATTTTTTACGAGGATGAAATTTTAGGGAGATGGTCACGATGGTCACCAAATATAATAGAAAATTTACGATTATCATATACGCCTGTAGCCATATGATGTACTATTTTAACCCTTTGAAGTCTAAATCAGCCAAAATAGCCGACTATACGCATACGTTAGTTTGCAGGTATCAATACATTGAGATTAGAATAGACATTTGAGGATCAGCCGTATAATTTATAGGATATAGTCACTGTGGTATAATTTACTGTTACAAGTATTAGTTATCATCTCTTTCATTCACTTAAGGTATTAAACTAATAGGTGATAGGAAAGGAAGCTCCGTCACATTTTTCTTACACAAAATGCCATTTGTACATGTCGCCAAGACCAAAAATATCTTCATAGCTATGTGAAATGTTTGATACATTGTGTCGTTAAAAACGTAAACTTGTAAAATGAACATTTGAATTAACCCAAAAAGGTTAACTTTCAGAATTGTGTTAAATGTCAGTTGAGTTGATAATCGCTCGTCTTCTCCTTCTTTTTGATCGATGAAGCGATGGAAGTCTTGGTCTACAATATTTACATCCTTAGTCCTCATTATAACTACATGTATAGGGTTAGATATTGTATAGTAAAGTCTTGTAATTCCAATATCATATTCTGGAAATTGTATATGTAACAGTTAGTATTGATAATCGAGGAACTGTTGGTGACAGATCTTCTCTGACATCGGCCTTTAACAACCCCAATAAAACCGTCAGTAATACAATACTTATTTTCAATATGTCAATGGTATATAAGGAATAGTGAAGTTTTAGTACATACCTTAATACAATGAATGGATCCTCCTTCCCCAGACGTTTCAGCGCTTTCCTCCAGAGGTGCGCCAGCTGGTTTGATCAGGCCCAACCACGGACTGGTCTTTCTATCGATTTCAGGAGATGTGCTACTGCATCTTATTCCTCACCTCCGGTGGTATTGTCTATAATTCCCTGTCGTCACCTGGTGGCTAGCACCTCTTTTTCCAGATCCAAGTGGAAGCAACCTACGTCTGCCTACTTACAACCCTTATCAAATTTTTCCGATCTGCTCCTATGACTTCTAATAGTCGTAAGGCCTGTCAGGCTGACTGATCCTACATCTTACCTCTACAGGTTGGCACAGTGTCTTCCATCCCGTTGTTGACATTCCTCAACCATCTGCTGGTATTTGTGTTGTGTCCACTCCTTGGCCTCCTCCATGCTGTTAACTCGACCATGACTACGTTGTTTAGAAGGAATAGTTTTGATGCCACTTCTGCTTGGAATTCCATACTCTGCTGGATGTCTGTCCTCATCTCCCAGTCCCCTGCTGTTGCGAGTATGCTGTCTTCTCTTCCTCTACACTCCCTGAAGCACTAGTTCTGAAATTCACGAAGTTGACAAATATTTGCCTCTTCCATAATGGTCGTTTCTTTCTTCTAGAACAGCCAAGGCTTGGCGCGATCATAGCGCCATGTGTATCTCCCATCTGAGAGTGCAACTTGCATGATTTGATGACATGTGCCAGGTTAGCCTATTTTCCACATAGTATAGAGTCCGCGGTGCCCTTGACGTCCCAGGTAAACAGCAGGTGATATGTTGACTTCAGCGCAGAAAACTGAGTGTGTGGCCTTCCATCTGTCATATATCACTCCAGGATATTCTTCGCTGCTTCCCTGCCTCCCTCCCTCTCTCGCAGTGAATCCAACTATACTGCTGGCTTCACCTGCCAAGCCAAATAATATTTCCCCTGGTCACATGTGCCTGCATGTTCGCTGGTTCGTACTTTCCCATCTTGGCGTTGTGTAAGTTCGTAGATCAAGACGACTTAATGCCACTGACCCTACAATACCCCGTGCCGTAGTCTTAATTCTGCTTCCTTCAAGACCTGTTTCGTTCCTGTCCGTGCGGTAACCCTCGCCTCACTTCTCAGACTTTGTCGTCCACACTGTCACTCATCATGATGGCTTGGCGCCCTTTTGTTACCTTGAACTCCTCCTTCATCGACTTCAGTGGAAGTTGGCATTTGGTTCCTGAGCTGTACAATACTATACTACTGAATCTCATCTTATCTGCCTTTATCCAATATTTGTCTACTTCGTCGGCTATACCACGCTGTTCCTGTCATTAAGTGAAACATCAAACCACTTGCCAAAGCTCTTCACTGACTTCTCTGTGGCTGGTGAGATATCCACTCCCTCGACCTTAAAACTTTCCTCCTTCTCCTTGCCTGCCTGTAGGATGATACTCTGGGATTGGCTGCTTTGAATTTCAAACAAGTGACACACAAGTGACTATCTCTTCTAGATCCTTCAGGGCCCATCTAGATCCCCCTCCATCACTGTCTTCGTCGTTACCGTCCATAAACGCTCTGCTCCGGTTGGCGGTCGGTGCCCACTACCTATTGACATGTAAGTGTCTAACTTTACTTTTTGTTGCTAGTTACGTATAGTGTGACTTTAATACTGTGGAATCTGATTTTTTAAATTATATCTTTATTGTTTATATAACATAAACTTGTTCGTTATTGACCGAGGATAACGTTAGGATCTAAGACATTATTCAACTAAGATGCACAATTATAAAATACAAATTAATGTAATTTTAATATATGTAATGTGACATTAATAAATTACATGTTGATACAACTACAGGACAAGTAGTCGATTCATCCTACGCGAAAAATGGTCAAAGCTCAAAAAACAGAAACAATTCAGATGTTTTAGCCAGTATAAAGATTCAGCTTCAGTATTGTAAGGGAGTTAACTCTAATCAACTCCACCACAGCAGATGACTAGAACTGATGAGACCATGGAGAGATATTCAGTCTTTTTTCTTTTTGCATTACTTTACACTTGTGCACATTTTAAGTGTTTTTCAAACTTCACCTCAATAAGTTTGACAAAATGCAAATAATTTTATATGGATTTTGTTATTGTCAATACTGTCCAACCCGGCTGAAGAAAATGTTTAGCAAAAATGCATGTCGGTTTTATTCTAATATAATCACTTAGATAACAAACTTTTGTAATTAAAATAGTCGTTATATCAACATTAGCTTGTATTGCATGATATCTTTGACAAAATGAAGAGTTACATGGTATACAGACACATTGATTACATAAACGACCATACAAAAAAATGTAAGATATAATGGAATACCGTAATAAAGTGAAGGTTAAAAGCTACTAGTATACAAATAATGTATATTGATATGTGTTAAACATAAATAAAACATTTACTTTACAACTTCTAAAGGCGCTGACCTTACTGTAAAATGGTACAGTAGCGGAGATCAATGTTGCTAAAGGAATGAGATACATATAGATTGTTAGGATTAATGATACAAGGTACATGGTACAGGGTAAGGGTGATATCGACCGATTTTCTGTCATTCTTTTTTTCGTAACCAGGTGATCTAAAGACACATAATATTTTCAAAATGTTGTCGACGTACACATAATGAGAAATAAAGATAAGAATAATTGAAAATTCTACTATTAGATCCAGCAAACTTATATGTTTCTGTTAGATCTAAAGCGTGTGTATACAAATATCTTATTTTGCATGTGGTTATCCTGTAAAATCGCAAAACTATCATCTCCGGGGAGAAAATTAAAAAAAATATAGACTATAAATGAAAAAAAAAGATTATAAATAAAGGTTGGAGTAAAACAACAGGTTATATTTATGCAATGTACATGTATTCACTTATAATCGCAGATGCTGAATTTCATCAATTAAACGTAGTAAGTCCCCCATCCCAATGTGTAAATAAAAATTTAAGGTTGGCAGTAAATGTTATAAAATCTACCTCACTTATCTCGATTAAAAGTGATATTTTATAGTTAGAGTAGATCCACACAGAAAGGTTCGTTACGTCAGTGATGGATCAAAGTTAAACAAGGGAAGTAACTTGGATTTACAATTACAAACAACCCCAAAAAATATTAAAGAACACAAACAATCCAAAAAAATATTAAAGAACACAAAAAAACATATCTGCATGTTGAAAGTTACAATGTCTATTTGTAAACATGAATGATCTGTAAGTTCTCTAAATTACCCATGGGTTTTTACTCTAGCCCTGATGGCATCACAGGGATCTGAGAATAAGTTATAGTATAGTTTATATAATTATAGACCCAACAGAGTGTCAAGTACGTATATACATGTAATACAATAAGTATGATTTTTACAGATTTTTGACCCTTAAACGTCTAAAAAATAGTCTATGGGCTATCTGGTGGATCAAATAATTATATAAACTGTAACTAATTCTCAGATCCCTGTGAATGTTATTGATCATCGAAAAAAAAAAAAAAAAAAAAAAAAAAAATGAATGAAAGCGTCAATCATATGTAAGTTACAAAATTCAAATCACAAACGAAACATGACATTACTAACAGTGTTATTTTTTATTGTGTCAAATTAATTTCATTCATTAAAATGTAAACGCACGTGCGAACGCAAAAATGAAGTGCCGTGTGTGAACAAATGAAATCTTGGCGTTTTGCTTTACAGGTTTTAACAGATATATATGGTATACATGTTCTACAAAAATGTTCTCAAAAACATATATACATGTACATCTAATTATATATAATATGTAATTATACATGTTTCTGATGTTCTGGTTTTAATAATTAATAATGGTACAAGAAATAGAAGTTGTAAAAATAGAAATCAAGAACATTTTTGATAATATACTCTGGGATAATATACTTTCAAACAAAGCTGGTACAAAATATGGTATAGGGCACGCATTGGGAGATATCGCACTAAATGTCTTTCATCGAATAATGCGCAGTAAGGCCAAGGTGTCCTTCAGTATGGTAATACACAGTACTTGTAAAAGAATCAAATTCGTCAAATGTATGTATCAAATATTTTGACTCTGGACAATGATTAATGAAGCCAGTGTATGATGTTTCAAGTAGAGCCTACAATATGTATTACATTTTTGACAATATTTTATGCGCGGTAGCCTGTGTCTTAAAATAAACTTTAATTGATCTGGGAAATTCCCCTGCCTCGTTTTGACTTAACCGGATTTCCCCGTCAATATTTGGACGAGGGATTCCCTCCATCGTGACGTAGTGCATAAATATACTCTGGGGTATACCTCTGCAGAGATTTTGAGCTGAGAAGGAAATATGCGGCTCTCCTGTCTGTGAGTGGCTGCGTTGGACTCAACGCCTGGCAGTATATGGGAGAGAAAACAGGCGGAGGGGAGATCGGTTTACATGGTGGAGCTTCTGATTGGCTAGTTGCATGGCACATATCACATTGAAGTTAATTTGGTACCGGCTCGGTGAGACTTTCGACAAAATGGCTGCCGCAAGCGAAAACATCACGGGTTGGCTTGACTGGGATGACCATCTTTTGGATTTTTTGTTGATTGGGTGGATAGGATGGGCAGCTGTAGTGGTTGTGGTGGTCAACTCGGTACTGACCTTTTTCGGTCCCCTCCAGCCCCGTGGAGACTTTGTAGTTCGGACCAAGGAGGGGGCGACTGGGGCGAAAGTAGTAGCTGGAACCGGAGGTGCGGAATCGTGTCAGTGGCTGAACTCAGCTCTCAACTGGTTCTACCTTCATTATGAAAAATTTCCGGAATTTGTTGATGTATGGGTGAAGGCACTCAACGAACAGAGTGTGAAGTTAGGGGTAAGTTATTAATTATATTAAAAAAATACAAAGAGGAAAGGCAACACAAATTTATTGTTTATTTATGTTTCTGTCAGTCGCTGTCATCGAGCAGGTGTGTGACAATTGACATTCTGTGATTTATATTTGGAGACAAGTTACTGCAGTGCAGTATGCAAAGTTTTCCACCATTATAGGAATGCCAATATTCCCAGAAGCGCAGGATTTCTCTAGGGCCTGATATCATACAGGGCAGGTAATCAATCCCTTGTCTGTCTGTTATATCTGTACATGCTTGTCAGTAGGATATTGGTTATGACAGCATGATGTTGACAACACAAACAGCAACTGTTCCAATCCACATACATTATACCTCATGTCAAGATTATATAATGTGCTGCATTGCAGAAGATATTTTTGTATTACCGTATTCGCAGCTTTAGTGCCCCTGTTTTTTGTGTACTAAAATGACATTGCTTGTCTAATATGCACCATATAGGACAGGTAAATCACAAAAAGCTAAAGTCAAACTTGTCTACAAAGATCACCCATGGGACAAGAAAAAATGGTTTCTATATAAAGCCAAGTGGTCTTTATACACATGCAGGTCTTATTGTGTTAAATGAATGGTCATTTTGGACAAACAGATGGTCTTTATACAGAGGTGGTCGCTAAAGCAGGTTTCACTGAATATAAAATTCTGATTGGATGACAGAATCTACATTTTTTTTGGTGGAGGTAAGCCTGAGTACCTGGAGAAAAACCACCGACCAGCGGCCAGTACGTGTCAACTGCCCCACATGGAATTCGAACTCGCGACATCTTAACCATGCGGCCACCACGGCCCCTCCTTAAGAGGAGAAATCATATCTTTTGGCAATAATATCTGGTAATAAACACCGCTTTCAATTTTCCTTAAAACACCAGCTACTTGGGTGCTTATTTACTGTAGCTTATTTGATATGGTTAAAATGGAACTATACACCCGAAATAATGATAGGAAAGACTGAATCAATAAAATCTTTTGTGAGTAAGATTCTCTGACAGACTATTAGATATTAGGTTAGATGATTCAGTTTACATGTGTATAGAATTATGCCTTATAAGGTAGATTTCTCTGTTAATTTTCCAAACCTATATATAGTTGACTGAACATTGTACGCCAGGTACTCACAGTTTTTCTTATGGTTTGCTTTACTCCAGAAAACATGGCATGCCCTGTAATATGCAAATGATATTATATGTTTTTCTATTTAGGTGGATTATAAAGTGTTGGTAATCTCACGGTAGTCTTAACTCTTTATATGATTTTATATACCAGTAAACACAATTACTGCTTCTGCCAGGGATCAAACCTGGGACCTCTGGGTTACTAAAGTCTGCAGATGCTCAACCGATGGAGCTAAAGAGAAGTTTTCACTAGCCGAGTGGTATATTACGGCTTGTAATAAGTATTGAGTTATTCACCAGGGCTGCACTATCTGGGTAGTTATGGTGTCTGACATTCCCCACTAGACCTTAACCACTGGACCATGGTATTTGAGTGGTTAAGAGGTGTCTGACATTCCTCACTAGACCCTAACCACTGGACCATGGTATCTGAATAGTTACAGTGTCTGACATTCCTCATTAGACCCTAACCACTGGACCATTGTATCTGAATCGTTACAGTGTCTGACATTCCCCACTAGACCCTAACCACTGGCCCATGATATCTGAGTGGTTAAGGTGTTTGACATTCCCCACTAAACCCTAACCACTGGACCATGGTATCTGAATTGTTACAGTGTCTGACATTCCCCACTAAACCCTTACCACTGGACCCATGGTATACTGAACCACTGGACCATGGTATCTGAATCGTTAAAGTGACTGACATTCCCCACTAGACCCTAACCACTGGACCATGGTATCTGAATCGTTACAGTGTCTGACATTCCCCACTAGACCCTAACCACTGGACCATGGTATCTGAATCGTTACAGTGTCTGACATTCCCCACTAGACCCTAACCACTGGACCATGGTATCTGAATCGTTACAGTGTCTGACATCCCGACTAGACCCTAACCACTGGACCATGGTATCTGAATCGTTACAGTGTCTGACATTCCCCACTAGACCCTAACCACTGGACCATGGTATCTGAATCGTTACAGTGTCTGACATTCCCCACTAGACCCTAACCACTGGACCATTGTATCTGAATAGTTACAGTGTCTGACATCCCCACTAGACCCTAACCACTGGACCATGATATCTGAATCGTTTCAGTGTCTGACATTCCCCACTAGACCCTAACCACTGGACCATGGTATCTGAATCGTTACAGTGTCTGACATTCCCCACAAGACCCTAACCACTGGACCATTGTATCTGAATCGTTACAGTGTCTGACATTCCCCACTAGACCCTAACCACTGGACCATTGTATCTGAATCGTTACAGTGTCTGACATTCCCCACAAGACCCTAACCACTGGACCATTGTATCTGAATAGTTACAGTGTCTGACATCCCCACTAGACCCTAACCACTGGACCATTGTATCTGAATAGTTACAGTGTCTGACATTCCCCACTAGACCCTAACCACTGGACCATTGTATCTGAATCGTTACAGTGTCTGACATTCCCCACTAGACCCTAACCACTGGACCATGGTATCTGAATAGTTACAGTGTCTGACATTCCCCACAAGACCCTAACCACTGGACCATTGTATCTGAATAGTTACAGTGTCTGACATTCCCCACTGGACCCTAACCACTGGCCCATGATATCTGAGTGGTTAAGGTGTCTGACATTCCCCACTAGACCCTAACCACTAGACCATTGTATCTGAATAGTTACAGTGTCTGACATTCCCCACAAGACCCTAACCACTGGACTATGGTATCTGAATCGTTACAGTGTCTGACATTCCCCACAAGACCCTAACCACTGGACCATGGTATCTGAATCGTTACAGTGTCTGACATTCCCCACTAGACCCTAACCACTGGACCATTGTATCTGAATTGTTACAGTGTCTGACATTCCCCACTAGACCCTAACCACTGGACCATGATATCCCAAGTGGTTAAGGTGTCTGACATTCCCCACTAGACCCTAACCACTGGACCATGGTATCTGAATCGTTTCAGTGTCTGACATTCCCCACTAGACCCTAACCACTGGACCATGGTATCCCAAGTGGTTAAGGTGTCTGACATTCCCCCCTAGACCCTAACCACTGGACCATGGTATCTGAATCGTTTCAGTGTCTGACATTCCCCACTAGACCCTAACCACTGGACCATTGTATCTGAATTGTTACAGTGTCTGACATCCCCACTAGACCCTAACCACTGGACCATGATATCCCAAGTGGTTAAGGTGTCTGACATTCCCCATTAGACCCTAACCACTGGACCATGATATCTGAGTGCTTAAGATGTCTGACATTCCCCACTAGACCCTAACCACTGGACCATGGTATCTGAATTGTTACAGTGTGTGACATCCCCACTAGACCCAAACCACTGGACCATGATATCCCAAGTGGTTAAGGTGTCTGACATTCCCCATTAGACCCTAACCACTGGACCATGATATCTGAGTGGTGGAGGTGTCTAACATTCCTCACTACACCCTAACCACTGGACCGTGGTATCCCAAGTGGTTGAGGTGTCTGACATTCCCTCTTAATTAGTTTTGTGTTCATTGAAATGCATTATGCAAATCAATTCCCTGATTTCTTCTTTTGCAACTGACAAAGTTCTGTTTTTGCACTGAAGTCTTGCAGTATTCATAAAAACTGAATCTTTTACGGATATATGAAAAATTAATGTAGTATGTATTCTTATGTTACATTTATATAGTAGCTGCACCAAGTTATTATCTTAAGTACATATCATTCAATGATATTATGTAATTAGTAAAGTGCATTTCTTTTATCATAGATCAAGTCTTGTTTTTGTCTCGGTTCCAACTCCCATGTTAACTCGTCTCCAGTAATTAAGCCTTGTTAAGATATCTAGGTTCTTCTATGTTTGATATTGTCTACTTTGGAGAGATAAGATCTTAGATTTTAAGGAAATAATATCAGTTGGTTATCAACCAGATTTTCTTACTTTTGTTTAAAAGAACATGTACTTGGTCATGTAAAATATACAAATTAACCATTTGTTGATACCCATGCAGGCTAAGGAATTTTACAAGGAGATAATTGACTTGCTTTTAAGGCAAAATAGTGCTAATTAAGGCTAATTGGTAGAGGTTTTAAGTGATCTACCACTATGTGGCTAGCTGTGAAGGCCATAGGTGGTGGTGGTGGTATGAGGGTTATAGCAGGGCTCCGGAGGTGACAGACCAGCTGTTTCTCAGACCAGGCTATCATCATGGTGTGTTCCACAGCTTTCACTACCTGGTCCATAACCATTAAATACTACCATATACATAGTAGTTAACACCCCTGTTCTAAGTGTTCCCTGCTTTAAAGTTCAATCAAGGTAGATGGATATCACATTCATGAAGAGATTGTAGTAAAATTAGGAATCTCCATGGCCCTTTATTAACCGGTATAAAGGTACATGTAGGATGGTCATCAGTTTTCTGGGGCCTCCATTTTGAACCATAAGAGGGGCAGATTGAAAACTGGACCAGTAAATTTGGAAATAATTTTTTCTTATTTCACAATTGATCATTGCTAAATTATTGATCAATTGATTTTTATTATAATCGATAACCGACCCACCAGTACACTGCATGTATATATTTTTTATTGATATTTACACTATCTTTTATTAATTTAACATTTAAGCTTATAAGGCAATCATTTATTTTTGTCCAATTAAGTTTAGTAATAAGTGTTTGAATTTGCTTGAACAAAGCTGTCTTAAGAATTGATTGATCAAAGTGTCCTGATCATTATGATACAAGAGTATACATGTTATAGTACACTGATTTTGTATTGCACTGTTCACACACCAATGAATGCCAGAACCAGATGTGACGATAAGATTAGACACATATATAGAGGTCACAGATTGCAGATACTGGAAAATTTTTCATCAGAAAAACGTCTTGTATAAATGAGGTGTGAATGGTTGTTTAATAGAACAGGATTATAAAAATCTGTGTCATGTTCATAAATTACGGTAGTTCATCCAATGGTTGCCCATTTGATCTGTAAAGAAGAAATTATACTAGATTAAGATGTCAATTGAATTCATCTCAGATAAACTAACAGAATATTCTCTTAAAACTAATAAAATTGAAAATTATCAAAAATTATTTCCTTGTTTTCAATGTGTGTTTTTTTTACAGTTTTCTGGGCAGCTGCTATAGTTAAGTGCTCTTTAGATTGATCAACTTTGAATTTTACAATAACTGATGTATATAACTGACAGCTTTACCTGATCAAATCCTAAATGGTTGGATAAGTGTGTCTTCTTTTAAAAAATGTTGCATGAAGCATTATGAGTTAAAGATGCACCACCGCTGACAGGGCATAAATAATACTCATCATTTGGGCAACAATTGGCGTTTAATTAATGTTTCCATCAATTATAGACCTACAATGGTGTGGTGAAGCTGATATGACGAGGAAGCTGTAATTATCAAAACTTTTAATCAAAGGTTAATTTAGAATTTGTTTGTATTTTTTCTTTTCCTGTCAATGTTTATCAGGGTCAGTTAATCAAGGAAGGGTTATCAACCAGGACATAAACATTCTGGCCTCTTCATATACCCAAAATTATTTGTCTAACACATTACAACTGTTTTCTTTGACCTAATATATTTTTTTTATCTCATCTCTTGCACAAATCTTGTCTTTCTATTGTTTAAATTTTATGATATACTCTAAGTCACATGATATCCAAGATAGGTTTATATTAGGTTAGTAGAATTTGTATTTAAACCGTTTTTTTTTTAATTTTTTACCTTACACCATTATCAACAATTCAAGATGGTCGCACCTAAGAAATATGCTTCGAGCAAATGACAAGATAAAAGTCAGATGTTTGATTGCTAACACTGAGGACACTCCAAAGCTCTGAAATAGACAAGATTTATGAGAAATTGACAAGGTTTATGAGAAATCGCTAAGATTTATGAGAAATCAGCAATATTTATGAGAAATCGTCAAGATTTATGACAAATCGTCAAGATTTATGAGAAATTGGCAAGATCGATTTATGAGAAATTGGCAAGATCGATTTATGAGAAATTGACAAGATTTATGAGAAATCGGCAAGATTTATGAGAAATCGGCAAGATTTATAAAAGATTGCTTAAAAGAAATGGAACATGACAACATACATATATAGTCATTCGATGAGGAAATTAAATATTACTGAAGATTTGAAGAGTTTATTCATGGTGGATTAAATGGTTAATAATATAACACGATCTAAAGTTCTGTATCTTCAAGGTGTTGAAATCTTTGTTATACTCTCACAGCTAGAAATATGGCTATGGTGAGGTCGAGTAGAGCTGTTATAATAATTGTATCATTATCACAATAAATCAGGATATCGTGGAAGAAATCAATATCTACGATATATCGCCTTTGACTCAAATTAAAAATTAACTTGATAAGTAGTGATTACATAATAAATGGTGTCAATGCCTCATGCTGAATAAATGTCAATATTTGTAATAATGCAACTTTAAAGTACAACTCGATCACTCGACTATTAATCTTATCTGTAAATGATTCTGTTGCATAATGTCACAAGATCCAGCTCTATACAGTAAAACAAGGTTATATGACATGTATATTCCAGCTTTGTCAAATTGTTTTATTCCTGTTACACAAATATCATCGTAATAGAGGAGTCAGATGTTCTAAGCTAATTACACACATTAACAGTAGCTCAAAGAGTAATATGATTAAGTTGGCTGAGGATCTACAGAACCTAATAAAAAATCTGGTAGACCTGATGTACCGATCTGTTGACAGAGGCAAAACTATTGTTTTACTCATGGTCACCAGAGCGCTTGGTTGCCATGGACACAGGAGTGCCTGGCAATAAATCCTGTATTCAGATCACTTATTTGGGAATTGTGTTCTGGCAAATTGGTAAATCTATTGGGAATGGAGTCAAGAAATGTTAACTTCATTCTGGGAAGATATACAGAAATGTTAGTATAACCCTTTTGACATTTCCATTTATTTTATTTATTGGTCGTAGAATAACCTTTTAGACACCTTTTCAATAATATACATGTCTTTACTGTTCTGAAAGGCTCCTTTTGTTGTCGATCGTTACAGCCATTTTTTCCCCATTGTAGCCGTATATATATTCTATTGCAATGCCAGCTGAACTATAAAACATAATAAAAATGAACCTGAATTTTCAAGCTTTTTTTAATTGATTTGGAGTTCTAAACTGTTGCTGACAAATGCTATTATTCGGTTTAACATTACAAAGGTATGTGGAATGACACATATGATCCTAAATGAGTGACCAAGCAATCAGATTTAGATTAGGTTTGTTTCTGTTTTGTTATGTTGTTATTAATGCCTTGCATAAATTATTACCTAGTTGACATTTATGATATTGATTTTAAGATGAAGATAATTAGCTTGCATTGCCAATCATAATGAGACATATATTTATTCCAGAAAGCAGGCATATTAAATCCACTGTCAACAAGATGAGGATTTTGTGATTATATAAGTTTAACAACTTATTCCAGTCACATATATGTGCATTTGTAATCTATTTACAAATATTTAAGTCACATTTTCAAGGGACAATTCAGTGAAGTTATTTCTGCCACACGTTTGATCTACAAACCCGTAGCTACAACCATTTTGTATTGGCAGCAAGCTAAATGAGCTTTTCTTCACATTGCAAACACTGCAGACCAAATAAAGATGGCAAGCACTCTGGTTACATCGATACCAACTATAGTACCTCAACTTTCTTTACTATAAATGCAGGTTTCAATGCTCTCTCACACTATATAAATTGTCCATTAAAGTCTGTTATTTTCCTTTCCTTGAATGAAAGGAGTTTTTACTCTACTCCAAATGTCACACTCTGCACACCCTGCCCCATGGTTATATGGGAAATTAATTGTAAATATTTTTTTTATGAATGTGTGTACTCTTTCGTAGTCTGTCCCATTAACTTTAAGGTATATATCATAATTCAACTAGAGTAATGGGTTAATTTTGAAATTTGTCTCCCCTTAATACTGAGTTGTCTTCCTTGATTTACAGGGACCTGTACAGGTGAAGTTTGAGCGTGTAAAATCAGGCAGCCTACCCCCCAAATTCAGCGAGGTCACTTTTGAGGCCGGCCCAGAGGGCAAATATGTAAGTATCTATAAATGATTTCTTTTATTACAAGGAGATAAAAATTAAAGTAAAACTGCAAGTTTGTTCAGAATTATTCCAGAATGTATTATATTTTTCAAGAAAGAATTATTTAGTTATTTCCTAGACACCTTTTCAGCCAGTGACATATCATTTCTGTGTTCACAGCCTTGGCATAAAGCCTGATAAATTGTGGTCTAGAGTGTAAATACATACTCTGTTAAATATTGATTTCTTCAACACCACTGGATACTGATCCTAATGTCGACTTACTGATGTTATATGAATTATGTTGGTAAAGAAAAGCAGAATGACCTTATAGTATTTAAAACACATATGGTGGTCCAATATTTAATCATTAAGATATTGAATTCTTAATTACAAAGCAATTAATAGATTAATAAAATCGCCAGAAGGCTGCATACATAAAAATTGTTTATTCTGTTCATACATGTATATTTCCACTGTATGTCTCTATGTATATTAACGGATTATTCTACCATGACGTATCATGTCCTCTAATGACACTACTGTCTCATTTTAAGGTGTTGATTTCTCTCGTCACCCGTCATTAGTATTTAGTAATTGTTAAGTTGAAATATTTAGGAACTCGGATGACTGTTAAGGCTCTCGTTAGTGGGACTTCAATTGAAATTACAATACTGAAATGGGACCAGTATTGAGCACATATGCACAATTAATGATGAATAATTTGGATGAATTGAATTTGTCTAACTATTACCGTATTTGACCAATAACACACAGGACAAGAAACAAATTTGGACTAGCCTTTCATAAAAGTATACTGTAAAGTAAGACATCAATCACTGTGCTAAGGAAATCAGTAAGGAAACCAACACAGTTTTCAAATTTTGATTCTGCATTTAATCCAAAATAAGAGTAATCAGTTTTCAAAATTTGATTCTGCATTTAATCCAAAATAAGAGAAATTGAAGCATATAAAAAAGAGGGGGGGGGGCGCTTATAGAAATGTGGGTGCTTATTGAGCAGAATATGGTATCTAGAATTATTTTTGCATAACTTGAATTTGCTAATTATTACCTATTCTACTCTCCTAAATGCAAGAGGAATCTTACAAACATTTACACAGAAACAATATTGAGACTAAATTCCTCAAACATTGTTGTGCTTCCTCTTCATTGATTCTGAAAGATGTTTTAAATGTCCTGTTTTCGTGTTGCTTTATCCTTAAGGTAAAGCCTGTATTCAGTATTATAATGATGGAGTGTATATAGTTTATAATGGATAGGTAATCAGATTACTAGAGTGAACATCTAGATCAGGTGTAAAATCAGACCTCACAAATACTTACAGGTTTTATGGGAACTTATGTATCAAATTGTTAGTGTATTCTTCATGACAATTTGAATTCTCCAACAAACTCAATATCTCCATAGATCTCATACTCTGATGATAACTAATGGCCCACATGTAATATAGATAATTATATAATTTATTCCCTGTCCCCTGTAATAAGCTGCTGCCCCTGCCCCTGTAATAAGCTGCTGCCCCCACCCCTGTAATAAGCTGCTGCCCCTCCCCTGTAATAAGCTGCTGCCCCCACCCCTGTAATAAGCTGCTGCCCCTCCCCTGTAATAAGCTGCTGCCCCTGCCCCTGTAATAAGCTGCTGCCCCCGCCCCTGTAATTATAAGCTGCTGCCTCCTCCCCTGTAATAAGCTGCTGAATTGTTCACAAATAAGCTTTTCTACGTAACACGCCTAATCTAGGAATATTATAAAATAAGTCCCTTTAACAAAGAGTCCCTGGAACCCACTCGGTTTCATCTGAATGGTGAGTCCACTGGAATTATTTTGTGTCAGAGATATTTTCAGAACATCTGTGTTAAGAAAAACCCTGATTGATTCTATGAAAAACACCAGCTAAACAATATAAACAGATTTTCAATCAATTTGTTTTAAATGACTTGGCACAAAAGGCAAAAACAGCTTGAAATTTTGTCTCGAAATTCTTGATGTTCAATAAATGGATAAAGTACTTTGTGAGTGCCAGGATGTGAACATATTTTGGTGAGGCCTGTTTAGATATTTATCAACAATAATGCACATGCCAAGAATATGATGTTCTGCAAACTGTGTTTCAAGCCAGCGAATCTGATGTAAAGATAAATCAAATGGTGTCTACCAATGCTAAAGGGTTTGTTTTTATGAAGTAAACTGGGCCAGTTACGAGAGATAATGTAAAATGTACATGCCTTTATGTGTGATCGAGAAGAGGAAAGTTGTATCTGATAAAGGGACAAGAAACTGGTCTATAATGTATACTGGTTTGTAGGTAGATATTGTTAGTAAATTCTTGGGGCTTCAAGGGGAGAGGGTGGATGGGGGTTATTTTCCAACTAGACAAGGATCAGAAGTTTTGTGTAGAAGCTGGTGGCTAGTTAGAGATCAGTGAGGCCAGCATCATTTTAGAAAAATCCTGATCATAAATGTAACTATAAACTATTAGCAGATTTCCATGAAATACTTAGGGAGGAAAGTAGATGTTGTGTGCATTCGGATAAAAATATCCACAATTTTACTCAGGTGTTAGATTTTTCCATCTAACCCAAGGGTAAAGACAAGTTACACAAGATCTTTGCACATGCTTACATAGGGTCATAGGGTAAGAGAAAAAGATAATTAACCCTCTTTGAGGTTAGACAGGAGATCTCAACCCTCAGGATAAGGCTCGTGGCAAAGTCTGATGTTTGACAACTGAAAAATCTTACCCTTAGGTTTGATGTTCTCCTGTCTCACTGCTAAAAAGCGTGCAGTATTTTATTAATCTCTAGCTCGACTGCCTTTCTTAGAAATATAACTTTAATATCGGTATCTTCATCCATATGTTTTGAGATTATCCAACCTCACCCTGAAGGGGTGAAAGATTTTATAAATTCCATCATGTCCCATCGTCTTCTGCCCTGTTAGCTTCTCTGATAAATGGGGATATTTATATTACCTCTATAGGTATTTCTTAAGTCTAAGAATTTAAGTGAAATGATAATTTCGAATTATTTACAGTTAGCTATAAAAGTTATATATAACAGAAGAATTTTCCCTGAATAAACAGGACAGTGAAACATATCAGAAATAAGGTAGAGAGATATCTCTACTTTAAATCTTGTATGGATTATGGTATAAATGTGGTACAACAACAACATACGATATACTAATGAGTGTTCACTGATCTCCTAGGTATTACTCTACAAATTACTCCCCAAAGATTCCAGCATTTAATGCTTACAGTATTATAACATGGCGAATGCTATTTTATGTTTTTTGATTACTTTGAGCTTCACAAGTCATAACAGAACTGAGCAATCAAAGGGATTGTGGGGATTGAGGCTCGGTAATTCCGCTAGTTACCATGGATATGAGTAAGTTGTTTAGTCAAGAGGATATGGTGAGAGAGTACAGCACATGGCCTGTCTGTCTTTGTACTAAGTAATACATATTCCAGTGTTATAGTCAGACAGTTATAGGTAGAGGGTCATTTCAGGGGATTTGTACTAAGTAATACATATACTAGTGTTATAGTCAGACAGCTATACGTAGAGGGTCATTTCAGGGGATTCGTTGAGAAGGAGATAATTTGTTAGGGTTTTATTTGGGGCATAATTAATGTACAGTATTAAATCCCTTTTCCTTGAGAGATTTGGTTTTATTATGTCAATTGCAATGAAGTCTCAAGTGACTTAATACCATTTGTCCATCGTCAATGCATGCATCCATCACATGTCATGCATCCGTAAAAATTTACATTTCGACTTTTTCTCCAAAAACACCGAACCAAATTCATTGAAATTTGCAGAAATCTTTCATGGACAAAAGGTCAACCAAAATTATGAATTATGTTCCCTAGGGGCCTGAGAGGCAGATCTATAAAGGTGTCAAAATAAAAATTTTAAATCTTATTCACACCAGATATAAATCTTAATTTTTGCGATTTACTGTTTTGGACTTATTTGCTGGGTTTATTTTCGCGATTCTTTTGAGCCTTTCTAGGTGTTAATACGTGAAACCTTGAATTTGATAAATTTTGCGAGGTATTAAATTTCACGATTTTGGATGGATCCGCAAATTTAGCGAAATTAAAATTAGCAACTGTACAGTACTTATTGCCTCTGCTTAGTATTAACAAAATGGGACACCTGGTTTACCCCTTCTAAGTATGATGTGACTGGATAGGGGGGGCTGCTGGGTATCTTTGTTGGCATGGGATAGGGGGTGCTGCTGGGTATCTTTGTCGGCATGGGATAGGGGGTGCTGCTGGGTATCTTTGTCGGCATGGGATAGGGGGTGCTGCTGGGTATCTTTGTTGGCATGGGATAGGGGGTGCTGCTGGGTATCTTTGTTGGCATGGGATAGGGGGTGCTGCTGGGTATCTTTGTTGGCATGGGATAGGGGGTGCTGCTGGGTATCTTTGTTGGCATGGGATAGGGGGTGCTGCTGGGTATCTTTGTTGGCATGGGATAGGGGGTGCTGCTGGGTATCTTTGTTGGCATGGGATAGGGGGTGCTGCTGGGTATCTTTGTCGGCATGGGATAGGGGGTGCTGCTGGGTATCTTTGTTGGCATGGGATAGGGGGTGCTGCTGGGTATCTTTGTTGGCATGGGATAGGGGGTGCTGCTGGGTATCTTTGTTGGCATGGGATAGGGGGTGCTGCTGGGTATCTTTGTTGGCATGGGATAGGGGGTG